>NC_088800.1:66534719-66836916 GCF_011386835.1 Chrysemys picta bellii | reverse complement strand
TGTACTAGCAGTAGATGAAGTGACTCCTATATGTACAGCTTGTACAATGGGTGAACATTGTCATGAAAGGCACAGAAATGTATCATTTCTAAAAGAACCCCAATAGATTATACTAAATCTGTCCTTTTTTTGCTTGTATCAGGCATGCTTGACGTTACAAAATGGCCCTGAGAGAGTTTAACCTAACTAAACAGACTGTTAGTGTACAAAAAAAAAAAAAGCTGCTTTCCTTTAGAGGCCCTTTTATCATTAAAAATTGATAAAGACTTGACAGTTTATTAAATGTTTCAAAGCATCCAATCTGTTTTGTCTTCTTTGCAATGGATTACATTAGGATGTTTTTCCAATAATAAAAATAAAAGAATTAACCAGCCTCCCACCAAGCCACTCACAGCACTGTGCAATCTAACAGATTTTCAAAAGCACTCAGCATTGGCCTAACTCTGTTCCCCTTGAAGTCAGTGGAGGTTTAACTTAATTTAAATGGGAGCTACTTTAACGGAGTGCTTTTGAAAATCTTGCTCTAAAAATACAACAGAAACAAATGGAAAAAAATTAAAATTCAAGCAGCTAAACAAGACAAGGGGAAATAGGAGGATAGGGAAGTAAAAATGGTGGCCAAGAAATAACATCATTTTGGGGAAAACAATAGTTCATAGGTGGTTTTTTTTTATAAGTGGGAAGAAATGAACTGAGGGATTTCAAGTTCCACACCATATATCCCATCCCAGTGAAGATGAGAGCTACCATTGATCTAAGGCATGACAGCAGAATCCCTAACAGCTGGTGGCATCTACCCTTTCCACCAGGATAGTACTCAAGAAGGTCGCAAGGATAGCCAGAGTGTATACCTGTAATGGCTCTGAACACCAGTTGCAAGTGCTTATAATCAGTTGGGTGCATTTGGAAAACCCAATGCAAGAAGGTGTAAATTAAACCTCCTCACACAAGCAAATAGCCTTGTACCCCAGAGGTGATTTACTCCCAAGGAACTATACTGATCCTCCCTCTCTGTGAAATTTCTGGTAGGGTGACTCTCCTCTTACTCCTGCTGAACCTCCACAGAGGCTCTGCTGCAAGATTCTCTAGGCTACCCTGGCCACAACCATTTTTGGACAGTACTGCCCATTCATGTCATTGTGCCATCCCCCAATAGCCCTACTTCCCATAACTGACACTGTAGCCATTTTGTGCCAGGTCCAGGAACCTCCATCAGGTTTATGCCCTCCAGTAATTTATACCCTCTAATAAATTACTGAAGTTAACAGCCAGAGTCAGAAAGCCAAATTGTAGCCTTTGAACTAGAAGAAAAACATATGAATGATACTGGAAGGGATTAAAATGAGAAATAATTACAGGCCCTTCTCCCTAGATAAAGAGAATTGGTCAAAGACAAAGAAGTTATTTCTGCAATTTTTTCTGTTAAAATGTCGAGGTCTCACACATTTAAGAGTGTGATGTTTCCAAAGCCATTCACAGAACATGAAGGTTAATCAGTTGTCTCATCCTACCGCTATTCAACCTGGGAAAAGCTGTCCAAATTAAACATTAAAATTAAACAAACTGAGGATGGCAATCATATAGAGCTACATATAGATCTTAGATCAGAAACTGGAAGCAAGTCTCATCTCGTTCTGTTGTTTAGACATCCAGGCTGAGATGAGGGTTGAGGGAAGAGTTCAAATGCAGAAAATGATTTCCCAATATGGAGCTTCTGTTCAAGTTAAACTCTTTGTGTTTCTTGAAGATTTGCACTTATTTGGCCTAAGAAAATAATAGTGTATTCCCTATCTGCACTGCACTCATTGAACCTTTGTTTATTATTTCACTTACCCACAAAAACTTAATTTCTACAAAAACAAAAAGACGGGGGGAGGGGAAATCTCAGGCTCAGCATAAAGAGAGATCTCTGAGGCCTTGTCTACACTACGAGAGTAGTTCGATTTTACTTGCATCGAATTTTTGTAATCGATATTGCAAAGTCGAACGTGTGTGTCCACACTAAGGACAGTAATTCGACTTTGTGCGTCCACACTAACGGTGATAGCGTCGACATTCGAAGCGGTGCACTGTGGTCAGCTATCCCACAGTTCCCGCAGTCCCCTCTGCCCATTGGAATTCTGGGTGTAGCCGGCAATGCCTTCTGGGTAACAAAATGAGTCGAGGGTGCTTTTGGGAAACTGTCGTCATCCGTCCATCACTCCCGCCCTCCCTCCCTGAAAGCGCCGGCGGGAAAACAGTTCGCGCGCTTTTCCAGTCATTGACAGCGCGGACGCCACTGTACTCCGAGCATGGAGCCCGCTGCGACCATCGCTGCAGTTGTGGCCGCTCTCAACGTCTCGCAGCTTATCATAAAGGTTTCCCTGAGGCAGATGCAGAAAAGTCAGGCAAGGAGGCTACGGCACCGCGGTGATGTCCTGAAGTCTGAGAGTAGCACAGACCTGTCAGAAAGCAGGCGACCCAGCGCCGAGGACATCACAGTGGCAATGGGTCATGTTGATGCCGTGGAACGGCGATTCTGGGCACGGGAGACAAGCACTGAGTGGTGGGACCGCATAGTGCTGCAGGTCTGGGATGAATCCCAGTGGCTGCGAAACTTTCGCATGCGGAAGGGAACTTTCCTGGAACTTTGTGAGTTGCTGTCCCCTGCCCTGAAGCGCAGTGACACCCGGTTGCGAGCTGCACTGAGTGTACAGAAGCGAGTGGCCATAGCCCTGTGGAAGCTTGCAACGCCAGACAGCTACCGGTCAGTCGCGAACCAGTTTGGGGTGGGCAAATCTACCGTGGGGGTTGTTGTGATGCAAGTAGCGAAGGCAATCGTTGATGTACTGCTGCCAAAGGTAGTGACCCTGGGAAACGTGGAGGCGATCATAGATGGCTTCGCAGCGATGGGATTCCCAAACTGCGGTGGGGCCATAGATGGAACTCACATCCCTATCCTGGCACCGGACCACCAGGCCACCCAGTACATTAACCGAAAGGGATACTTTTCCATGGTGCTGCAAGCACTGGTGGACCACAGGGGACGTTTTACCAACATCTACGTGGGATGGCCGGGCAAGGTTCATGACGCTCGTGTTTTCAGGAACTCTGGTCTGTTTAGACGGCTGCAACAAGGTATTTACTTCCCGGACCACAAAATAACTGTTGGGGATGTGGAGATGCCTATAGTCATCCTCGGGGACCCAGCCTACCCGCTAATGCCCTGGCTCATGAAGCCCTATACTGGCGCCCTGGACACTGAAAAAGAACTCTTCAACTACCGGCTGAGCAAGTGCAGAATGGTGGTGGAGTGTGCTTTTGGCCGTCTCAAGGGGAGATGGAGAAGCTTACTGACTCGCTGTGATCTCAGCGAAACCAATATCCCCATTGTTATAGCAGCTTGCTGTGTGCTCCACAATCTCTGTGAGAGCAAGGGGGAGACCTTTATGGCGGGGTGGGAGGTTGACGAAAATAGCCTGGCTGGTGATTACTCACAGCCAGACAGCCGGGCGATTAGAAGAGACCAGCGGGAAGCGCTGTGCATCCGGGAGGCTTTGAAAGCAAAGTTCCTGAGTGAGCAGGGTAACCTGTGATTTTATAGTTTGTGTACTGAGAAGCTAAACCTGCCCCCGTTTCTTTACCCAGGTAATGTTGACTATCCTATCCAGTTACATACCCCCTTCACCCCCCCTCCAACACACGTGTCGAAATAAAAATAGTTCTACTTTGTTAAAGCACACCGTTTTCTTTAATACTGTTTTAGCGGGAATTTTTTAAAACTGGGACGCAGACTGTGGTGCGGGGCGGGTCTAGTGTTGTGATGCGAATGCAGCTTCTAAACTCAAGGATTGACAGGCTCCGCTGCGGTGGGATGCTTGTTTCAACGGAGCCTGTCACCCCTCCTGATCGGGACTGTGTGTATGGGAGGTCTATTTGACTTTGTGGCAGGGGGAGGACGGTTACAGATCCCATGCTGTGTGGCTCTGTGATCCTGTCTAAGGACCGGCGCTTAAGATCTGTAACTGCCCTCCCCCGCCACAAAGTCACAGAGCAACCCACCCCCCCCAACATTACATCAAAACAACCTCCCAGACTAACCGGGGCAACTAGTCACTGCATCACTGCACTGTGTATGTGCCCTGCTGCTGTGCCTGCCCCCGACTATGTACCCTGCCAAAGGAGACTGTCCTGTCCAATTTCCAACCCCCTTTCCCCTCCTCCTCCAAAAGAACATGATTGAAACAGTAGTTAACAGAAACGAATTTTTTATTATCAACTACACATGGCATTGGGAGGTGAAACTTGGACGTGGGCTTGTGTCAGGCGGGAAGGAAAGAACTTTTCAAATTTTGGGAAATGAGAGCCTTCTGCTACTAGAGCTCTCTGCAGGGGTGGAGTGAGAGTTAGCAGGGACTCTGCCGCCTCTCCTTCTTTGCACTTTGGGTGAGGTGGGTATGGGACTTGGTGGCGGGGGAGGGCGGTTAGAGATGGACTGCAGCGGGGCTCTGTCCTCCTGCCTCCGTTCCTGCAGAACATCCACAAGGCGCCGGAGTGTGTCCGTTTGCTCCCTCAGTAGTCCAAGCAGCGTTAGAGTCGCCTGCTGGTCTTCCTGCCGCCACCTCTCCTCCCGATCCATGTTGGCTTGGTGCATTCGGGTCAAGTTCTCCCGCCACTGGGTCTGCTGTGCTGCCTGGGCTTGGGAAGAGGCCATAAGCTCAGAGAACATGTCCTCCCGTGTCCTCTTCTTCCTACGCCTAATCCGCGCTAGCCTCTGGGAGTGTGATTCCAGGCTAGGTTGTGAGACAGTCGCAGACGGGGCTGTGGAAATGGGAAAAAGGGAGTGAATTCCTCTGAAAGATAAATGTAGTTGTGAACAAAGAACATAGTCTTTCTCTGTGAACAAGACCATGCACAGCACCTTTCACATGCGCACTCAGCACAAGGTCGAATTCTCGGCCTTCGCATTCTGTGCCTGGGGTCTTGAACAGCACATTTGAGAAGCGAGGCAGCACAACGGAATTTCTGTTGCAGGCAGACATGGTAAGCCGTACACTTGTGGCAGTTTAAAACTTTTATATTACCACTGGCCTCATTTCACATTTAAATCAATGTCAGTCCCTGCTGCCAGCAATCCGGCAAGCGGGAACTCTGCCCCTGTCCCACCCCCTCGCGGCTGTCCCCGGGAATGATCCCTTTCGGCTGCCCCTCTCCCGCCTCCACCGCGTGGCTGCAAACCAGCGGTGACAGTTCTGTAAAGGAACGGGAAAGCAGTCCCAACACTAACATTCCCCTACCTAATTAAAAGCAGGTCACCATGGCCGACATCACCCTGATGAGGATCTCCGAGAGCGACAAAGAGAGAATGCTCCGGGAAAGCCTCCAAAGACCAGGGCCGTATGCCGCCCTGCTGTGCAGAGCAATGATCCCCGAGTACCTGATAATCTCGTGGCGCGGCAACGTGTCGTACTTCGGAGGACCCAATAAGGCCGCTCTCCCCAAGAACCTCATGCAACGGCTTTCAAGTTACCTCCAGGAGAGCTTCATCGAGATGTCCCAGGAGGATTACTGCTCTATCCCCGCACATATAGACCGCATTTTACTGTAGCTGCAGTAGCAGGGAATACACAGTAGAGCGGCTTGTGCAGGACAATCACTGAAAACCGGACATTGCTAGATTTCTTTTCAAAACTTGCACTGCCCCTTACTAAACCGTTAAGCGCCTAGGGCACACTAATCATGAACAACCCATTCTTTTAATTGTTAATATTCCTGTTTTGTTAAAAATAAATGTTTAGATGTTTACAACACTTACTGGCTGATCCTTCACCAGATTCTGTGTCCGGGGTAATGGCTGGGGACGCTTCGTAGGGGATCTCTGTAAGGGTGATGAAGAGATCCTGGCTGTCGGGGAAATCAGCGTTGTGAGAGCTGCCAACTGCCTCGCCCTCCTCATCTCCTTCCTCATCTTCCCCGTCCCCTAACATGTCTGAGGAACCGGCCGTGGACAGTATCCCATCCTCAGAGTCCACGGTCACTGGTGGGGTAGTGGTGGCGGCAGCACCGAGGATGGAATGCAGTGCCTCGTAGAAACGGGATGTCTGGGGATGGGATCCGGAGCGTCCGTTTGCCTCTTTGGTCTTCTGGTAGCCTTGTCTCAGCTCCTTGATTTTCACGCGGCACTGCGTTGCATCCCGGCTGTATCCTCTCTCTGCCATGTCTTTAGAGATCTTCTCGTAGATCTTTGCATTCCTTCTTTTGGATCGCAGCTCGGAAAGCACGGACTCATCGCCCCACACAGCGATGAGATCCAAGACTTCACGATCAGTCCATGCTGGGGCTCTCTTTCTATTCCCAGACTGCACGGCCATCACTGCTGGAGAGCTCTGCATCGTTGCCAGTGCTGCTGTGCTCGCCACGATGTCCAGACAGGAAATGAGATTCAAACTGGCCAGACAGGAAAAGGAATTCAAATTCAAATTTTCCCGGGGCTTTTCCTGTGTGGCTGGTCAGAGCATCCGAGCTCGCACTGCTGTCCAGAGCGTCAACAGAGTGGTGCACTGTGGGATAGCTCCCGGAGCTATTAGCGTCGATTTCCATCCACACCTAGCCTAATTCGACATGGCCATGTCGAATTTAGCGCTACTCCCCTCGTCGGGGAGGAGTACAGAAGTCGAATTAAAGAGACCTCTATGTCGAACTAAATAGCATCGCAGTGTGGACGGGTGCAGGGTTAATTCGATTTAACGGCGCTAACTTCGACATAAACGCCTAGTGTAGACCAGGCCTGAGAGTACAAAACTAGCTTGCTGCCCTGCATCTTTCAATTCTATAGAGAGGAAAATGCTGTTTTCATATTCCATTCGTACACAGAAGAGTTCCTCTAAGTCATTTCCCTTTAGCTTGATACAAAAGGAATTTATAGACCTTAAGATTACATCTAGCCTCATATTCCACTGTTAGTACACAAGTGTACTGTATTATTTCTTTTTGAAGGATGGCACCCAAGTCTCAAGACAGTTAGAAGTTTCTACATATCCCTGAAGTCTTATAACTTTGTCTCCATTTCTGTATTGATTAATACCCAGAAGAATGAAAAGAATATTTTTGCTTTAAAATTTTCCCTTCTAGTTTTTTAAAAAAGCCAATTAACATTTTTGTCTTTATATCTCATTGTTAATATACTAATGCTGCCCAGTCCCCTGAGGAAACACATGCATATCTGCAGGGAAATATCTAATTCCTCCCCGGGAAAAAAGGAAAGAAAATACAATCTGGGCACTTCATAAAAAGAATTAAAACAAAACTCAACATCTTTAAAGTTTAAGACTTTGGTTCCTAAGGGTTCCTCTCTTGCTGTACACAAAGCACATACAAACTGACTGAGATAACAGAAGTAATGAAACTGGTAATACAGGAAGTGCTGTCAAATGCATAATATAAAACTAAAAAAAAAGAGAATTTTTTCTCCCTCCATTCACGTTTAGTGATAGGAATCTTAAGTTTATTTAATAATAGGCTAAAATATTCAGCCTGAAATGTCCTTTTTTTAGTTGATGGCATCTAACTATTTTGTGGCTTCCCTCAAAAAAGTAGAGAAAAAACACATCTCTGACAGCTGGAGATTCACTAAGTCTTACAATGCATAATTCATTCTCTAATATAGGATATAATCATCTATGAAGCTCAATTTTGATGAGTGTCTGTAGCTGGAGAAGAATATAACACAGTACTCCAACATGTGGGATACACATTGCCACAAGTACAGAGATTAGTAGCTCCCACATGACCATAAGATCTTGTTCCTTCCCTTATGCATCTTTAGGGAGGGTATTTGGATTAGAATCGGTCATGCTGCAAGCTTGCTTCTCATTTACACATCCAGCATTGTGCAAATTAAGAAGAATGTATAATGTATAGACATAAGGGCTAGTGATAGTGAGCTGATGGGCCAAATGGTAACCCTACTATGACTAGACACAAACTGTCCTGGATACAAACTCCCTAAAGTACAGTGTGTTCCAGCTGAAGCTCTGCCTTAGCTCATCAATGGAAGAGGGGTAAAGCTTTTCCAAGTTCTATGTCTATTTGATTGCTGAGTTTTGATTCAGGACCATTCCTGATGCTAACATATCTGCCATAATGAACCTCCACCCTTCAACCTCTCTTCTAACATTGATATTTCTTAGTTTATTGGGAAGCTATAGTGATCTTTCCATACGTAGGGGTGCAACTAAGTTTCCATTATAGGTAAAAAAAAAAACCTACCCAAAAATTTATACTGGCCTTATAATAGGTACCTTTTGTTTGGGGCTGTTTAAAAACAAGTTTCCTACAAAATTTGAAGTGGACAGGACAAAGAGTTTGTGAATTATGGCAACCTAAAAACAGAGCTGTTAAACAAAGTTACAAAGGGGTACTACAAAACGTTATTGATACAAAGTATGCTTCTTTTATTCTGTAGTGCCCATTTCTGATATTTTTAATTAAATGAACAGAAGTTTGGAAGCTGAAGATTCTACAGTGGTAGAATTAAGTTAGTTTGGATGCCTTGTTTGAGACATTAACTCTAGACTTTGTGTTATCTACCATTTGGGCTTTGTAAAGTGTATGGACATTAAAATATGCCTTGAAAATATGTTGTTTACAACCTCTCTCTCTCTCTCTCTCTCTCTCTTTGTCCTTTTAACTATGTGGTGGCAATCACTCTTATGCAAATTCCAAACCTTATCTTCCTTGGGGACCTAAAGACAATAAGAATCAATAGGGCCATCCCAACAGCTGGGACATAGTGTCTGGGGAGTACTAATTAGGCTAAAGCTAAAATACACAATTCCCAGGAAAGCAAAGCTCTGATGTTTGATAAGGAATTTTCCAACTGTTGTTAGTTTCTCAAACCAAAGACAGCTAATAATTTACTTATGGAAAAAGACTTCCATCTCTCTTAGTCCAGCTAAAGAGAACCCTTGCCAGGTGACAGACAAGAGTAAATGTCCCGTTTCCTCTGCAAAGTACACTATTGTCTCCTATATGTTGATTAAGAACCAGATGAGAAGAAAAACAAAACATAGATTTAAACCAGTCAGGAATAACTTGTGGGTGACTCAAGAATCTTAAAGTTACAGAGGTCAAGTAACCATATTTTAGATTTTAACTAATGCTATATGTATCGTTTCCTTTCTAAATCCAAGCAAATTACCTAAGAGAATTAAAATAATAACTTTAAGCAATTGCCATTTTGGCATTGCACCTGACCTCCATCCTTCACCTTGTGCCCACAAGACAGGTCCATATCACCTTTTTGGGCTGGGCCCACCTGGGTTACATGGGTGGCCCAATCACCAGACACTCGCCTGATCCACCCCCCACCAGGGGTAGGTCCTGGTATCCCTAGTCCAGGTGAGGTTCGTGTGGTCAGGACCTCAGCTATTCAGGAGGGCCTCGAAGTAGAGCCACTACTCCTCCAGATCAAGAGGAGCCAGTTGAGGTGGTTTGGGCATCTGATAAGGATATCCTCTGGGAGATTTCTGTTGGAACTCTACCGGGCACGTCCTACTGGAAGGAGGCCTTGACACCAACTCAGGACATGCTGGAGGGATTATATCTCCTAGCTGGCCTGGGAATGCTGGGGAGTCCCCCAGGAGGAGCTGGAACCTGTTGCGGAGGAAAAGGAAGTCTGGTCCTCTCTACTCTCCATGCTGCTGCTGCTGCGACCCTCACCAGGAAAAGCGGCATGATGATGATGATGAAGAAGAAGAACAAGAAGAAGAAGCAGGAGCCACCACCACCTTTAAGCAATTAGTTTTGATATTTTAAATTTGTCCCTTTTGGACCAATCTATTCAAACAGAGAAGGGAATTATAAATAAGAGCATCCTTACTCCTTGGAGAAATACTGGAAATGTTATACATGTGTTAGGTACTCAAGAACAATGATTGATGTCATAAGTAAAATGTTATAAATACTGGTGATTTGCATTGTTCGTTGGTGTAACGGCTGAGCCTGAACCCGCGTCTATAACAATTGTTTGCAAGACTAGTGGTACACACCTAGAACAATGGCTGTGTCTACCCTTGAGTGGTTAACTTGATTGTATACTGATATGGTTCTAGATTAATTAATAAATTGTTAATTGGTTAAGAATAACCAAGTGTCCTGATTACAGAAATACTGTTCAAGGATGTAAAAAGAACCTACCACTAAAATTAGTAAACTAATGTTTCCTGAACTCAATAATTCTTGGGATTCACAGAATAATAGAAATGTAGGATTGGAAAGTACCTGGAGAAATCATCCAGTCCAGCCCCCTGCACTGAGACAGGACCAAGTAAACTTAACTCATTTCTGACAGGTGTTTGTCTAACCTGTTTTTAAAAACCTCTCTGGGAAAGTGCTTAACTGCTTGAATAGTTAGAAAACTTTTCCTAATATTTAACCTAAATCTCCCTGGCTGCAGATTAAGCCCATTACTTTTTGTCCTACCTTCAGTAGACATGGAGAACAACTGATCACAGTCCTCTTTATAGCAGCCCTTAACGTATTTGAAGATTTATCAGGTCCCCGCTCAATCTTCTTTGCTCAAGACTAAACATTACCAGTTTTTTCCATCTTTTCTCATAGATCAGGTTTTCTAAACCTTTTATCATTTTGGTTGCTTTCCTCTGGACTCTCTCCAAGTCATCCACATCTCTGCCAGAGCGTGGCACCCAGAATTGGACACTGTACTCCAGATGAGGCCTCACCAGTGCCAAGTAAAGTGGGACAATAACCTCCTGTGTCTTACATACAACACTCCTATTAATACACCCCATAATGATATTAGCTTTTTTAAACAGCATCACATTGTTGGTTCATATTCAATTTGTGATCCATTGTAACCCTCAAATCCTTTACAGCAGTACTACCACCTAGCCAATTATTCCCCATTTTGTAGTTATGCATTGATTTTTCCTTCCTAAGTGAAATACTTTGCACTTGTCTTTATTGAATTTCATCTTGTTGATTTCAGACCACTTCTTCAATTTGTCAAGATTTTTTTGAATTCTAATTCTGCCCTCCAAAGTGTCTGCAACCCCTCCCAGCTTGTTGTCATCTGTAAATTTTATAAGCATACTCTACTCCTTTATCCAAGTCATTAATGAAAATATTTATAAGCATACTCTACTCCTTTATCCAAGTCATTAATGAAAATATTAAATAGTACTGGACATAACACTGATCCCTGTAGGATCCCACTAGATACGCCCTCCCAATTTGTCAGCTAACCATCGATAACTACTCTCTGAGTATGGTCGTTTAACAAGTTGTGCACCCACTGTGACGATCTGCTGGGGTGCCCAGAATTGTGAGTTAGTTTGTTACCCCTCTCAACCTCAGCAAGTGAGAGTTTTGCTACTACTAAGCTGTGTGACAACTCCCTGAAACACCAGCTTGTCTGCCTTGCCAACAAACTCTCCAGGACTCTGTGATTCCAAACCTTGCTTTGCAGATAACAAACACTGGGCATAATGAAGCCAAATAAACTGTAATTCAGTTTCTCTGTGTTAGTATAGGGGAGGCAAGGCTCCAAGATTACCGTTACTGCTGTGGATGTTAACAGAACCTTGAGTCAGTATGTAGGAAAACTATTGTTTTATGGCTTTGTGTTCTGATACTTTGTATTTGCTTTTATTATTTTAAAATCATGATTCATGGGAATGATGATAATAAATAATTCCAAAATAGCAGACCCAAGGAACACTAAATTCTAACTCTGCAATCAACATTCTCCAAGATCCACAGGAGGGTTAGTCTGCACTGGCCTTCCATTCTATGGGTATGTGAGAAATGAAAAGGGATGGGGGGTAGCTCCCTTTTATGGACCCAGCCAGCCAGTTAGCTATAAAATCCCTCTTAGTAGCTGTTCTCTACTTGCTTTATCTGTAAAGCGTTAAAAAGTCTCCCTGCGATGTGGGGACCTGACCAAAAGAGCCAATGGGAAAACTAGAACTTTTTAAAATTGGGAAAAAAACTTCCCCTTTGTCTGTCTGTTGTTGTTCTCAGGGAGAAGCAGAGACAGGGGTGGAACTATGCTGTAGGAAGCTTGGTGCCAGGTATGAAAAATCATCTGAATCTCAAACCTAGAAACTACTCACTTGAAACCCCCAGATATGTAAGTAGATCAGAAAATGTCTAGGTTTTTTAGGTTTATTTCTTTATGGCTTGTGGACTCCTCTGTGCTAACCCCAAATGCTTTTGTTTTGCTTGTTTTAAGCTAGACCTCAAGAACTATTCTTGATGCTTAATCCTTGTATTTGTGCTTTTTAAATCTAGCAATAGTCTGATGTATTTTCTTTCTTTTTTTGTTTTAATAAAATTTACCTTTTTCAAGAACAGGATTGGATTTTTGTGTCCTAAGAAGTTTGTGCACATGTTGTTTAATTAGCTTGTGGCAACAGCTGATTTCCTTTTTTTTCCCCTTTCTCAGCTCTTCCCTGGAGGGAGGGGGGGTGAAAGGGCTTGAGGGTACCCCACAGGAAGGAATTCCCAACTGCGCCTTCCTGGATTCTCAAAGAGGTTTTTGCACTTGGGTGGTGGCAGCATCTACCCATCCAAGGTCAGAGAAAAGCTGTAACCTTAGGAGTTTAATACAAGCCTGGAGTGACCAGTATTAATTGTTAGAATCCTTGCGGGCCCCCACCTTCTGCACTCGAAGTGCCAGAGTGGGGAATTAGTCTTGACAGGGTGAATTCCCCATAATATAATAAAGCAGAGTAAGCAAACTGAAAAAGCATAGAGGAGAACTATACTTCCATAGATCACAAACATTCTCATTATTCAGCCAAAAGAACTCTTCAAAGCATATCTATAGTCTTTAGATCATTTCATGTACTTCATTACATCTATTACTAGAAAAAAAGTCAGCATGTCTTTCATATGCTGTTTCTGTGACATTTGTATCACTGAATGTATTATATATATTTATTTATGTACTTTGAAATAGATTTTTCCCCATTGTATATTAGATTATCCCTGTTGAATTAACAGTAATGTATAATGCTTCACATTTCAGCTTTGCACTTTGGTTTTGTATCTTGGTGATCAATAGATTTAAAGGTTACTTTTAGCATATTCATAGACTCTTATTCTCCTTGATATCCATATGCACTTCTCTTGATATGCACGTGAACCTCCTCTGAGATTTAATGAGAGTTACTCATGTGCACAATGTAGGATGAACAAATACCCCTAGAGAACTTAGCTATTTCACATGGGGAAACAAATTTAAGAAACTGACCTTTTTTCCCTGAAGAACAGAAATTGGCACTCATGTACCTTTCTTGGAAAAGTCTCTCACTAATTTTTCTCTTGTCTACAATAAGTTTTTGATCACTACTAGAATTCTTTGTGGATTCCTGCCTGTTCATATAATTCGCCTTACTTTCTCATTTTGTGCTGTTGCAATAAAATTAGTAAGCTTAGTCTAACTCTCTAACTAGGCACAGTAGCCATTTCCCAGATACATCACCTGCTTCATAATATTTCAAGCTATCTCTAACTTGACAGTTAATTTACTTTGTTAATTTAATTCTGCTGTTAATTGCATTGTAGTCTATTGTAATTCTACCAGAATGTATGGACATGGACTCCTCTGTTTTAAAAAGGGAGAGGACAATGGCCCTTCCCCCTCCTCTTGCCTCTGGTGCTTGTGGCTAAACAGGTGGCAGTTATTCTTTCTTGATGATTTTCCTGTTTATCTTATGATGATTTAACACTTTTCCCCCCCTTAAATGCCTTTTTTTATTTTAGAGCCGATAATGTTCAACAATTGTTTAAAAACCTAAAGATTTCTTTTATGAAAATGATTCCCTGTCAGGGAGCAGAGGAAAGATGGTGCGGGGCTCCTATGAGCAATGGGAGGAGTTGAAAAATTTGCATTATTTAATGTTTTCTCATTTACAAACTGTTGTCTTTATTAGATTTTTTTTTAAAAAGCCTTTACCTCCTAGGTTCCTGACTCAAACAGACATCTAAATGTGATCATATCACTGTGTACCTACATGTTCATCTTTAAGCTTTTGCATTAAGATGAGGTCCTTTAATATATGTGAAATATAAACATATCCAGTAGAGCTAAAATGAACATCACAAAATCTGGAATGTTAAGTTTTTATTGCACTCTTTCCAGCAGGAGAAAATGAACTATAGCTGAGAATTCATTTTAAAGGTTTACTGGTCTATAAAGAGAGGGGGAGTGAATTAATTTTTCCTTCACCTGAACATACAAAGGAACCAAGCACTTTGAGATCTGAGAAGGGTCCTGGCCAGAGAGTCTGGGAAGCCATGCTGGAAAAGAGACTTCTGTGAACAAGCGAGTCTGGTTTGTTAAATCAGGTTTTAGTCTTAGAAACATATTTTTACTTTTGTTTACTTGTATCCCTTTCTTTATTACTTATGCTTGGTATCCCATGTCCTTAATCCTATGTCCTTCTGTTAAATAAACTTGTTTTACTTTTACTGTAAACAAATTCAGTGCATTGATTGAAAGGAAGAGTGTGCTAGCCCCGTACACGCTCTTTAAAGAAGCTAAGAGCTTAACTTCTATGAGCAGCCAGTAAGGGTGCTGAACACTGCAGGAAGACATCTCAGGGGAAACTCAGAAGCTGGGGTTCACTGTTTGTTTATTTGGCTTCGGTAAGTTCAGTGACTCATAAGAGAAATTGGCACTCATGATTTATAGCAAGCTTCCTCCAACGGGGAACTCAAACTAAAGCTAAACCTTACTATCAAATAAATAATAATAAGTCAAATTATAGCTATTCTTTGAAAAAATCCTACCTATTCTTAAATTAGCAGCTCAAAAATATGACCAAAAACCATTTCATATGTTTATATCCTTAACATATTCCATCTCTGAGGTCATGTAAATTACTTGGATGCGATGAGCAATGTCTGTCAGCAAGGATCAGCTTATACTAAGTGTCATGGGATGTGAACTACAACACTGTTGAGTAACCTATGCTCCAAATTTGCCCCTTTCCCTCACACAAAAAAACAACAAGAGGTCTCAACCAAGACAAGGCCCTTTTGTGCTAAGCTTATACTAAATTACAGTCCCCATCAGAAAGAGCTTACCATCTAAGGGCACGTCTACACTGACAAAGTTACAGCGCCGGCAGTTACAGTGCTGCTCAGGCCTGGTCTACACTACGGGTTTAGGTCGACTTTAGCAGCGTTAAATCGAATTAAGCCTGGACACGTCCACACAACGAAGCCCTTTCTTTCAACTTAAAGGGTCCTTTAAACCGGTTTCTTTACACCACCTCCGACGAGGGGATTAGCGATAAAACTGGCCTTTGTGGGTCGGAATTGGGGTAGTGTGGACGGAATTCGACGTTATTGGCCTCCGGGAGCTATCCCACAGTGCTTCATTGTGACCGCTCTGGACAGCACTCTCAACTCAGATGCACTGACCAGGTAGACAGGAAAAGACCCGCGAATGTTTGAATTTCATTTCCTGTTTGCTCAGCGTGGAGAGCACAGGTGACCACGCAGAGCTCATCAGCACAGGTAACCGTGATGGAGTCCCAGGATCGCAAAAGAGCTCCAGCATGGACCGAACGGGAGGTACGGGATCTGCTCGCCATATGGGGAGATGAATCAGTGCTAGCTGAACTCCGTAGCAGTAAAAGAAATGGCAAAGTATTAGAAAAGATCTCCAAGGCCATGAAGGACCGAGGCCATAACAGGGACACACAGCAGTGCCGCGTGAAAATTAAGGAGCTACGGCAAGCTTACCACAAAGCCAGAGAAGCAAACGGAAGGTCCGGGGCAGAGCCGCAAACTTGCCGCTACTACGCGGAGCTGCATGCGATCCTAGGGGTGCAGCCACCACTACCCCAACCGTGTGCTATGACTCTCTCACTGGAGAAACACACAGGGAAGACGGTTCGGGGAACGAGGAAGATGAGGATGGAGGTACTGTAGGTAGCTCACAGCAGCAAGGAAGCGGAGAAACTGGTTTCCCCAACAGCCAGGATATGTTTGTGACCCTGGACCTGGAACCAGTAACCCCCGAACTCACCCAAGACCCTCAGGGCACACAGGAGACCTCTGGTGAGTGTACCTTTGTAAATATTTGTAAACATTACACATGGTTTAAAAGCAAGCGTGTTTAATGATTAATTTGCCCTGGCAATCGCGGCCAGTACATCTACTGGAAAAGTCTGTTAACGTGTATGACGATGGAGCAGAAATCCTCCAGGGACATCTCCAGAAAGCTCTCCTTTATGTACTCCCAAAGCGTTTGCAAAAGGTTTCTGGGGAGGGCTGCCTTATCCCGTCCGCCATGGTAGGACACTTTACCACGCCAGGCCAGTAGCACATAGTCTGGAATCATTGCATAACAAAGCATGGCAGCGTATGGTCCCGGTGTTTGCTGGCATGCAGACAATATCCATTCCTTATCTCTCTTTGTTATCCTCAGGAGAGTGATATCATTCACGGTCACCTGGTTGAAATGGGGTGATTTTATTAAGGGGACATTCAGAGGCGCCCGTTCCTGCTCTTCTGAACAGAAATGTTCCCCGCTGTTAACCACGTGGTGGAGGGGAGGGGTGAAGTGATCATCCCAGAGAATCGTGTGTGTGTGTGGGGGGGGGGGTTTACTTGTTTGTGCCGCATGTTAACCGGGAAACCGCAGCCCCTCCTTTTACATTGAAAACCCATTTTAAATGGACAACCCAATTCATCCTTGATATGAGAAATGTGCTGCTGTTTGCAACCTTTCCCGCATGTTAAGAAGGTTAAAAAAGCCAAAACACTGTGGCCTACCATGGCTGCCTGCAAGCCGAAATATGCGACCTTGTAATGAAAGAGTGTACCCATTGTTCTCTAAAATGTGTCTTTTAACCACCTCTCCCTTCTCCTCCACCAGCTGCAAATGTTTCTCCTTCGCAGAGGCTAGTGAACATTAGAAAGAGAAAACGGACGAGGGACGATATGTTCACAGAGCTGCAGATGTCCTCCCACGCTGATAGAGCACAGCAGAATGCATGGAGGCAGTCAATGTCGGACATGAGAAAAGCACAATATGAACGAGAGGAGAGGTGGCGGGCTGAATGGCGGGATGAAAAGAGCAAGTGGCGGGCTGAAGACGATAGGTGGCGTCAGCTTGCAGACAGACGGCAAGAGTCAATGCTCCGTCTGCTGGAGCATCAAACTGATATGCTCCTCCCCAAGTTCCATAGCCTCCTCACCCAGACGCCCAAGAACACGGTGGGGGGGCCTCCGGCCACCCAGTCACTCCACCCCAGATGATCGCCCAAGCATCAGAAGGCTGGCCTTCAATAAGACTTAAAGTTTTAAAATGCAGTGTGTCTTTTTCCATCCCTCCTCCCCCACCCATCCCAGGCTACCTTGGCAATTATCCCCCTACTTCTGTGAGGAACTAATAAAGAATGCATGAATGTGAAAAAACAATGACTTTATTGCCTCTGCAAGCGGTGCTCGAATTGGGGAGGGGAGGGTGGGGTGGGGTGGTTGGTTTACAGGGAAGTAGAGTGAACCGGGTCGGGGGGGGGGGGTTTGGAGGGTTCATCAAGGAGAAACAAACAGAAGTTTCACACTGGCCAGTCACAAAACTCGTTTTCAAAGCTTCTCTGATGCGCACCGTGCCCTGCTGTGCTCCTCTAACCGCCCTGGTGTCTGGCTGCGTGTAATCAGTGGCCAGGCGAGTTGCCTCAACCTCCCACCCCGCCATAAAGGTCTCCCCCTTACTCTCACAGATATTGTGGAGCGCACAGCAAGCAGCAATAACAATGGGGATATTCTTTTCGCTGAGGTCTTAGCGAGTCAGTAAGCTGCGCCAGCGCGCTTTTAAACGTCCAAATGCACATTCCACCACCATTCGGCACTTGCTCAGCCTGTAGTTGAACAGGTCCTGACTCCTGTCCAGGCTGCCTGTGTACGGCTTCATGAGCCATGGCATTAAGGGGTAGGCTGGGTCCCCAAGGATCACGATAGGCATTTCAACATCCCCAACGGTTACTTTCTGGTCCGGGAAGAAAGTCCCTTCCTCCAGCTTTCGAAACAGAGCAGAGTTCCCGAAGACGCAAGCATCATGTACCTTTCCCAGCCATCCCACGTTGATGTTGGTGAAACGTCCCTTGTGATCCACCAGGGCTTGCAGCAGCATTGAAAAGTACCCCTTGCGGTTTACGTAGTCAGTGGCTTGGTGCTCCGGTGACAAGATAGGTATATGGGTTCCGTCTATGGCCCCGCCACAGTTTGGGAATCCCATTTCAGCAAAACCATCCACTATTGACTGCACGTTGCCCAGAGTCACTACCCTTGATATCACCAGGTCTTTCATTGCCCTGGCAAATTGGATCACAGCAGCCCCCACCGTAGATTTGCCCACTCCAAATTGATTCCCGACTGACCGGTAGCTGTCTGGCGTTGCAAGCTTCCACAGGGCTATCGCCACTCGCTTCTCAACTGTGAGGGCTGCTCTCATCTTGGTATCCTGGCGTTTCAGGGCAGGGGAAAGCAAGTCACAAAGTTCCATGAAAGTGGCCTTACGCATGCGAAAGTTTCGCAGACACTGGGAATCGTCCCATACCTGCAGCACGATGCGATCCCACCAGTCTGTGCTTGTTTCCCGGGCCCAGAATCGGCGTTCCACGGCATGAACCTGCCCCAGTGACACCATGATTTCCACATTGCTGGGGCCTGTGCCTTGTGAGAGGTCTATGTCCATGTCAATTTCCTCATCACTCTCTTCGCCGCGCTGCAATCGCCTCCTCGGGTGGTCCGGGTTTCGCCTTGGCATGTCCTGGCTCTGCATATACTCCAGGACAATGCGCGTGGTGTTCATAGTGCTCATAATTGCCGCGGTGATCTGAGCGGGCTCCATGATCCCAGTGCTAGCTATGGCGCCTGGTCAGAAAAAAGGCGCGAAACTAGTATCTGATGGACCAGGAGAAGGAGGGAGGGTGGGAGGGAGGGAGGGAGGGCCGAGTGACGACATGGCGTACAGGTACAGGAACAGGGAATTAAAATCAAGAAAGGTGGCTGTGCATCAGGGAGAAACACAAACAACTGTCACACAGAATGGTCCCCCCAAAGATTAAACTGAAAACCCTGGGCTTAGCAGGCCGTTGATTTCACGGAGGAAGGGGAAGCAAATGAATACAGAACAAATCTATTTTTTACATCTTAAGCTGGCAGCCGACGGTGCAGCATGAGTGATAGCCTCTCCAGTATGATGATGACGGATACCAATCATAATATACCATAGTCTGCCAAAAGGCAAGGGGCTGCTGCTGTGTAGCAATGCAGCCCCACGTCTGCCAGCCCCACGTCCGCCAGCACCCAGCATCGCCCTCTGCCTCTTCTGGGTGCTTAGCAGACAATACTGGGCAATTGGCAGAAAATAGTATACTACGATTGGTAGCCATCATCATCGAAACAGTAGCATGTCTGCCCAGGTGGCCATGATTGACAGCCACTCCAGTACGACGACGATGGGTACCAATCATAATATACCATCGCCTACCAAAGGGCAAGGGGCTGGTGCAATGCAGCCCTACGGCTGCCAGCCCCACAGCTATCACTCATGCTACACCGTCTACCGCCAAAAGGCAGTTAGCAGCTACTGCTGTGTAGCAATGCAGTCCCACGTCTGCCGGCACCCAGAGGACATATGGTGACGGTGAGCTCAGCTGAGCTGAGCGGGCTCCATGCTTGCCGTGGTATGTTGTCTGCACAGGTAACCCAGGTAAAAAGGCGCGAATCTATTGTCTGCCGTTGCTGTGATGAGGGGGGAGGGGCCTGACGACATGTACCCAGAACCGCCCGCGACACTGTTTTGCATCATCCGGGCATTGGGATCTCAACCCAGAATTCAAAGAAAAGGCGCGAAAGTAGTATCTGACGGACTAGGGGAAGGAGGGAGGGCGGGCCGAGTGACGACATGGCGTACAGGCACAGGGAATTAAAATCAAGAACGGTGGCTGTGCATCAGGGAGAAACACAAACAACTGTCACACAGAATGGCCCCCCCAAAGATTAAACTGAAAACCCTGGGTTTAGCAGGCCGTTGATTTGACGGAGGGAGGGGGAAGCAAATGAATACAGAGCAAATCTATTTTTTACATCTTAAGACGACGGTGCAGCGTGACTGATAGCCCTCGGCATCTTTCTGGGTGCTTGGCAGCAAATACTGGGCGCTTGGCAGTTAGTGTATGACGATGGTCTTCAGGCCTATTGCACGATCTGCTGCTCGGGGAAGACTCTGCTAATGTGCGATGACCCAACTTGTAATAGGACGGTTAACAGTCGTAATACACCATCTACTGCCAAAAGGCAAGCCCCACGGCTACCAGTCTACTGCACCGTCTACCGCCAAAAGGCAGTTAGCAGCTGCTGCTATGTAGCAATGCAGTCCCACGTCTGCCGGCACCCAGAGGATATATGGTGACGGTGAGCTCAGCTGAGCTGAGCGGGCTCCATGCTTGCCGTGGTATGTTGTCTGCACAGGTAACCCAGGTAAAAAGGCGCGAATCTATTGTCTGCCGTTGCTGTGACGGGGGGGGAGGGGCCTGACGACATGTACCCAGAACCGCCCGCGACACTGTTTTTGCATCATCCGGGCATTGGGATCTCAACCCAGAATTCCAAGGGGCGGCGGAGACTGTGGGAACTGTGGGATAGCTGTGGGATAGCTACCCATAGTGCAATGCTCTGGAAGTCGACGCTAGCCTCGTACTGTGGACGCGGTCCGCCGACTAGAGCACCTAGAGCATTTTATGTGGGGACACACACAATCGGCTGTATACAACCGATTTCAATAAAACCGGCTTCTATAAATTCGAACTAATTTCGTAGTGTAGACATACCCTGAGAGCTCAGAAGGAAAACTGCTGTTGTGTGTTCACACTGACAGCTGCCTGCACAATAGCGTGTTCACACTTGCGGCACTTGCAGCGCTATTTGGAGCAGTGCACTCTGGGCAGCTATCCCACAGAGCACTTCTTTTTCTTTTGCCTCTAAGACTTGTGGGAAGGTGGAGGGGGTCACAGGGCATCCTGAGTCCTGTCCCAATGCCCCGTCATGCATTGCTTCACATCCCAGCAATCCCTGTGCTTCTGTCCACATTTGGCAGAAGAGGTGGAATGAATAGACAAGAACAGAGAGATGGTAACAAAAGTGGGAAATTTTATTAAAGACTAGTCATGTGCAAAATCTGTAGCCAATCAATAGCCGTAATCACAAACTGCCACCTGTTTAGCCACCAACTCCAGAGACAGGATGAGGGGGAAGGGCCATTGTCCTCCCCCTTTTTAAAACAGAGAAGTCCATGTCCCCCCACTTTTGAAAGCCTGAATTTGGCAGAGGCACAAGGATGGGGGGCCGGCCACCCCTCTTCCTTTGGTCCCTGACTGGAGCTGGGTGACATGACAGCGGAGCCCCTTCCCTGCTAGCATGATGGAGGCGTGGCCCAGCCAAATTTGAGTGAGTGGCATTGTGACCTGGTGCACGGGGTCACAAGGCTACTCAAATATTGGTTTCTCTCACACACACATTGAAGTCCTTCCAGCACCCATTATCAGATGGTAGTTTTCTGTATGCATTATGGATAGGTGGAGTTCAAAGGAAGGACTTGAAGAATAATTTTACTAATTACTAATATAAAATTTACTAATTTTTTCCCCTCTTAAAGACCTTGTGTTGTGCTGTCAGGTTCATTAGAAAACACAACCCCGCTACACAAAATGCAGAAAGCCAACAAAGAGAAATCTGTGCTGCTTAAACTCTCCATAGGGGCAAACATCTTAGCGCAGCACTAGTTAGCTGCTAAATTGATGCTATCCTTAAGTTGCAATATTAAGTATTGTCTGGCTAGCTTGTAAATTTCATCTGTCAAAATGACCTGGTATTAGTTTAGCAAAGCTAATATGGGAGAGGAAAAAGAGGTGCAAGGGAGCTTTTTCTTCATGGAAATAGCTTCTCTGAGTAAAAGAAAGATTTGATAGATGGACTTCTAAATCGTGGGCTACAAGAGAGTCTTGGATGCTCCTTGCAAACTAGATTAGATAGCGTATGTAAAAGTAAATAATGTTCAGTAGGCAAAGAGGAGAAAAGGCAAAAGTTAGGGAATTGCTTAAGAGATTAGGAAAGCCAGTTTACCAGACATCTATGTTACAGAGCTAGCCTGGTACAAGATAACAAAAGAAAGAGTGAGGAGAAAAATGTGCAAAAACAATTTCTCAAAAGAGCAAACAAAAGTAAGATGAAGGCAGGGAACTCTAAAATAATTTCTAATACTGTAGTTACTTGGCACCTTATATACCACAGAGCTTCAAAAGCATAATAAGACCTAAGGGAAATGCAGCAAAAAATGAGATTTATTCTTATGTTCTGGGAATGCCCAGCAGTAAGATAGCTTTAAAAACACATCTGGTAGATAATAAATGGGAATCAGAACTGTCATTTTTTTCCCCAACTAAGTTATGTTTTTTTGAAGTTCAGAGAACAAGCAAAGCCATCCATAAGATACCAGCTATCGGTTTAACAGATGCTGACATATTATTCTCAAAAACTGAAAAGCTACATTCTTGTTTTTAGAGACTTATTTTGAGCTAATATTTTTTCTCTGTGCAATAGATGACTAAAAAGTATCTGTCATTTGGTCAGATGCAGATACAAGGAATGCATATTCATATCAAGCAGTTAGCATTTACTGTACAGTCTATAGCTAAAGCAGCGAGTCTTTCACAGCGGTCACGGAAGTCACGGATTTTGTGACTATCTAGGACCTCTGACTTCTGCAGCGGCTGGTGCGGCTGACCCCAGGGCTGCCTGAGCAGCTGGGGCAGCCCTGGGGCCAGCCGCACCGGACGCTGCTTGGGCGGCCCCAGGCAGCTGGTCCTGGGCACTGCCCAGGAGCAGCGGTCTGAGAGCAGCAGCGGCGCCCCAGGTCACCCTCTGCCCAGAGCAGCAGCAGTGACCCGGGCTGCCACCACCCACCCGGAGCAGCAGCAGCGGTGGGGCTCCAGGCCGTCTCCCCCAGAAGCAGCGGCAGGGCCCCAGACTGCCCCCCAAGCCCTCAGGAGCAGCAGCAGCGGGGTGCTAGGCCTCCCCCCCCCCAGGAGCAGCGGTGTCCGTCAAAGTGTCCCTCACCCCCCCCCCCCCGAGCACCTAAGATTTAGTTAGGGGTATTTATAGTACAAGTCATGGACAGGTCACAGGCTGTGACTTTTTGTTTATTGCCCGTGACCTGTCCACGACTTTTACTAAAAATACCGGTGATTAAATAGTAGCCTTATCTATAGCACTTTTCATCCTCAAAGGACTTTACTCACATTAGCTAATTAACCCTTATGACATCCTTGCAAAGTGAAGTAAGAATTATCTCTATCTTCTTTAGATGTGAAAGCTGAGGTAGCAAAGTTAAGTAACTTGCCAAAGGCCACAGAGGCATCAGTGTCATAGGGTTAGAAGTCAGCAGTTCCTACTGTGCTGTCCTATAGCTTATATTGCTAAAAAATGCTTCTTCCTGAAATACACATGGAAGGTAGTAGATGTAGATTTTCTGGCATCATCTACAAAAGAACTCGAGTTACTTCTCAGGAAGGCATAATTCCCCACAGAGCTCCCTGGTACTGCGGGAGTACCAATACTACTTCACCCTCAGAAAGTACTGCATATTTGTTCTACTTCCCAGTGTTGTGAAGGGTGGGGCCAATGCCATCATCTGTTTTCTTCTTTCCCTAAGATGCTTTGCAGCATAGGAGGAAGTCCTTCCATTCTGGAGAGCCCAGTGAGTGCAAATAGTGTATGCAGGCTGCTCTGAGGGAATGCTTGCTCCCTCTTCCTCTTTACACACCTGCAGAACCACCAAGTATAAGTTGCCCCTAATTGAGAATTTTTTATATTCAAATACTTTTACACTGAATATTTTCCAGGTATGGGATGGTTATCAAATTGTCCTCATTATGTCACAATATTAAAACAACCAGGCAAAATAAGCCAGCTATCAGGAAACCTAAGAGTTCTTGTAACAGCTAGCTAAAGCAAGCAAAGCCCCTCCATAAAGTCCAAACTGTTTGATTTTATATCCTCTCTGTGGAACTTCCCCAAAAGACCCCATGCCATGACCACTTGTCCTTGTCACCCATGACAAGGCAAAGAAGAAATACAACAGTCAGAATGAACAAAAACAAAAAAACCCAACAAATCACTATTTAGCAGTTCCCATATTTATTTACATGTGAAAACGGAATGCTTCATTTTTGCCACCATATGATGCTCTAGAGACTATAAATCAACAGCACCCCCAGACCCACTTTCCTGATCAAAGATTTTGGCCAACAAGTGCTAAACGACAGAAAATCTAGACTTTTTGGCTTTTTAACAAAGACAAAACCTGTCCTTGAGACAAAAGAACACAAGGGGAAGGCAAAAATCAGGTCTCCAGTTTGCAATCTGCAATTGGTTTCTCTGTCTATTTTTTCCCTTAGAACTACATAAGAACAAGCCATTGTCTCAAAAATAAAAAAGAGAAAACAGGATACCAATAAAATAAAGCCTATTTACCAGAATCAGTCAGAAATTTTACTTCTCCCAGCTAAAAAATGGCCTTTTTAAGATTACAGTTATTTGGCTTTGCCAACTTTAAAGGGCCAGCTGCAGAAGGCATGCTGGGGGAAAATTCCTATAAGAGAACAGCCCTGAAGTGAGGTGGATTAGTAGATATGAGGAAGTTTTCACTGAAGTGGCATGGCTCAATGTCACAGGTTTTATGTAAGGTATCAAGAAAGGCAGGTGTGTGTGTGTGGTGTGTGTGTGTGTGTGTGTGAATCCTTCTAATGGCTTCCCATTGGTTTTTCTCTAGATTTCTTTAAAGTATTAGTTCTACAGAGAAAAAAGTTAACTTTTCTAAGGCTATTTATACCAAATGCAATCAATAAAAGCTCGTGGATCTTAATTCAGTTCATAACAGATAATGGACTACACATAAAAAAGTACAAATAAAATAAAGTTATTATCAAATTTTTGCTTGTACATCCTGTTCTTGCTGAGACCAAAAAAATTGAATAGGCATGGGAATACTCACTCCCAGAAGTGATTGCTCTAGGCAGGGCCGGCTCCAGGCACCAGCCGAGCAAGCTGGTGCTTGGGGCGACAGCTTGTAGGAGGCGGCATTCCATCCAATCCTAGGGCGGCACGGCCGCTTTTGTTGTTGTTGTTGTTGTTCCGCTCCGGCCACCCTGTAGGGGGCGGTGGCACGGAGGACGGGAGCGCCCTGCAGCAAGCCTGGCAGGGCAGCCCGTGTCCTTCCCTCCCAGCCGACAGGAGCGGTGCAGAGCTCTCCCGGCAGGGGGCACGCCGGGAGGGCCCGCGTGGCAGCGCCCCATTGAAGCCCTGGCCACACCCCTTCTCTCTCTCCCCCTACTACCTCCCCCTCCCCCTGCTAGCCGGGGCACATCTGCAGCGCAGGAATTCCCCCTGCACCCTGGCTCTGGCCACGCCGCAGGATACTTTTGCTTTGCCATTCTGGCCGCCGCGGGTTTTTTTGGGGTGGGGCCAGAAAGCCAGAGCCGGCCGTGGCTCTAGGTTAGGGCACAAGTAAACTGCTGCAACAGTGTAAGAAAGCTAGTTCTGTTGCTGTCTACACTATATGTAGTATGTAGCTAAACCAGCAAGGCTCCGTCTAGCTGGCATGTTTCATGAATATTAGCTTTGCATTTTTCTTGGGGGGGGGCAAGGAGGGTGAAATTAGTGAAGTATCAATTATCTTAGCAGCAAAATTCAGAACATTATTTCAACCAAGCAACTGCAATTACCTTCAGCTATTAAGGTGTTAAGTAACCTATTATCAATGTGATCCTACACTGCCAGTGATATTCCTTTTCACTAATAGGTTACAACAAGCACTCTAATTAGAAAAGTCAATCATACAGTACAATAATTTCACATTCATAGCTTACAAATTAATATGAAAAGGTTTTTAATTGTCCTGTTAGTGCCTTTCCTTATAAAATTACTCTCTTATTGGAGAAAATTAAATTTGATAATATGCTTCAGGGAAAAAAATACAATACTAAAAAAGCTTGTGTAAGACTGGTGTGTTATATTAAACAGTTAGGGAGTAATGACTTTTAACAGTGAAGTTAAACACAATGTCGATTTTGTCACTTTTGGTTTTACTGCATTGCCCTCAAAATCTAAAAACTTACTACTCCAATTTAATGTCACTGGTCTGTACTTCATGTAAAGGTGTGGTTTTTTGGTGGTTAGCTGTTCATTGTTTTTTTCAAATACCAAATATTTGATCTTTGGAACATGTTTTTCAGAGCAATATGTAACCTGGTTTACCCCAAAGAGAGTTGCATAAGCAAAATCATACCAATTCTTTTTCAATATAATATTTTAATGGATATTTGATAATCACAATATGATTCCTTACATCTCTACCTGATTCTCCTACCTGCCAAAATGCAAGCTCTTAAGATTTACATATCAACCTCATTTTTTTTCTTTGCAGGATATTTTGAAAGCCAATGTATATTTTGTATGAAGTTGTTAGACTTTACTAGAGACTTGCCAGGCTCAGTCTGTGAGTATGAGTATTCATAAGTACATAAATCTACAACTATTACTTTTACATTTTACAACTGTTCTGCTGCTCAGGAAAACGTGAAAGGACAGCTGTAAATAAGCATTTCATCCCATGTTCTATAACTTTATGAGCATAAATTTGAGCTGGTGTCTGCAGTCCAACTGCAATAAAAAATGATCTAAGTAACATAATTGCAAGGTTACTTGTTTCTATTAAACTTTAGAAAACTAATGTTATTAGGGTAAATAATTTAATTCTATATTTGCAGTGCCATCTGGAAGATTTTAAGGTTTGTAACATTCTTCACCAATGATCAGAAGGTATTAAATCTTCCACTAAAATTTCAAAACACCATTTCTACTTTACCTGCATGGTGTCTAAAACCTATATGGGTCATCATCCTGCAAACTCTGACTCATGTACACAACAGCTTTTTGTATATTTTTGTGCTGACACCCTTTCTATTGTATCAGCAAGCTTCAATTCTGTTAATTCTTAAGTTATGAATCTGCAAAATAGCTTTCCTACTAAATGAGTAGTTGGATAATTCTGAGCAGACATGGTCATTCCCCTTAGGAAATGTTTGATAGATTTGAACTGGTCAGCAGTTAGCATTTCTGTCTACTGATGTTATGAACAGTACTTCAGAAAGTATTCATGTTTTTGACATTCTATTTTCAATTGTTTGATATGTTTCTAAAACAAAGAAAAACCTGGTTAAACTTCCAAGGTTGTTATAGGTCAGAAAATAACTGATATGAAGATACTTTACACATGCACCAATAATATTTTTTATAGACTATTCACAGAGTGGAGGAAAAATGAGTCAGAGTTAAGATTGCTCAGGGTACTTTAACTAAGAATGTCCATATTTTAAATAGCTAGATTTCAACATTATTAATTTTCTAGCATTCTAACTGGGGGGAAGAAATTAAAACTACAACTACTCCATTAACTTCTTCACAATTCCTGTCTAATGAATGCTTTTTGTCTGGGAATTTCCTTATTATTTAAAAAAAGTGTTCAAGAGCTGATAAATAACAGGAACCATGTGGGGATTCCAAGCCCGGCAATGGTCTGGAGGAAGTCTGTAGAGGCACCAAGAGAGCCTAATGATCAGAGGAGCAGAAGTTTCATCTTCTTATTATAGAACTGAAGCCTAAAGTTAATTTGTGATGTCAAATAGAGGGTAGTGCTTTATTAGACTGCTAAAATATCAGCAAGTGCTTCTGAGTACACTCACTGTTATTTGTATTTAAGTAGTCCCTAGCTGGGAAACAAAGGCACAGACGGGCTAGATGCACATAGGGGACTTAGACTCAGGATTGCAGTGTCTAATGTTTAGGTTCCCTGCCACCTAGTTGAATCCACAGCCCTGAGTTAGGCATACAGGCTCCCTATACAATGCATGGAGCAAGTTAGGTGCCTAAGAATGGGATCCACAAAAATCAGCACTCACAGGGTACGTCTACACTATGGGATTACTCTGAATTTATAGAATTTGATTTTTGGCAACCGATTGTATAAAGTCGAGTGCATGCGGCCACACTAAGCACATTAATTCGGTGGTGTGCATCCATGTACCAAGGCTAGCCTCGGTACATGGATGCACACCACCGAATTAATGTGCTTAGTGTGGCCGCATGCACTCGACTTTAGGCTTCAGTTCTATAATAAGAAGATGAAACTTCTGCTCCTCTGATCATTAGGCTCTCTTGGTGCCTCTACTGTGGGTAGCTATCCCATAGTTCCCACAGTCTCCCCCGCCCATTGGAATTCTGGGTTGAGATCCCAATGCCTGATGGGGCCAAAAATTTGTCGCGGGTGGTTATGGGTAAATGTCGTCAGTCAATCCTCCCTCTGTGAAAGCAACGGCAGACAACCATTTTGTGCCCTTTTCTCTGGATTGCCCGGGCAGACGCCATAGCACGGCAACCATGGAGCCCGTTCAGCCTTTTTTCACTGTCACCGTATGTCTACTGGATGCTGCTGACAGAAGCGGTACTACAGTGCTAACAGCAGCAGCTGCAGCTCCTTGCCTTTGCAAGTTAGCAAAGACGGTTACCAGTCCTACTGTACCGTCTGCTGCTGTCATGGGTGCTCCTGGCCGGCCATAGTGAGGTCGGTCAGGGGCGCCTGGACAAAAATGGGAATGACTCCCCAGGTCATTCTCTTAAGTTTTGACTAATGGAGAGTCAGTCCTGCCTAGAATATCAGGCAAGCCTACTAAAGAACCAGAGAGGCAAACGGCTGCTCCGGGTCAGAGCCCCAGACATCCCGCAGAAATGATGAGCTGCATGCCATTCTAGGGGGTGCCCCTACAACAACCCCAACTGTTGCTTCCCTCTCCCCCACCCCTCCCAGGCTACCTTGGCAGTTATCCCCCCATTTGTGTGATGAAGTAATAAAGAATGCATAAATTTGAAACAACACTGACTTTATTGCCTCTGCAAGCAGAGATCAAAGGGGGGAGGGGAGGGTGGTTGGCTTACAGCGAAGTAGAGTGAACCACCATTCTGCACTTGCTCAGCCTATAGCTGAAAATGGGAAACTGTGATAAGCACTAGGATAGAAGCACAGGCAGGACTGAATCTCCATTTGTGTGTGGGCCTTTGGTTGACACTGGTAAAATACAAAATGTCCCAGGATATGTATGTTGGGGGACAGTTCTAAACAGCAGCTTTATTTTTTTTATTTGCAGCAAATGTAGAGGTCTAAGTATCTGATTGTGAGCCCTGGGAGCAAGGGGTAGATGCAACCGCGTGGTGCTGCCGACTGGGAGAGCAGCCTGAGGCAGAAGACTTCAGCTGGCATGATATTCCAGGCAGGACTGAATCTCCATTACACAAAACTTAAAGAAGAGAATGACCTGGAGTCATTCCCATTTTTGTCCAGGCACCCCCGACCGACCTCACCAAGGCCAGCCAGGAGCACCCATGTCTGCCCAAGCGCCCCCGACCGACCTCACCGAGGCCAGCCAGGAGCACCCACGGGATGACGATGACGGTTACCAATCATACTGCACCGTCTGCCGTCCGCAAGGCAAGGCAAGGGGATGCTGCTGTGTAGCGTTGCAGCACCGTGTCTGCCAGCAGCATCCAGTAGACATATGGTGACAGTGAAAAAAGGTGAGAAATGATTTTTTTCCCTTTGCTTTCACAGGAGGCCTGACGACATATACCCTGAATCACTCGCGACAATGTTTTTGACCCTTCAGGCCTTGGGAGCTCAACCCAGAATTCAAATGGTTTTCGGAGAATGCGGAAACTGTGGGATAGTTACAGTCATCAGTCGCCCCTCCCTCCGTGAGCATCCATTTTATTCTTCAGCTTTCTGGTATGCTTGTCTCAGCTCCTTAAGTTTCAAGCAGCACTGTGTTGAGTCCCTGTTGTGGCCTCTGTCCATCATGGCCTTGGAGATTTTTTCAAATGTTTTGGCATTTCGTCTTTTGGAACGGAGTTCTGATAGAACAGATTCATCTCCCCATACAGAGCTCAGATTCAGTATCTCCCGTACAGTCCATGCTGGAGCTTTTTGATTCTGGGACTGCATGGTCACCTGTGCTGATGAGCTCTCCATGGTCATCTGTGCTGATCAGCGCTCCACGCTGGGCAAACAGGAAATGAAATTCAAAAGTTTGCAGGGCTTTTCCTGTCTACCTGGCCAATGTATCTGAGTTCTGATTGCTCTCCAGAGCAGTCACAATGGTGCACTGTGGGATAGCTCCCAGAGGCCAATAGTGTCGAATTGCAGCCACACTAACCCTAATTTGAAATGGCAATATTGATTTCAGCCCTACTCCCCTCGTCGGGGAGGAGTACAGAAATCAATTTTAAGAGCCCTTTATGTCGAAGTAAATGGCTTCGTTGTGTGGACGGGTGCAGGGTTAATTCGATTTAACGCTGCTAAATTCGAACTAAACTCGTAGTGTAGACCAGGCCACAGAGGGGAGCTGTCTGAGCTAGCCAATAGCAAATGTTGAGGAGAGGGTTGGGTTCTAAGCCCTGCCCCTCAAATGGTCTTAGGCACCAGGACAGAAGGAGAAATGTATCTCCACTGTTGGGATTCACAGCCATGATCCCATATAGTTAGATACATAAGCCCTTTCTCACCAAAAAAACAAGAAAGAAGAGGAAAGAGTAGTACTGCTGCTGCTGTTGTTGTTGGTACCCCATGGGTGCTGGAACAATTTTTATAGTGGGGGTGCTGATGATGGAAACCACGTATTTGGTGTTTGTTGTTACTATTTCAAGCCAGGGCATGGAGTAGTACCCCCAGTTTCAGCACCACTGTGGTACCCTCCTTATAATCCTTAATCCAGTGGTCAGAGCACTCACCCAGGATGTGGGAGATGATGTACAGCTATTCCATGTTTTATACAATGCCTAAACAGTCATTAGAACAGGCACTTGAATGTGGGTCTCCCACATCCCAATGAGTGCTGTAATCAACAGGCTTAAAAAGTCATTCTCACTTTTTCTCTGACCCTATATTTAATTTCTCATACAAAATGGAATAGCCTCAACAGAAGAGATTGAAACATACCCCATAGCCAGCAGTTAGGGCACTCACCTGCAATGTGGGAGACCAAGTTCAAGTCCCTGCTCTGCATCAGGTAGAGAGGGGGTGCCTAAATCCCTCTGTGGAACTAGCCTAAATTGATTTATCCAGGGTCACACAGCATATCAATGACAAGATAGGATTAAACCCAGGTCTCCCGACACCCAATTCAAGGGCCCTCCCTATCCACACTGCTTCCCCTACTACTTAACTGATTTTTTTATCATAATTTTTTTTAACCAAGCAAAGGTACTTGTCCCCACATTACTATATCCATGCCAAGTTTTGTGTTTGAGACGTCAGCTATTTTTGCTGTAGTCTTACCTAAAAAGCAAATTTAGATTTTTATTTATAAGGAGAAAAGTAACTTTTTACTCTCCTTAATGAAAAATCATGTGAATGGTCTTTACTCAAACTTGGGAGGGAAAATCACTTTCAGGCAGATATCAACTATGGAAAGTGTCAGTCCCTAAGCTAAATGTTCTGGAAAGTGAGGAGAACATAAAAAAGGTGTGACAGTGGAGGATCTATAATAAATCTGAAGACAAATGGCATATAGCTTTTGAATGTACAGATATATTTCCTTTATTTTACATCTGTATGTACAGTAAACCCTTCTAATTTTGTTGATCTTCAAATAAATGTTGTCAATATTTAATAAAAGCTTACTTTTATGGGGAACTTTCATAATTAAATTTAAAATTAATTGTAACTATGCTGCTACTGTAATCTTAACCTTTAATCACTGATGATCTTTATCTTCCTCTGTAATGATTTGTCATTTGAATAAATACTAATTCCCTGAGCAAAAACAGCTCATTATTTCTAGTGGAGGGAGCATACTCACTAGAGAGAGATTTAGCCATTGCTGTAATGATATGAAATGATTTTGATAGTATTAACTGCAGGACTTTAGATTTGCTAGTTTGTTAAGATTCTTCCGCTAATGAGTTTGGGGGCTAATATGATGATAGTCAAAAGATAATCTACTTAGAGACAGCTCATCAAAATAAGTGATTAAGATCTCAAGTAGATTAATGTAGTAAATACAGCTGGCCTTGTGGGAATTAATGTTCAGAAATAGGGTTAGGCAAGATGAAAAGCCTCAAGAATGTACCATGGCAGATGATATTTGTTAGGGGGCTTATTCCTTTACCCTCTCACTTCCCTGGTCCTTCTCGCATGAACAGAGAGCAACAATACCCGAAGTCCAAAGGCGCAAACAATCTGATGTTTATTGGGGTGAACTTTTAGCAAGCATGATTCCAGTTTCCTTCCTCAGTGTCCCACTTCCCAGCTCTGACACCGCAGAGCCATCCCTGTTCCCGTTCCCTGTTCCCATTCCCCCCTTAGCAAAATATAATTCCAATTTCCCCACCCCCATTCCCTGTTCCCATTCCCCCCTTACTTCCTGATTGCAGACTATATAGTAAAACTTGAGTTCTGCTTAGCTCTAAGTTCTGAGTTCTGCTTAACCAATCATTTTACTGAAATTTAACTAACCAATCCTAACATACTGTAACATGGTTATTTAACCAATTATATTCCACCACCTTAATTGGTTTACACCCAACAAAATTAATTATACAGCAGACAAAAACAATTACAGAACCAGACAAAGACCATGCAAATAAACATACAAAACAATACAGAAATGAGGATTTCACAACTACATCTATACAGACATAAGGGTTTTTCAGCTGTGTCTATTGATAAGTAAGTTTTCTGTCTGGTAAAAACTATCAAACTAAATTTTCTTTTACATGTTCTAGGCTCTTTCCTTTCTCTGAAGGTAATAGAAATATCAAAACAAAATTGTATTCCTAACAGCCCAATAACACCTTATTTCCATGTAACTAGTTTAAAATGTAAAAATGTAACCGTTCACTTCCCAGTTTATGGCTGCCTCTGCTGCTTAGCCAAAGGCCTTACTAAGCCTAAAAACAAAGCCTCAAACTGTTCCTTACACATACAAATAGTGATTTTAATTCTTTTTATACCTCTATAACTAGCTAAGTAATAAGAATACACGTAAATTCTTGAAGTATAGGCCTTTACAGACAGGCCTAAATATCTATATCCTAACAATATTCACTATCTGAGCACTGTATAAACCAACTTTCTCCAATTAAACTTTAACGTGTGTGTATGTGTCTGCAGTGAAAATCTGTATTAGTGTGGTGTAATTGTTTTATCAGCATGAATTCAGAATGACTATATTATTCACAAATAAGGCTGCAATTCTGTCATGGAGGTTCTGGTGGATTCCGTGACTTTCTACTACCTCCGTGACTTTCACAGCTGCAGTGGCCGATGTGGCTATCTGCAGGGCACCTGAGCAGCAGTCCCAGGGGCAGCCCCGGGGCCAGCTGCACCAGCCGCTGCTCGGGCGGCTGGCCCTGGGGGAAGACCCTAGCAGCGGTCCCAGGAAGGCTGGCCCCGGGGAGTGCCCGAGCAGCGGTCCCCGGGACATCGGAGCTAGGATAGCTGGGGGAAGTCAGCCCCTGCGGCCAGTGCAGGAGCTAGCCATCAGCCTTGGGGCCCCCACAGCAGCGGCATCCTGGGCCCCCCTAGAGCAGCAGCACCCGGGCCCCAGGAGCTGCTAAGTTTTAGTCAGGGGTATTTATACAGTAAAAGTCATGGACAGGTCACGGGCAATTAATTTCTATTTATTGCCTGTGACCTGTCCATGACTTTTACTAAAAACATCCATGACTAAATCTTAGCCTTACTCATAAATGGCAAAGCCACAAGTCATGTAGGTCATCCAAAACCAGTGTCAATAAAACCTTGATGCCACATCACACTATCATATACTTTCCATATGCCAATATGCCATATGTCACAGAAATACTATTTTACAAACATTTTGGAAATGGAGCCATGTGATAATGTATCATGCATTTGACCTTCTCACTGTCTCTGCCTGTTAATTATCTCCACCAGGACTACTTCTAAGTCTCTACCACTGATTAAATATCAGTCAGTAGGAGAATAAGCTGTCCTATATTAGGAAGTTAGAGAACTCAATAAGCTCAGTTTATACCCATATGTATAACAGATAGCATTCATGGTGCCTTAACTGGAATTACATAGTAGCTAGCCTTTAAAATTGGAGGCAACATCTGCAGCTACATGAAACAGGACAGCAAAGCTACCATGGACCAGCAGCAGTAAAGGTGTGTGATGGTTTTAATTTCAAATTACTTTCTAAGGATGCTCAATAACTCGTAGTACAAAATTTGACATATTTCTGCTTCTTAAATCCTAGTCCTCACACAAACATTTGATTAAATATTGTTTTTAATGGGCATGCAAATAAAATTTAGATGAGATGTGGTATAATTATTTTGAATGTCATATTCAATGTAGTATGAGTTGTGCTTAGGGTGACCAGATGTCCCGATTTTATAGGGACAGTCCCGATTGTTGGGTCTTTTTCTTATATAGTCTCCGATTACCCCCCACCCCCGTCCAGATTTTTCACATTTGCTCTCTGGTCACCCTAGTTGTGCTGTACAAAAATAATCTAATCTAAGGACCAATATGAGGTTTGTACATCTAATTTATTTAAAGGGACACTGTAGATCAGTGGACTGACAAGCTAGTACCCCATTCCCTTCAATCCACAAGGGTATTTGTAAAGTCCTTCTGACGCTTTTGATTAAATCCTGTGTAGCAACGGGGGACAAGAGGGCACAATATCCCCTTCCTGATCTAACTTGCAAACTGAGGACTCCCCCGGCATGGGGTAATCTCATATGTGTGGCCCTTCCCTATCCCTCCATCTGCCAATTTAAAAAGCAAGCTAGGTTGGGCTTAGTGTGTTTCAGTGATGCCCAGCAGGCATAATGGTCTCATGGATGCCATTGCAAATGGTGCTATATAGCACAGCCATGAATCAAATCAACCCTCAGCTGGCCGCAAGATCAGGAAACTGCAAAGATGGTTTTGAACTACATTTGTCCCTATTCACCAGCTGAGTTGAGCAGAGCTCTGCTGCACTTTTTCTTTCTACTGGCAATTCTAAACCTAGCTTCAAACCATGCCATGGACAGAGAGGGTTATTAGTGGAATCGAGGAGGTTACTTGAAAAAGTTAATAAGATCTTGGATTCTTAATAAGAATTACTTTTCATTGACTTAATAAAAAATTGACTCATGAGCCTACAGATAATCAAAATAGGCAACAGGGGGACAAACTGCAATCAGTACAAGAGCAAGTAAATTATTTCAGAGGAAGAATGAAGTGGAGGTCAAAGTACAGGCAAAGTTACATCAACCATCGGAAAAAGAACGAAAAGGAGCTTATACTGTTCCTATTGGACCTGAAAACAGAACATTGTACTACAGTCATGAAGGAGAACTCATCGCTTCAAATACTCAATTCTGCTGGGAATAGTCCCATTGTTATCAGTGAGACTACTCCCCTGAATAAAGGCTTGCAGGATTGGGCACTGAGCTTTTCATAAGTGTAACCTTCAATTGCTAACCGACAGGAGCCGTTTAAGTCTATGAGAAACAGGTGGAAGTGACTGGGAGAATTATGCCGAAGTGCTGAGTCCACTCACCTTTTTGTGATTCATGGAAGTCAATGGGATTGCTTGAGTGAGGACTACTTGTGTAAGGGAATGCACGATTGGATACCTAAATAATGGTACCAAAGACTTGTTTACAGTGCATTCACAGAAGAAACATCTGTGTCATATTTGGCTGATTCGCCTGCATTTTACAAAGCACATTTTTATTCTTTGAATGTGTCTTGTATTTTTAAGTCTTAAAATACTCAGTTTGCAAAACCCTATCAGATTATTCTGGCTCTTCCTGAGAATGTGGTTGTATCAGTTGTCAGGCACATTCAGGGCCAGATTTAGGGGCATGTGACCCAGGCAACTGCCTGGGATGCCAGGCCTTGGGGCCCCTGGCTCAAAGTGCTGTTTTTGTTGTTAGTGACAAAATGGAAAATAGAACGTTTGAAATAACATGTTTCAGGTATTCTGTATGTGGATTCATTTTTCATTAACCTCCTAGAACATTCTGGACCTTTGTAGAATCTCATGGAACCTTCCAGACTTTCTGAGAACTACATTTTCCTCAAACCTCCAAGAATGTTGTCAGTCATGCCTTCATGAGTATATAAGGGGCGGGACGTCACCAGTCAGTTAATGAGATATAAGAACAAACTGAAGTGAAGTGAGAGCCCAGCTGTGATACTGTCAACCTTGTTTTACTGTGTAATTGCGAAAGTGTACTTGTGTTTTAAGACTTGAAGAGTGTAAGTAGTAACTAATAAAGGACATATGTAATGAGATGCCAGAGATAGCTATCAAACCCTTATCTACATGAAATGATAAAGAAGAATCAGCCTCACAAGTTGACAGAAACACAGTGAGAAAAACTGCACACCACAAATCAATACATCAGATCCTGGTTTATGGCTGGTGATCCTATACTATGCTGATATTGACTGGACAATTTTGAACGGGCCAGGCAAAAATCAAGGATATGACATTTCCAGTAAATGATCAGAAGCAACACTTCTCATAGTCACACTGCAAAAGAGTGCTCGAAAATGGTGAGAAACTGAATTGGCATTCGCTAGTTTACTCAAAATCAACTCACAAAGTGTTCTGTTTTTGTTGCAAAATATTTGACAAGAATGCCAAATTGTTGCTTGCACTTTCTCGATATAATTACTGACATAACTTAGCTGATGCTCTGAAGCAACATGAAGTCACCCAGCCATTTTACGGCCTACTCCAAATGGATGGAACTCGAGTCCAGGCTCAAGCTGAATAAATGCATACATACAGAAAACCAGTTCATTATTAATGTAAAAACCCAGCACTGGAGGAACTGAGCATCTGATCTCAATTACCCTCTTCCTTGAAAAGAAGATAAGTTGTTCACTGAACACAACAGTAATTTCATTGGTTTGGTACAGCTCCTTGGGAAATACGACGATGTCATGTGTGAGCATCTACGTTGAGTAGTTCATAAAGAAGCTATGGACTATTACTGAAGCAAAACAATTCAAAATAAATTGACTGACCTTATGCAAGGAAGGTGCTTGATAACATATTGACACGTCTTGTCAAAGTGAAGTATTATGCCATAATAATAGACAGCACTCCCGACATAAGTCACAGTAAAAACATGTCATTTACAGTACGATTTGTTGATGAGGATGGCTGTATACAAGTAAAGGATCACTTTATCTGTTTCAGTGGACAATTCTACTGGAAAAGCCTAACAGAACTGTTTATAAACATTTTGAGTGAGAATAAAATAAAGCTTTAAGACTGCCATGGCCAAGGCTATGACAACGGCGCAAACATGAAGGGAAGGAACAGTGGCATCCAGGTAAGAATCCTTGCGCTGAATCCAAGAGCTTTCTTTGTGCTTTTTGGCTGCCATTCCCTCAACCTGGTTGTGTCAGATGCAACATCATCTTCTTTAGATTCAGTATCTCTCTTGGGAGTACTGCAAAGTATATATGTCCTATTTTCAGCATCGACTATCAGGTAGAAAATCCTCTTGGATAATGTTACAAATCTGATCATAAAGCCACTAAGTGACACTCGCTGGGAGATCCGCATTGACAGCATAAGGCCAGTGAAGTACCAAGTGGCAGAGGTTTATGATGCCCTGATGGAACTGGCGCAGTCAAGTAAAGTCGAGGCTAGAATCCAACAGGAGGCGCAAAGCCTGGCAAACCAGATCTCTAACTTCAAATTTCTGGTCTCAATTGTGGTTTGGCATGATATCCTGTTCCATGTAAACATTTGTAATGCCTTGCTTACAACTCAGTTGATGGACATCACAACCACTACTACTTTGATGAGAAGCTGCCTTGATTTCATTGTGGCCTACAGGGACAACGGATTTTGAAGATGCCATCACTGCTGCCAAAGAAATGGTGGAAAACTTAGGAGTTGAGCCTGTCTTCAAGGAAACGCGTATTCATTGGAAGAAGAGACAGTTTGGTTACAAGTGCAGAGATGAGGTGATGGGAAGCTCAGAAGAAAAATGCAAAAGGGAGGTTTTTTGCTCGCTCATTGACACTGCTCGAGTGTCCACTGAAGAAAGGTTTGGACAAATGAAGCAAACTGGGGGGGAAGGGAAGGGGTTGTATGATCTTAGTAAGCTGCCATCGGATAGGAAAATACTCTTGGACTATTGTACGGACCTTCACCAAACACTGACACCTGGGGAATGTTCGGACATCAATGATAAAGACCTCTATGTCAAATTGGACAACACCCATCACATTTTGCCACACGGGAAGCACTCTTCACTCCAAGTTCTCCAATTCATTCATGATACACACCTGAAGGCCACTTGTCCAAATGTGTGGATAGCTTTGAGGATTCTGCTCACACTGTCACTAACTTCACAGAGAGCCACTCACCCCATTCTCTCTGCTGGATGTACTGAGCTCTGATAGTGAATTTTCCCCAGATAGGGCGGTGGAAGGAAATACAAAAGAAATGTCTACTCATTTAAAAAGAATATGAAATAAGCTCTGCAAAGCTTGTCTGACTAAAGTATTATTTTTCTTATTGGAAGCCTTCCTCAGCTCTTTGCAAATCAGTAACAAAAGGTTAATTGCATAATATATAAGAACTGTTATCAGTTTTCGGGAAAAACTGTTGTCATTACACAGGTAATTGACTTTTATTCTCAGCTTCTTGCTTACATCTTTTCTCTCCTCTCGTAATGATTAATAACTTGTCAAAAGTCAAAAATATAAAAACAATTAGTCGTCAAAAGCACATATCTTCAAGAGAAGATTAGTGTTAAAGATTAACATTTTTCTTTGATTCCCCTAGTAATTACTGATCCAGATAATAAGCATATCTTCAACTGACTCATATCACATTACTATGCAGGTGATCTCATTTTCATAGAATGTGAAAGTCATGAGGTAAATACTGCTATTTATGCATTTTTTAAGGTATCACTGTTTGAGTAAGTGGATGCCTGCCTTGATACATTGGTAATGGACTACACTGCCTGCCTCGCTTATGACATCAGTTTGAAGCCAGTCTAGTGTCTTACAAAACACCGTGCAGATAGGCCTTCATGTCTTCCTGGGGCTTCTTAGGGGATCAGGGCCTAGAAAGGCCACCATTAAGACACTATGTCAATGGAATTCTGTGTTCTTAGCCCAGTGGTCAAATTTTCCCATAAGAAAACAATTGCCAGATTTTTTCACTCGTAGGCAACCACATTGGCCATCTCAGCAGAGAAGCCAAAAACCTAATGGATGTGTAAATGTAAGATGTGAGGCACATTGTCAGGACATTCTGAGCAGTCTTGCGCTATCATTCTCTGTACCGCATACTTATTATGTAGTTAAAATGAGTAGTTCAGCACACACAGCTATCAAACTAGCACCTTTCATAGGCATGAAACTCAAGTTAATTAAACATAATTTCACTATTTAAAGAGTGCAGTTTTTTAAAAAACATGAGGAAAAGGTATGTACTGGGATGGATAAGAAAATAAGACCAGTACGTGAAAAGAAAAAACTATCTTTTAAATTTAATTGCTGACTTAGCCTTGCTTTGAATTTTCTTATTTATGGATACAGCATAAAGTCAGAATTAGTTAACATGCTTCTTATTTCTCAATTAGCAAGAAATGCACATTAAAAATTAGGGCTGTCGATTCATCACAGTTAACGCACATGATTAACTTAAAAAAATTAATCGCAACTGTGCCAGGCCTGTTACCGCAGCCCCCCTTTGGGGCAGGGGTAGGATGGGGTGTCGGCGCCTCACCACTCTACAGTCCTTGTGGCCGCCCCTCTGCGGACGGTCTGTTATGGCCTCTCGGCCTTCCTCTCTATTGCCCCCCTGTCTGGAGCAGTAGCGTGGCCTAGCAGCCAAAGTTCATAGAAACCGCCTTTCGAGCGGGGTAGTGCGGCCTAGCAGCCAAAGTCTATAGAAACCCCTTTTCAAACGGGGTAGTGCGGCCTAGCGGCCAGAGTCCATAGAAACCCCCTTTCGAATGGGGTAGCACGGCCTAGCGGCCAGAGTTCATAGAAACCCCCTTTCGAATGGGGTAGCACGGCCTAGCAGCTGGAGTCCATACAAGATCCCTCACAGTTTGGGGGTGATGGGGTAGGGGGACTCGGGCCCGCCCTTTCCACTGAGCCCTGACCCAGGGCCCTGGTAGCGGCAAGCTTTCCTTGCCACTCACTCGGCGGGGATCTGCCCACATCACGCCAAGCGTCAATACAGCTTTAACACTGTTTATCTTTATAGTTCCCCTGGGTCAATTCCTACCGTGAATACCAGTTCCTCCGCGGCAGGGGGTCCTCCGGTCTGTTCCTCCCCGGTGACGCCCTCCGTCTGGGTCTCAGGTAGTGCCTCGGCTTGGCTGCCTCCCGGGTCTTGGCTTGCATGCCCTCCCTCTGCAGGAGCTAGTGGCGTGCATCCTTCTCCTCCGGCAGTCAGCCCAGACTGAGCTGGTCTGCAGGCTTTTATATCTGTGCTCCAGTTGGAGCATGCCCAGCAGAGCTTCCAGGGCGTGGCTTCCTCTGCTAGGAGAGAAGGGTTAACCCCTGATGTACCAGTGCGGGGCCACTCTGCCCCGTCACAGCAACTAAAAAATTAATCATGATTAATCGCTGTTTTAATTGCACTGTTAAACAATAGAATACCAATTGAAATTTATTAAATATTTTGGATGTTTTTCTACATTTTCATATATATTGTATTCTGTGTTGCAATTGAAATCAAAGTGTATATTATTTTTATTACAAATATTTGCACTGTAAAAATGATAAAAAAAATAATATTTTTTAATTCACCTCATACAAGTACTGTAGTGCAATCTCTTTGTCGTGAAAGTATAACTTACAAATGTAGATTTTTTTTGTTACATAACTGCACTCAAAAACAAAACAATGTAAAACTTCAGAGCCTACAAGTCCACTCAGTCCTACTTCTTGTTCAGCCAATCACCAAGACAAACAAGTTTATTTACATTTACAGGAGATAATGTTGCCCTCTTCTTATTTACAAAGTCACCAGAAAGTGAGAACAGGCATTAGCATGACACTTTTGCAGCTGGCATTGCAAGGTATTTACGTGCCAAATATGCTAAACATTCGTATGCCTCTTCATGCTTCGGCCACCATTCCAGAGGACATACTTCCATGTTAATGACGCTCATTAAAAAAATAATGCGCTAATTAAATTTGTGACTGAACTCCTTTGGGGAGAATTGTATGTCCCCTGCTCTGTTTTCCCCGCATTCTGCCATATATTTCATGTTACAGCAATCTTGGATGATGACCCAGCACATGTTGTTCATTTTAAGAACACTTTCACAGCAAATTTGACAAAACGCAAAGAAGGTACCAATGTGAGATTTCTAAAGATAGCTACAGCACTCAACCCAAGCTTTAAGAATCTGAAGTGCCCTCCAAAACCTGAGAGGGATGAGGTGTAGAGCATGCTTTCAGAAGTCTTAAAACAGCAACACTCCAATGTGGAAACTACAGAACCCGAACCACCAAAAAAGAAAATCAATCTTCTGCTGGTGGCATCTGACTCAGATAATGAAAATGAATATGCGTCGGTCCGCACTACTTTGGACTGTTTTCGAGCAGAATCAGTCATCAGCATAGACGCATGTCACCTGGAATGGTGGTTGAAGCATTAAAGGACACATGAATCTTTAGCGCATCTGGCATGTAACTATCTTGTGACGCCAGTTACAACAATGCCATGAGAATGCCTGTTCTCACTTTCAAGTGACATTTTAAACAAGAAGGAGGCAGCATTGTCTCCTGCAAATGTAAACAAACTTGTTTGAGCGATTGGCTGAACATGAAGTAGGACTGAGTGGACTTTCAGGCTCTAAAATTTTACATTGTTTTATTTTAATGTATGTTTTTGTACATAATTCTACATTTGTAAGTTCAACTTTTATGATAAAGAGATTGCACTATAGTACTTGTATTGGGTGAATTGCAAAATACTATTTCTTTTGCTTTTTATAGTGCAAATACTTGTAATCAAAATAAATATAAAGTGAACACTGTACACTTTGTATCCTGTGTTGTAATTGAAATCAATATATTTGAAAATGTAGAAAAAATCCAAAAATATTTAAATAAATGGTATTCTATTATTACATAACAATGCTATTAATCACAATTCATTTTTTTAATCACGTGATTGATCACAACTAATTTTTTAATCGCTTGACAGCCTTATTAAAAATGTAAATAATCTAAATTGGCGTGTTAGCACAAACATCAAACAACATACATTAAATCTTCTAAAAGGTAAAAGTTTGGGCTCAAAGAGAAAAATAAATTGAGTTATGGGGATTACATAGTCTTTTCTACAAGGACAAATTACTATCTAATGCAAAATAGGTCCTTGCTGTCAAGAGAAAAATGGGATTGTAATACTTGACTCCTGATCCAAAACTCACAGAAGTCAATGGAAAGACTCCCATTAACTTCACTGAGCTCTGAATCAGGCCTTTGGAGATGTGATGTTTGCAATCACTTTTATGTTGAAGACCCTAGGGAAAAATGCAAAATGGGAATGTCATGAAGATAAATGTGCTAATTAGTGGTATCTAAGTACATTAGACCGGGAGTGGGGGAGTATGAAATGGGGGAGACTTTATAATGTCAGGGAAATTTTGAAACTAAAGTGGAAATACGACTAACTGTTCCATTTTAAAGCTCCTAAATAATTGTATTTGTATTAGAAACATGTTAATTAGTCAGATACCATCTAACTGCTAGAAATCTACTAATTTAATGCTAATAAGAAATATAAAACCTGATACTTACAAGAGTAAGGCTTTACAGTACCACATTTAACTTCAGGGATATCACTCCCCATGGGAAGATTCACAAGCTTAGGCACCTCTGTTATGTAGCTAAAACTACATAAACACTAAAATGTACTGAAATTCTGTTCAGCTATTTTTGTATACATCTATAATATATGTGCAAATATGAATTAATACAACAGTATGGTATTTTTCTTGGTACTTGTCTTGTATTTCTCTACCTGACAAAATATTTTTGCCACTCTGTAGTTGGAATGCAACAAAATAACAATTAGTTTTTGCAAATAAGTTTTATATGGAATTAATCTAATGTAGCTATTAATGAATATGTTTACTGGTTGCATACAAAATGAGCTTTACTTTAGAGGCTTCAGTGTTTGATATATATAGAATTTGCTGAAAAATACAGAATTATATAACTCTGTATTCCCTTAGCCAATATTTTCCTTGTCTTTGAATCCTTACTTACACATCACAGTTAATATAATGTTCTTGCCACTTCATCTGTTCTGTTTCCTACTACTTCTTTTTCTTACAATTATGCATTATAGTAATAGTTTAAAAACAAGTAAAATATAAAGTTTTTAATATAATTAATTTAATTTAAAATAATTACACAAAAACAGAACACCACAAAATATTTTAGCCCTAGATATTACTCCAACAAATCTAGCAAATGACAGCCCTCTAGTGGCTAAATGCATGTATGAGCATACAGGCTATAATGTACGAACAAACCATACTCTAGTACTGTACTTGGTCTAATTAAGAAAGAATATGTAATGTCTAATATAGATCAAAGCAAATGCTCATGCCTTTAAATTAGTCTACTATTGTATCTGGGCCCTTAGGAATGTATCTGATTTCTAATACAGACAGACCAAGGGAAATGGCTGAATATAAGTCCTAAATTATAATTGGGGAATATTCCCACATTTCTCCACCATATTATGTTATATTGAAAAAGATATCATTAGTGGCCTGCTGAGTAGACTAAATATAAAGTTCCTACAGACTTAGCATAAATACTTTCAGTGGCAGAAGAATAAACTCACTTCTTCATATTTAGAACGTCTCTTTCACGTACATGAACACACATTACGGCAGTATTTAAAACCTGTACTGTTGTCCTGTATGGTTGTGGGTGGTACCCAGAATGAACTGGGCAGCTATAAAAAAATCTATAATCTAGTGTTTGTAATGATGATGGTCCAGTGTTGGGAATGATTTCATGAGAAACTTGTAGGTAATTTGTGTATATTTAAGTAACAGTTCTGGAACAAAGCTTTTTCAAAGTAATCTTCTGATCTGAAGACTTTTCTCAGTTTAGATTATCCAAACCCAAGGATTCAGCAGATGCTCTGAAAGTGTAACTTGAAGCAAACATTTCTACATTTCTAACATGATCCAACTCAAGTTAGAAACGTGATATGAAAATTTCTTGACGTTAAGTTGGAGTCAGCAAACACACGGGAGGAAAAAAGAATGCGATTTTTGGGTGTCTCACTTTTCAATGTTCAGCCTAAAAAAAACCATCACCAACTCTTCTAAGGACACTAATAAATGTTGCTAAAATCGTATGATTTAATACATTCTCTTTTGGCTTTTCTAGATATAATTAATTGGCAAGGTAGAATTACCAACAAGCCTTCCCCCCATTTTCTTTGGCCTCTTCACCATAGAAAGAGATAAAAACAATATTGGAAGAATGGCTTGAAGTTTATTTTTTTATTATTTGATGTATATATTACGTGGCACCTATCAAACACTCTGGGTTCTGCACAGATGCATGCAATTATCCTTCTATAATGGTGGTTTTCTTAACTTCCCAGCATATCTTTAAAAAAGGGAAGACGCTTGCTTCTGAACATTTTGCCTTTCCCCCACAAGTCTGACACACACAACATTAACACCCTCTTCTACCCAATGAATCACCCCCAACCAATCAAAATTAAAAAATTACTCTGAAATAAATCAGCCTAGACAAAGTAAATTAATAGTCTAATAAAAATAATAATAATAGAATAAAATATTGCATTAAATAATCAATTAGATCAATAATAAATAATAATGATAATCTAAAATATCAGTATCAAAACCAAAACCCTACACAAGCACAGTTTTTACCCTGGAAAGGGAGAAGTGCCAGAAGGTCCATGGAGTTCACGAAGGATTTAGTGTAGGGATATTAAAGAAGGTACTAACAGTGATTCCCCCAAGTGACAGTGACCCCCTCATAATTTATCCCCACACTTTAAAATCCAACAGTTTCACCAAGTACAAAAATCTCTTGGGTCTTCTGTTAAAACTTGTAAGCTACTGTCTGTAGAAACCATTGATTGTATCTATCCTGTGAAAGATACTTTATTACTATGTAAAACTTACAAACAAGTTAATTGACTTTGTTCTTGAAGTAATTGATTCAATGTAAACAAACACTATAAGCCGTTAAGTGACTTTCACTTCATTGTAATAGCAACGGCTCCTGGGACAGACCCCCACCCTCTGTGATTAAAGGGCCGGGAGTCTCAAATGAATTAGCACACACCCCGAAAGTGGTGGAAACAATAAATTAAAATATGGTTAAGATATGGAATGTATGCTGATGAATGCTTCATATACATGAATGGTTAGGGAGGTGCCAGCCTAGAAAGGGAGTATCCATCGGCCGAAGAACTTGTCAAGTGGATGACCAGACAACCCCCGGAGGGTAAACTGGAATTCACCCCATCACCTGGAAGGATGAGAAACACAAACTTTGGAAAGTTTGAAGCCACCAGGAATGTGTCCAGGAATGTGCCATCTGCTGATTGAGTCAGCAACAGCAGAATGAAACAGCTCCCATAGACTAACATAGGAATTAATTCCTATAAAAATGGACTCTCAAGACTGATGACTTTGAGTCTCTGGTTCTGCTGCCAACCTCCAGGAGCATCAGGTGCACCTGACACAGACTCGGCTCCATCCTCATGACAAGATACCTGGCCAGTAACTTGGCATGAGCAACTTCTAGGCTGGTAACTATAACACCTATACAGAACTTGAATAAATGATTGTGTGAATGAATGTGTGTGTGTGTGTGTGTGTGTGTGTGTGTGTGTGTGTGTGTGTGTGTGTGTGTGTGTAAGGAATAAGTAGTGATAGAAATAAGTAGTCAAACAACGTTGTTTACTTTTATCTTTTGCTTTATCATTATATTTACAATAAATGTGGCATCTTTGCCTTATCCCTCTTAATAAGATCCTGCTGGTTTTTATTTTATTGGTATAACATTAGCTATCACTATTGATTTTACATGGACGGCACTCAAATATTAGTGATGGGCAGCATAAAATCCTAAATTAACATATTTTGTTTTTTGGTTAGAGGATATTAGCAAGTATGAATATAGAAATTATAATAGATTAGGATGGATTTTATGGATCTATATACACATGTAGTCACTCCACCAAAAACTTTCCCTGGCTAGAACCAGACCAGAATCAGTGCCCTACCAGGACAGTGAACATGTATTCCCTTCCTCATAGGTCATCAAATATGTTTTTCTTTTCCAGATGAGCCTAGAAAAGGCGTTTTGTGACAAAGCCCTCTCTTTGTCCAGCCACACTTAGGAAAGCCCTGATGTGTGTCAATAGGCTTTTCTGTTTCATGGAACATCCTATCTGGAGCAGAAAAATGCTATCTATGGACTGGCAAATATTCTGTACAGTCATATCTTTGACAGGAAAAGCCAAATCAGGATCTACAAATAAGTTCTGGTAAGTTCTGGTTATATAGAGGTTTTTCTAAATTCATCTGGAGTACTGGCAAAAATATTGGGATGGGAAATCTGATTAGATACCTCCTGACAGTTACAATAGTTTGACATTGCAGTGTAGATAGAATAACACCACAATTCAGCCATGTTCCCTGGCCTACTGGGCAAGGCTACAGCAAGATCTCCGCTCCCCCTTCCCAAGCTAGGGACTGGAGAGGAGCAGAGGATTGGGCCAGTTGCTCAGAAAGAAAAGGGGAAGAAGAACTGCCAAGCTTTCTGATCCCTCCTCCCCCCTTCCGGAGAGCTCTGTCTCCTTCCTGTAACAGGCATGATTGGCTGCTTACACCCCGGGAGGCAGAAAAGTATGGAAAGCAACCAATCAGAGGGAGATTTCCCCCAAGCAGGGCTGAAATATGTGCCCTACATGTGCCAACAGCACTAGTTGTATTTAAGCAATACTGAACTTTGAGACTAGTAAAGTAGGATGGGTTGATTTAAATCAAAGCGATTTAAATCACAGATTTTAATGATGGTTTAAATCATCAATTTTAATATTGTTTTGCTTTTGTACTCTTTAGTTACTTTCCTACGGAAAGGATACATTCTCATTTGTTGGTAAGCATTAGTTGATTTGCAAATAAATATACCCTTTACACTAAATTTAGTACTACTTTTTGCTAACCAGCTGGATACACTATATCTATGCACATTTATTTAAGCAACTATATGGCTTAATTTACATGTATTCAGATTCTTAAATTTTACTTTTTTATTGTGTTAGAAAATGGTGAATGATGCATTTCTTATTTACTAGATGATGATGATTTTTTTTTTACCTGTGATTTGTGTCAAGCTCTGTTTGGATGGAAATTGAAATTCAGCTTTTTTTTTTTTTAAATAAAACTAACTTCAATGTACTTGACACATAACACAAAGAGAGTTTATCAAAACATGTTTTGTATTTAAAACTAATTGAATTATTAAACAAAGGAAGTATTAGCCTTAGTGAATTGAACTGTTTGAACACATATGCTTCAAGATTTTAGAACTAGTAGAAATCCGAAGAAGTGGGCTGTAGTCCACGAAAGCTTATGCTCTAATAAATGTGTTAGTCTCTAAGGTACCACAAGTACTCCTGTTCTTCTCACACCTAGTTTTTATTCATAGATTGGAAGAGGAAAAACAACTTTTCCTGCTTTTTCAACTCCCAGTTGGTTTCTTAACTTAGTCATTGAACTGAACTAGTTGAATAAACTGACTTTAAGAAAATATTTCTCTGTACCTGCAGAGAAAGCATGGGCTTTCAAAAGCTCATTTAACACTTCAACAAACTCTGGTTCCAGGTACTTAGCCAGTGACTTCACCAGTATGTTGGTTTGATTTTTTTTTTAAAAACTCTAGCAGGAAACATGTACCACTTAATACTATTTTTGTATTTAACAAATTATTTTAATAGATTATAAAAAGTTTAGGCCTTAACATAGGTTATCACTTTCAAATTTAATTTTAAATAGGTGTATTTTTTAAAATATAAACCTGTATTTGATTTAAGTTTAAAAAAATATGATTTAAATACAAAATAAATTGTTTTTTAATCATCCATTGTTATCCAGCCTGTAGTAAAGAGACAATACAGCAAGAATAAAGAGACAGTAATTCAGAACTCCTTATTATGCAGTGACTGAGAATAAAATATTTTAAAGTTTCACTTGCTCATCTTAGGGAGCCTAGGCTCACATTTTAAATGTTGATTTGGTAATATAAGTAGGTGGTGCTCCCAAAATGCTCTGAAATAAGCACAGCCATAAACTGAGCCCCCCTTTCTTTGTCTTTGAATCATAAAATATAAACCTCGGCCTAAACTTTTTCCCAAATGTGGAAGTTCCTAGGGTTTCCTTTTTCTTGGTCTTTGTCGTGCGATTCCTGTGTCTCAGAGACACATTTCAAGTCCTCTTATGCTCCTAGAGTGTTGCAAGTTGGACACTGACTATCTAGCCTCAGAGTATCTCAGCAAAATTAGCTCTGCCTCCGTATACACAGTTCAAGTACCTGACACAAGGATTACTCTGTACAAGAATCCTGCATCTAGCATCAGGCACATGGATGCAGACAGCTCTGTGATTTGCAGTTTTAGGTTTTGCAACTTAAATCTAAATCAGTTTAGAAGCTGAGATGCAACAGGTACATATATAAACTTTCTGGTGTCTTACCACATGCAGTAATAAAACTTTGAATATGCTCAGGAAAGTTAATGACGCTCAAAGGTCATCCATGAAACCGGTATCACTTGCAACAAAAATGTAGTCATTCATTGTGTAGCTTTTACTCTTCATAAGAAAGAATGCCCTGTTATGTGAAGCTTTGCCCTGAGCAAATAAGCAGACCTACCACTTACCACTTATTCTGGCTTAATGTATGGTAAATTTTAAGAATCTCCCGCAGGGCCGTCCTTAGGATTTATGGGGCCCTATGCAGTATTATTAAACTGATGCCCCTATGCACCACTGAAAGCGGTCCCCAGCCGGTGCCACTGACCCCAGTGTGTCGAGGGGGCACAGCCACCACCCCCGCCCGCAGACCCCCAGAGTCCCACCATTGCTGACACACACCGAGCTTCATACGCAGCAGATGCTGTGGCAGTGGCTCAAGGCGGGCTTCGCGCTGTCACATGGGGGCTGCATCTTGCCAGACCCCTCGGCCCTCCTGCAGCCCCTTGCCACTCCAGGCTCACCCTGAGCATTTTGATAGTAAGTACCAAGCAGTAATAACAATAACAATAATACAAGTAAGTATGTGTGTGTGTGAGTGTGTGATTGATTGTGTGTTGGGGAACTGTGTGACTGTCTGACAGTGTGTGGTGATACTATGTGTGTGTGTGTGTGTGTGTGTGTGTGTGTGAGACAATCTGTATTGGGGGACTGTGACTCGTGAGAGGCAGAGTGTATGTGGGTGTGAGAGCCAGTCTGCGTGTGAGAGAGATTCTGTGTGTGTGTGTAAGCAGAGTCAGAACGGGCTCTACCCTGACATCTGGTGGTTAGCTGTAGAAAAGGACTTCAGGGGCTGATCTCATTTGCATGGGCACACCCACCCTGCCTAGCATGATGGGACTGTTTGCCCAAATGGTCACTTTGGCTGTTGTGGGATCCCCAGTCTCTTTGTTATTGGGAGAGGAGTAATAAAGTGTTTTTATCCTGGTTATGTGAATCAAGGACAGTAGAACTATACTTGGCATTTTATGACAGAGGGACTTGCCCTCAACTAAGTAGGACTCGCTAGGCAAGGGACATGGGTTCCAAAAGCCAGTGGATTGAGAGAGGCTGATGATAGGTATATGTACTTGGTAGGGGCATATTTAAGGGTCTTAAACACCACTTTTACCTTTCTACTGTGTAATAATAGAGCTAATTTTGATTCCATTAGGAGTCTTGTTATATGCTATAGAGTGGAAATTGCTAATATCTAGATCTAAGCATTAAACCTAGTGGTGCACCAGCCCTGAGGCTTCCCTATTACTAGCTGAAATCACTGTAGTTGAAGTTATGAAGGGCTGAAATAACTAAAAGCTGTATTAAGTAGGGGAGGTCTGAAGACATATTGGTGAGTAGCTAGCGGGGAGGAGTGGTTTGTGGTGAAGATTGCAGCAGAACCCCATGGAGAGGCATGGCAATTGGCCATTGACATGAGCCATGGAGCATGTAAGGTTCCTCCATACCTTCTCCCGGCTTCCACCCAGGCTGGGAGGTAAACTCTGCAGAGGAACTTCTGAACTCGGTGGGGAGGGGGGGGCTGCACTGACCAGGGACAGAAACTGTGGGAGGGGTGACTTTGGGTTGCTGGACTCAAAAACCAAAGGGAAAGGACATGGCTCAGTCTGCTTGGGGGTGGATCTTCTGGTTCACTGTTTGTGTTTATAAACCCTAGTTTTGGTGTTTTCCCAATTTAATGCTGAGTTGTTTACCTCATGTTATTAAAGATTTTTGCTACACCGAGACTCTGTGCTTGCGAGAGGGGAAGTATTGCCTTTTTGAGGTGCCCAGGGGTGTGTGTGTAATTTTCCGAGGTCACTGGGTGGGGGCTCGAGCCAGTTTTGCATTCTATTGTTGAAAGGGTACCCCTATATACTGAACCCGGCCCTTGCTACTGTCAACTCAGCCTGTCAGAAGGGTTACGTGTGTGTTAGGGAAGTGTGGGAGACAGTGAGCGCACTGTCACTTTACGTCCCCCCCACCCCACCGCTCGGCCCAACTCCTTCCCCCGCGACTCACATGGAAGTTTGGCTCCTCCTGTCCTGGCCCCGGCATGGCTCCCGTCGGAGACCAAGTGGCGTAGGCAGGAAGGGTCCAGGGAGGGACTACGCTCCAGGTAGCGGTGGGCCAGGCCACCGCGCTACCAGCGAGCGTCCGCACCACTCTGGGCTCCCCGGGGCTGGGGCGGCAGAGCCAGAGGCTGGAGCCCTCGGCTGGCCGGCTGAGGAGTGAGGGAGGGGGTGGGGTTGGGGTCGGAGAGAAGCCCAGCGCAGGGGAGGGCCTGGAGAAGAGAGGATTCCAGCCGCAGCCAGTGAGGGGAATGGTGCCCCAAATTTTTGGTTGCCCTATGCAGCCGTGTATGCTGTGTATGCATAAGGACGGCCCTGATCTCATGCTGCTAATGAAGACATTTGTAAAATCTCACTCTTTTTTATGGTCTCACTCATTTTAAACTGACATTTCTCGGCACTCTTGTGGAACTCTCCAGATATTTGCTATGAGTGACTATTTGTGTGAGAAGCAACAGAGGGTCCTGTGGCACCTTTGAGACTAACAGAAGTACTGGGAGCATAAGCTTTCGTGGGTAAGAACCTCACTTCTTCAGATGCAAGACTCTTGCATCTGAAGAAGTGAGGTTCTTACCCACGAAAGCTTATGCTCCCAGTACTTCTGTTAGTCTCAAAGGTGCCACAGGACCCTCTGTTGCTTTTTACAGATTCAGACTAACACGGCTACCCCTCTGATATGTGTGTGAGAGAGACTATGTGTGTGACTATGTGTATGAGTGCTATGAGTGACCTTACAGTACCAGCCAACCTATTCTTTTCTTAACCAAGAAAGGTATGCAGCTACCATTTCCTTCAACAACAGCAGATAGGGTGACCACACAGCAAGTGTGAAAAATCAGGACAGGGGGTGGGAGGTAATAGGTGCCTACATAAGACAAAGCCCCAAATGTCGGGACTGTCCCTATAAAATCAGGACATCTGCTCACCCTAACAGCAGATAATCTTTAGTTTAAAATTCATTCACTCATCCATATGTCACAGACATAATCATTGTCTGAAGATCTGTACTATGGATCTACCAATCTTGCACAATTGGAGGGAAATAACTTTTTTGCAGTTCCCTCCTTCTTGTGGTAAATGATTTGGCAATGTAAGTTAACATAAGACTGATTTTTTTTAAATAATTTTAAAAATGTCTTAATTTAAATTATCATGTATTGCAGCATAGGCCTGGTAACAAAAAATACTAATACTGGTGTAATAAAGAGCAAGTACATCTGTATTAATATGTAAATTATAAAAGTGGAGTATGGTAGGGAACTAATCTGAGACAATCAAGTGTAACCCACACACCTTCTGGGTGTGGTGTTCTGTCCCATCTAGTGGCACCGAGACCACTTAGAGATTAATGAGTTTGTTCTACAGCTTTAGCTAAGGCCTATATGGCTTTTAGCTTATGCAATAGAGGCTCATGCATTTTGCTCCAGACATCCTGCCCGCTGACGACCAGAGTCTGTCGGTGTTACACAAGCAGTTTTTGGTTTAATTTAAAAAAAAAATCCCACTTACCACAGAGCTGGTAATATGCAACAGTTTAGAATACACAATTCTAGAGAGGATTTGCCAGATCACAGCAGACAACTGCTTCAGCAGGTCTGGTAAATGAATGCCACCTGAAGGAAGAAGAAAGAGCTAAACCTGGGGCAAGTTTGGGGGATTACTTCCCACTTCAAATATGGAAGATTTGGGGCATCTCCTACACTTTCATATAAATGAAGGAGCTGTAGGATAATGTGATTTGATTGTCCATCTGCCCAAAGGAGCCTGCGTGATGATCCTATGCTAAGTCACAATTCTCCTTCCACACTCCCAGAGGGAGACTTGGGCAAGTCTGGAGAAGATGCCTTCACAACTGAGGGAGATTCAGGGAAAGTCTAGAAAATTGCACTTATATTGCAGGAGTCTCATAGACTCATAGACTTTAAGGTCAGAAGGGACCATTATGATCATCTGGAGACAAGGTTGTATCTTCCCCTTGCCTCTTACCATGTTAAGTTTTGTGGCAACTCTAAGATGCCTCCTTCCCCTCACTCACTCACTCACCCCTAAAGGCTGTCTGGGAGTCTTCTCTTACACTTGAAGGACAATCTGAGCAGTTTTTTCTCCCGAGATCAGAGACTGAGAGGCCAGGGCTGGATTAAGGCACAAGTACTGTTGGCCCGGGGCCCTATATACCTATATATATATACACCCTATATACCGAGGTCACATGATAGAAACAGAATCTCAGCTTTCATTAAAAATATTTCTACCCCCCATACATGTAAAGAGAAACTTGAAAACATGACCCAAGATGCCTGGCTGAGTCTGCAGACAGCCTGAAACAATGGCTTCAAGGGCTGTGAACTTTCTCATTCATCTTAACTCTTCAACTTGCTGCCCTCCTCAGGAGGGGCATACCTAGGGCTCCAGATTGCCTTAATTCCTCCCTTGCTGTGGGTGGCTCTGTTTACTCTTTTCTCCCTCTCCCCAGGAGGGAAGCTGTGAGGCACCTCCTACCTGTAATTATTCAAAAACCCAAACCCAAGGTTTTATCTTTCAAACAATCATGCCCTTGGGACCTGTCTCCTGCAGGTCGGGGATCGCCACACTGCAAGGGGACTGGAAGGGTCTCAGCTCCCCGGCCCGCCTGAGGGAGGCTTGAGGGACTGAATCTCTTTCCTCTCCTCTCCTCTCCTGTATGGAGTGGGGATGGGGGTGCGGCTCCTCCCCTTCTTTCTGCTCGCACGTGAACACGGCTACGGCTTTAGGAGTTACCTCTGCCTCCTCCTGCCCCTTCTAAGAAGCAGGCTGCGGTGGGAGTTACACCCTTGGGGCCCGGGAGGACACACGCCCCACGGTGCGGGAGAGCGAGGCCGCTCCTCACCCCACCCCCCACCCCCGAGAGGCTCCCTCCCCTCTAGCGTTTGCATCCTGCAGGTGGCGCTAGTGCAGCGGCTTGGCGCCCGTCGCTAGGGCGAGGAGCCTTCGCCTGGCGTTTGGGTTGACGGCAGAGGTTTCACTGCTGCTAATGCGCATGCTCTGCTCTTCTGGGGCGTGCGAGCGCAACGGCTGCTGGTCTGTCAGCCCAGCCGGTCATGGCGGCGCCGCTGGAGCACGAGAACCAGGTTTTCCTGGATCTCTTCCACCAAGACGGGCTGGTCATCTGCGCCCGCGGCCTGGGCATCGACCGCATCCTGCTGCGCTTCCTCCGCCTCTACTGCGAGCCGGCCAGCCTGGTGCTAGTGCTCAACACCAGCCCGGCCGAGGAGGTGAGGGGCGGCTGTCCGGGGCGTGGGGAGAGTCACTGCCTACTAGGCTCCTTTGGGCGGGAGGACAGTCCCTCAGCTCTCTCCTTGGGGGTCAGTTCCCCCGACCTGTCCCCAACCACCTCTCACTGGGGTGGGAACCTTTCCTCCCGCCAGGGGGCGTGGGATATGATCGTCCTGACACACAGATTCGCGCTCCTGTCCCCAAAATCACTCCCACGGCGAGTGGGATGCAATTTAAATCCCTCCCTCACATACACACCTACCTGCCTCAAATCCCCCTTTAAGGGATCGGGGTGCGATTTCTCCCCCCAAACCTACCCCCGTGTTTCCTCATATTCAGAGTGCATTCTCCTTCCTCAGGAGTTTCAGGTGGTGGCCACTTTCCAGAGCGGGTATGTCAATCATCTTGGTACCTGGAACTAGTTGTGATGGGGAGGGGGAGCTGCCTTGAGGTGTTGGTGCTGAACCAATGCCTCAGCAACATGGTAGGAGATACGGTGCTGCTGAAGTTGCCGATACACTTCGATCTTGATCAGTGGTTATTAAAGATTGTGTTTCATTGATGGAGATGTATGTTGAACGGAATTGGGCAAATACTGTACACAAGTATTAGTGAACAGTCAATCAAATAAAAACTTTGTTTGCTTTACTGTTAGCAACCTGACCTATTAACTACCCATAAACATTTGTATAAGCAAATACTTGCTATTAATTAGTTACTACATTTCACTACACAGTTGGATTTCCGTGTAGAATATAGTGACCCTTTTGTTTAGTCCAGTAGTTTTCAACCTGTGGTTCACGAACCCCTGCTGGTCTGCAGACTATGTTTAAGATTTCCAAAGGTGTCCACACCTCCATTCAAAATGTTTTAGGGGTCTGCAAACGAAAAAAGCCTAAACCAGTGGTTTTCAATCTATGTCTACACTACAGACCTTACAGCGGGACAGCTGTACCTTTGTAAGGTCTCCCATGTAGGTGTGCTTTGCTGGCAGGAAAGAGCACTCCTGCCAGCATAATTAAACCATCCCAACGAGCAGCGTTAGCTGTGTCCACAGGAGAGCCTCTCCTGCCAACATGGTGCTGTCCACACCAGCTCTTTTGCCATTGAAACTTATGTTTATCAGGGGTATGGTTTTTTCACACCCCTGACTGACAAAAGTGGTAGTGTAGACAAAGCCTGAGTCTATATGTGTCTATTTTTAAGAGTTTTAAGATCCTTTAGGATGAAGGGCCCTAGACAAATGTAATATCATAATACGTAAGCACAGAAAAACATGATTATGATCTTATTTATATAGGGCTTTTCATCCTAAGGATCCTAAAACTTTTTTAAAGACAGATACATAGGCTACACACATGGGTCACTTTATTCTCTGCTGAAATGCAGCTATGTGGTGAAACATATTCTTTGTATTGTGATAGTAGCCATACTCATGGATCAGGACCCCATTGTGCTAATCACTGTACAAACAGAACAGAAAGACCGTCAGTCCTTCACTCTTCTATTTATCTAAGTTACTTTTAAAAATAAGACTTAAGGTCTTAAGTCATTTGGATGCTTTTGAAAATGTTACCCATAATACTTGACCAGAAAAATATCTGTTGCATCTAGCTCTGTAGGTAATCATGGCTACTACTTTGTAGATTTTTGATGGCAGCCCCCAAAAAATCAACAAAGACTATAGAAATCTGTAATTTTTTGCGTCTGTTTAATCAAAGCATTTACCCTGGTGAAATACTGTGTTCTAATCATATGTTTGGTGTAGGAGTATTTTATTGATCAGCTGAGGTCAGATGGAGTTGTTCATCTTCCTCGGCGTGTTACCAATGAAATTACAAGCAACTGTAGATATGAAGTTTACACACAAGGTGGTGTCCTCTTCGCAACAAGTCGAATTCTTGTGGTGGATTTCCTGACAGATAGAATTCCTTCAGATCTTATAACTGGTAAGAGTTTAGTGAAAGCAAGCTAAGAATTTTCTATTTATACTCCTTTTACTTCACTTATACACACAGGGATTAGTTCTGCAACCCTTACTTATGGGTAGTCCAATTGATGGGTGTAAGGGCTGAAGAATTAGGCCTTTGTGAAAGTTGCAGTAACAATGCCTGTGTTAAAGGCAATGTGAAAAGCTTGTAGCCTTTTATTCTGCTTTATATGAATTAGACTTGAAAGCTGTTGTGTGTTTTTCTAGTTGTTTTATTAATATTAGAATTTTAGATCTTGTCTAGCCTAGAAGACACACTAGTGATTGCAGAGCTAGTACAATAATTACACAAGACCCCCAAAATTGAAAATTGGAAGAGGAAGGAATTTTTAGCCAGAAAATAAAATTGTGGATTTTGTTAATGCTTAAACATAATTGATAAATGCACACTTTGGAGAAAGTGAATCTTTGTTACAGATCCAATATTCCATCCCTTCAATAAATGTGTGAGAGCTCCCACTATGTTAGAACCTTTAAGAGGTCCTACAGCAAAACCGGGGTAGATGAGTCTTGACATTCTTGATATTTCTAGTTCGAAGAACAAACAAGAACCTCCCAACTCCCATCTTTTAGGCCTTTGTACAAAAGAAATAACAAAAAAGGCATAAACCAATTTTTAAAAAATCCTTTGCAGGTCATTTATAACTTCGTCTTTTCTTTTGATGCTATTACCACTAGATGTCAGTGTGACCATAGCTATTATAGTTTAATTTACTGCTATACACATTGGCTGGAATATTAGAAATGGTATTGGATATAATGGAAAGGATGGAATAATTCTAGAAAAAAATATATGTGAAGTTCTCATTCCTTTTTAAATGTATCTAATATCTCTAGACATGCAAACAATGTATCCATTTCTTTTATGAAAAAAAATCTTACATTTTACAATCTAAGCATAGATTATAAGGCCAGAAGGGACAGTTGAGATCTAGTCTGAACTCCTGCATAACACAGGCCAGAGGACTTACCTGAATTTAATTCCTGTTTCAAGTCCAATAGCTATGGCTGAACTAGAGAAAGTCTTTTAGAGAAAACATCCAAGGAAATATGTTCTAATGGTTAATTGCTCTCTGTTAAAAAATTGCTCTTCATTTCTAATCTGGACCTGTCCAGCTTTAACCTCCAGCTATTGAATCTTGTTATACCTTTGTCTGCTAGACTGAAGAAACCTCTGTGATAGATATTATGAATACATGAGATATTCAAAGACTATTGTGTCAAGTGTATACATCAGGGTTTCTCACCACGACCCCCCCCTGACAATAACGTTACTACATGACCCCAGGGGGCTAGGGGCGTTGGCACCCAAGCCCTGCCACCCTGGGTGAGGGGAAAGGGGGCTGCAACCTGAGCCCCATTACCCTGGGTGGGGATGAAGCTTGGGCTTCAGCTTCAGCCCTGGGTCCCAGCAAGTCTAATGCTGGCCCTGGCAACCCCATTAAAATGAGGTCTGTGAGGGTTTATGCCCCTCATTTCAGGGCAACACGGCCTAGTGGCCAGAGTCCATAGAGCTGTCCCTAGTTACAGGGCAGCATGGCCTAGTGGCCAGAGTCCATAGGATTGCCCCTAGTTACAGGGCAGCACGGCTCAATGGCCAGAGTCTATAGGGTCGCCTCTGGCTGCGGGGCAGAGCAGCCCAATGGCCAGAGTCTATAGAACCGCCCCTGGTTGCAGGGCGGAGCGGCGGACGGCCCCAACAACAATGTAGAACCTTGCCACTGGCTCAGCGGGGGGGTCCTACTGAAACACGCTGAGGCTTACCGGGGACAAGGTACCAGTCGTGTCCGTCCCCGCCCCCCCTCCTCCCCCAACACACACACACACACACCCGAGTCGCTCAGGAGACACTTCAGTTCCCTGCAACGTCAAGGGCGGTGTCTGGTCCTACATGATTCCATATTTGCAGAATGTTAAAAGAATAAAACATTTTTGTGGAAAAATAGACACAATATTTTAACTTTTTCTTCCATTAGTGTAACTTGAAAACCTCTTCTTCTGCCAGGCATTTTGGTATACAAAGCACACAGAATCATTGAGTCTTGTCAGGAAGCATTTATCTTGCGACTCTTTCGCCAGAAGAACAAGAAAGGGTTCATCAAAGCTTTTACAGACAATGCCATTGCCTTTAATACTGGCTTTTGTCATGTGGAAAGAGTGATGAGAAATCTCTTTGTACGGAAACTTTATCTTTGGCCAAGGTAAGATGCCTTGCTACTTCATAATGTATTTTTATTAACGGAGTGTTATTTTTTGGATTGTGGTAGTTTTTCTTAGGCTTATGTCTTCAACATCCAGCTTTAAATCAAAAGCTAAGATCTTCTTTTAAATGTATATAGCGTCTGAAGAATATCTGCATTTGACTGATGGAAACTAAGGCACAGAGTTTGATGTGCTTTAGGTCTCATAATGAGTCAGAGCAAAACCTGGAACAGGATCAAAATCTCTTGTCTTACTCCAGGTGAGACAATGAACATTGAAAATGCAGAGAACATTTTTTGCATTGGATAGGAAAGTCATCTGATGTATCCCACTTTACTGTTTCTTTAGCCCACTCTGTCAAGTGGTCCATTCACCTTTTCCTCCTGTGGTCTGTCACATGCCACTGTAAGCAGTAACTTCAGAAGCTTTTGTTTTAGTTGTAGAAGGGAGCAGAAGTGGGCTTAATTGGGGCAGGAAAGGGTGAACAGGGGCTGTGCACAATGCTCTCTTGCTTCTAAATCATGAAATCCCCTCTACAAGTTGGAGGTTCAACGGGTCAGGAAGATGTGCACTTAAATTTGGAGGGGGCAGACAAGACGAGCAACTGCTCCTTATGCCGTACTCCATTATCAACATTAATTCCCTTGTATGTACTGGGGTATAAAATAGCCGAGAGGAGCATTATAAAGGGGTCCTGATACTTGTATGGAGGGCTGGGGGTCTACAGGATTTATTGGTAGATTCTTGGGCTACACAGGATTTAGACCCTATTCTTCTGCCTGCTATATGGGATTTTTCCTTTCCACTGGACTGCAGGATTTGGCCTATCCATGGTTATTCTGTTGAATACAATGCAACCCCCTTTATCTGACCCACCCTTAACCATCTCTCCGTATTTACCAAACAACCAGGACTAGGGCCAGAAGCGGGTGATCTCTCCTGTGGCCCATAGATGGTGCTGCAGCATTGCATTTTCCTATTCTCCAGTTTATCTGGAGTTTTGATGATCTGATCTGGCCCCAGTCCCAATTAGACCAGATAAATGGGATTCTACTATATAATATTGTAATTCTCCATCTCCTTATGTGTATGAGCTTTGTTATTCTATTGATACTTGACAAGGACTAATACAGGTGTGATCAAAGCATAGTTTCTTGAGGCTGATCGTACACACTGGCAACTACCCTCACTTCTATAGAACACAGTGCACTTTTCAGTTAGCTTGGTGGTTTAACTTACACTGATTCTAAACCTCATTTTATGTGAATGTATTAAATAATTATGGCAGTAAGCCTGTAAGGATTCTGTACTGCTCATATAAATCTTCATAGGCTATTTTCTCCCTAGGTTTCATATAGCAGTGAATTCATTTTTAGAGAAACACAAACCTGAAGTGGTGGAAATACATGTATCCATGACCCCTGCCATGCTCACCATCCAGACCTCTATACTGGACATCCTGAATGTGTGTCTGAGAGAACTCAAACGCTATAACCCAGCTCTTGAAGTAGAAGACTTATCATTAGAAAATGCTATTGGAAAACCTTTTGACAAGGTAAATTTTGTTTTTGTTTGCTATGATGTAACTGTAAAGAATGCAGGTAATTTTACTAGTTAGCATTCTCTACAGTAATGTACTGTTATAATTCCGAAAAATAACTAGAAGCAATTTAAAACCTCACTTTCAGCATGCTCCTTGCCATTGTAAATTGAGAATTGTAGTAATCTGTAGAGTTGATTGTGTGTAGTTGCCACTGTAAAATTAGATTGTAATCTCAGGGACCATCTTTTTGGTCTATGTTTGTATAGTACCTAGCACAATGGGGTCCTGCTCCATAACTAGGGCTATGGTAACACAATAATAATAATGAGGCAATTTTTAACATTTTAAAGACTAAATTATTTTTATGTAGCTTAGCTACTTAGTCTTTATTATGTTTAATTCCTTATTTTTTGTAGTTAGCTATATCGAATGGGAAAATAAGATTTGTAATTACCATCTGTTACTGTGTACTAATGTATGCAGTGTTGTAGTTGGATTGGTCCCAGGATATTAGAGAGAAAAGGAGGAAGAAGAGCTCAAAAGCTTGTCTTTCTCACCAACAGAATTTGGTCCAATAAAATATATTATCTTACCCACTGTGTCATAATAGCATTTTAAAGATTTAAGATGGCTATACAGTTTCTGCTCAGAATATGTCCTCAATATTAAAGAAGAGATAATACGGTATACAGTACTTCTTTCTTGACAGCATGCTCATGTTCTTATTAGTAGGATCTCTTCTTATGCATGGAAAGCAGCATATACTCCGGTGTATTTGTTTTGTATCGAGTTGCTATATGTCATTAACAATGTTTTATATTGCCATTGGTAGTAAAGCTGCAACTTGGTTGATGTACTTTTGCAGAGTACAACCACATACTTCAACATTCACTTTGTGACACAGTTTACTTACATTCAGTATCTCTGCTTTTATGTTAACATGAGGCTTTCTGGCTTTTTGTAGAAAATGTTTTTGTTTTATAAAAATACCAAAATTGCCCATCTCTAGGGTACTCGTCTATGCTGAGAATAAGATGATATTATGGTGCTTTCTTCTTTCACTGAATAAAGTGTACTGAATACTAAGGCCACAGGGCAGTTCAAGTGAAATTAGATAGGTATGTTTGTCTCTTTCCTTCTCCCAGCAGTTGTGTTTGAAGTAAAAATCTACACTTAATGCAGTAGAGGATGCAGATATCTGTTAATTGTTCAGTTGTGTTTTATATAAAATTGCATATATTTCACTAAATTTCCAAGATACTCATTTACTTATTGTAAATATTATAACTATTAAATATGTTTTTATTTGGGTACTTTTGGCAAAGGCACTATAATGTGTTTTGTTATAAAACTTCTGTACACTTGTAATGATACCTGTACTTGGACACTATGGGCCTGATACAATGCCTATAAAATCATAGGACTGAAAGGGACCTTGAGAGGTCTTCTAGTCCAGTCCCGTGCTCTTAAAAATCTCCAATAATAGAGATTTCACAACCTCCTTCGGCAGTTTATTCCAGTGCTTAACCACGCTGACAGTTAGGAAGTTTTTCCTAATGTCCAACCTAAACTTCTCTTGCTGCAATATAAGCCCATTGCTTCTTGTCCTGTCCTCAGGAGTTAAAGAGAACAATTTTTTCTCCCTCCTCTTCCTTGTAACAACCTTTTATGTACTTGAAAACTTTTATCATGTTCTTCTGTCAGTCTTCTCTTCCTCAGACCAAACAAACCCAATCTTTTCAATCTTCCCTTATAAGTCATGTTTTCTAGACCTTTAATAATTTGTGTTGCTCTTCTCTAGACTGTCTCTCAAATTTGTCCACATATTTCCTGAAATGTGGCACCCAGAACTGGACACAATACTCCAAGTAAGGTCTTATCAGCTTGGAGTAGAGCAGAATTACCTCTTGTCTTGCTTACAACACTCCTGCTTATACAACCCAGAATGATGTTTGCTTTTTTGGCAACAGGGTTAGTGTTGACTTATGTTTAATTTGTGATCCACTATGACCCGAAGATCCCTTTCCAGAGTACTCCTTCCTACGCAGTCATTTCCTATTTTGTATGTGTGCAACTGATTGTTCCTTCCTAAGTGGAGTACTTTGCATTTTCCCTTATTGAATTTCATCTTATTTACTTCAGACCATTTCTCCAGTTTGTCCAGATCATTTTGAATTGTAATCCTACCCTCCAAAGCACTTCCAACCCCTCCCAACTTGATGTCGTCTGCAAACTTTATAGGTGTACTTTATGCCATTATCTAAATCATTGATGAAGATATTGAATGGAACTGATCTCTGGATATGCCCTTCCAGCTTGATTGTGAACCACTGATAACTACTTTCTAGGAATGGTTTTCCAACCAGTTATGCACCCATTTTATACTATCTTCATCTTGGTTGTATTTCCCTAATTTGTTTACGAGAAGGTCATGCAAGACAGTATCAAAAGCCTTACTAAAGACAAGATATACCACATCTACCTCTTCCCCTCTATCCACAAGGCTTGATACCCTGTCAAAGAAAGCTGTTAGTGTAGTTTGACATGATTCTTCTTGACAAATCCATGCTGACTGTTACTTATCACCTTATTATCTTCTAGGTGTCTGCAGATTGCTGCTTAAATATTTGCTCCATTATCTTTCTGGGTCCTGAAGTTAAGCTGACTGGTCTGTAATTCCTTGGGTTGTCCTTATTCCCCTTTTTATAGATTGGCACTATATTTGCCCTTTTCCAGTCCTCTGACAACTCATCCATCTTCCATGACTTTTTGAAGATAATCGCTAATGGCTCAGATTTCCTCAGTCAGCTCCTTGAGTATTCTAGGATATATTTCATCAGGCCATGGTGACTTGAAAACATGCAACTTGTCTGAGTAATTTTAAACTTGTTCTTTCCCTATTTTAGCCTCTGATCCTACCTCATTTTCACTGGCATTCATTAAGTTAGATGCCCAATTGCTACTAAACTTTTTGGTGGAAACAGAAAGAAAAAGTCATTTAGCACTTCTGCCATTTCCACATTTTCTGTTGTTGTTCCCCCTCCCCCCTTGAATAACGGGCCTGCCTTGTCCTTGATCTTCCTCTTGCTTCTAATGTATGTATTGAATGTTTTCTTGTTACCCTTTATGTCTCTAGCTACCGTATTTTCCGGCGTATAAGACGACCTTGTAACCCAGGAAAATCTTCTCAAAAGTCGGGGGTCGTCTTATACGCCGGGGGTCGTCTTATAGGGCGGGTGCTGAAACTTCCGAGCCAGATTGGAGAATCTGCGGTCACCGCATATGGTGGGGGGAGCTCAAAAACGGCTGCGGCCGCATGAAAGCAGCAAGGGCGGAGCAAGCTGCAGGCGTCCGGGACACCCGGGGTATGGAAAAAAGAGAGAGAGCGGCGCTGTGCCCAGAAAAACACGCCTCTTTCACCCGTCTGGCCCGCCCTTGTATCCTATTACCGTACCTCCTTCTCTGCCTCTCAGATCTCGCTCCTGAGGACTGCAGTGAAGCGGCGCACGCGCGCATGTGCGAGATCTGAGAGGCAGAGAAGGAGGTAATAGGATACAAGGGCGGGCCAGACGGGTGAAAGAGGCGTGTTTGCGCTACCGCTCTGATAGTCTTGGAGACAGGGAGGGCTGGGCAGGCAGGGAGAGCTGACCAATCCAAGCAGGCTTTGTATACAACAACCAGCCAGTCGCCGGTAAGGTACATCGCTTGCCATGATTGGCTGGTTGTTGTATACTGGGTACCACATACAGTACAGCACCAGTATCTGTACCTGTTCATACAGTATAGCACCAGTACATACAGTACAGTATACAAATGTCCAACAGTCAAAACCCCATCATGGCTCCACCAGCAAGAAGAAAGAAATATGAAGCCAGTTTCAAACTTAAAGTTGTAAACTTTGCCATGGAACATAATAACTGCGCTGCTGCAAGACAATATGGAGTAACAGAAAAGATGGTTCGGGACTGGAAAGCAAATGAAAAAGCATTAAAGAGTATGCCAAGGGGTAAGTGTGCATTAAGAAGAGGCACCCCACATTGGCCAGAACTCGAAAAACATGTAGCATACATGGTGAATGAGCATCGCCAAAACGGTTATGTAGTGACACGAAATAAAATACGTTTGTTTGCACTTCAGTGGGCCAAATCTAACCCAGATCACAGCAACAGATTTAAGGCCACTGTATCCTGGTGTACTAGATTCATGGAAAGGCATAATATGGTACTGAGGCAAAAGATGAAAATTGCCCAAAAATTACCTGCAGATCTTGATAGCAAAGTAAATAGTTTCCATCGATACGTAATACAACAGTGCACTAAACATGGCTATGCGTTAAGTAGTATTGGAAATATGGATGAAACTCCAATGAATTTTGATATGGTTGGAAATAAAACTGTCCATCAAAAAGGTGAAAAAACAATTTTAATTAAAACAACAGGACATGAGAAGTCCAGTTTTACAGTGGTACTAGGATGCACAGCTGATGGCGCCAAACTGAGACCAATGATTATTTTTAAAAGAAAAACAATGCCGAAACTCAAGTTCCATGTTGGTTGTTTTGTACATGTGAATGAAAAAGGCTGGATGGATGAAGAAGGGTAAAGCTATGGCTTGATAATGTATGGAGCAGGCGACCAGGTGGACTTATTCAAAAATGTAGTCTACTGGTGTGGGATATGTTCAGGGCTCAATTAACTCCCAGCACCAAGCAAAGGCTTGCAAGACTAAACACAGATGTGGCAGTTATTCCTGCAGGATTGACATCGTTGGTACAGCCACTGGATGTGTGCCTAAACAAGCCATTTAAAGATCGCATTCGAGAACAGTGGAATGAATGGATGGTTAGCGGCGAAAAGTCATTCACAAAAGGAGGAAACATGCGTGCTCCACAGTTGGATGTTTTGTGCAAGTTTGTCATAAAAGCCAGGAATGATATTGATGCAGAAACAGTAATCAAGTCTTTCAAGAAGTGTGGCATATCAAATTCATTAGATGGTATGGAGGATGACTACTTGTGGCAAGATGAAGAGGAAGCCGAAGCTGAGACCACACCATCTGATACGGAATTCGATCCATACGATGACTGCCTTACAAATGTATCACAAGATGTCATTGATGTACTTATGATATCAGATGACGAACAGGAGGATTTTGAAGGCTTTTAAAGGGAAACTGTCACGCCAGCAAAACCTGTAAAAATACCGTAGCTTGCAGTTATGATGGGCGTTGCTAACTCGCCAGGGACTTGCCCGGCACTTGCTCTCTCTCTATTGTTTGTTATCTTCCTCCTATCATCATCAGTTCCAGTTTGGTTGACAGCTTAGAAAACAAACAGCATGGCAGCTCCCATGGGTTTATTGTCTTATCCTTCCTTTCAGCTTTAGAGTGAATTAGGAAAAGTTTAATCCACTTGCACTGTTTTATGTTTACATGTTTGATGACAAACAGCCTTATGTTTATAAGTGACAGTTTTCCTGCTAAGTACCTGCATGTCATAAGCATTTGAATTAAAATTACCATATTGAAATCAAATCTGATGTTTTTTTAATTTTTATTTGGTGTGCGTTGGAAGAGGGGTAGTCTTATACGGCGAGTATATCCCAAACTCTATATTTTAACTGGAAAAGTTGGGGGTCGTCTTATACGCCCAGTCGTCTTATACGCCGGAAAATACGGTAGTTTAATCTCAATGAAAGTCAGTGGAAACATTCAGTGGACATTGATTCAGGCCCTAAATCTATTACAAAGAAAAGGGGCTGATGTGTAGAGCCCGTGTGGTTTTTTCCAGATATGAAATAACAGAAAATAAAACAAAGATTAAAACAAAATAAAATGAAAAATTTACCCTGCAGTGGCAACTCCTGTCCTGCAGGACTGAGCACAGCTCCCCGCTCCAGGCATTGCGACCTGGTGTGCATGTCCACAGCACCACTGGGGTTTGGCCTGGCCACCTTCTATCATCATGACAGAAGGGAGGTCAGGCCAAATTTGAGTGAGTGGTACTGCTACCCCGTATTACAGGTAACAAAACCTGGAGCAGGATGCCAGGCCCAGCCCCATAACACAGGTTCCACTGTTCCAGGGTGAGTGGGGGATAGGCTTTCTCTGCAACCACCCCCTCAAGAGCCTTTCACACCACAGAGGCAGGAATCAACACACATACACCCAGGGTCTCCTCTCCTCCCTCCTGGGGCAGGAACCAAACACACCCCCAGGGCCTTCCACCGCCCAGGGGGCTGGAGCCATACCCCCTCCCCATGGGGGAGAGGGAAGAATGAACAATAAATTCCTGAAAAATAAAACAAAAAAATATTTTAAAAAGTTTCATGAGGCTCTACTGATGCATTCCAGCATAGATTGCTGCAGTTTGTGTTTGCAACACGTAACTTTCCAATTTATATTTCTAGACAATTCGTCACTATTTAGATCCTCTTTGGCACCAACTTGGAGCTAAGACAAAATCTTTGGTTCAGGATTTGAAGATATTACGTACTTTGCTACAGTATCTAACTCAGTATGATTGTGTCACTTTTCTTAACCTTGTGGAGTCATTGAGAGCAACTGAAAAAGCATTTGGTCAGAATTCAGGTATGAGGCGAATAACATCCTAGAAGTTAATACATGAGTGAAACCTTGATTGATTGATTTATTTTTGAATAATCAAAAACCCGTACTAGCCATACTAAAGTTTCTAATTAAGCTTATGTACTTAGCCATAAGGACGGAGGTTTTATTGACAGTTAATGCTTTCACCCTCCCACTTAACTGCTGTTACTTAATGTATAAAATATATCAGAAACTTGCATTTTTGTATCTTGCAAGGACAGTAATTATATAACAAGCATGTAGCGCAAGTGTTTCAGATGGAAGATTTTGGGCTTTCTTTTTTTGAGGGGGTTGAAGTGGGCATGTTGCAAATGTCTAATTGACTATTAATATTGTCTTCCTCTACCTTTTAGGGTGGCTATTTCTTGATTCGAGTACTTCAATGTTTGTAAATGCTCGAGCGAGAGTTTATCGCATTTCAGATGACAAAATAAGTCAGAAAAGCAAAGTGTCTGAAAAAATGGATATAAAAGAGGAAAAAGGTATTGTGAGCATTTCTAATGCTGACTTCTTTGTGAACCAAAAACTCAAATTCAATGAATTTGTCTTTATTCTGAAGTATGTTTACTAAAAGATCCCTTCAAAAATCTTCTTCAGCCAAGTTACTTCATCTCTAAATGTCAGAGTCCCATCTGTAAAAGGGGGATAGTTGTGCTTTAAAGTATTTTGTGATCTACTACTGGAAAGCCTTATATAGGTGTTAGGTAACATTAGTAGTTTGTAAGGAGGTCTAAGGGCAAAGCACACACCGACTACCTAGAAGCATGAATTTACTCCATGCAGGACTATCTGCTGTTGCTAATTATAAATCCAAAATATAAATCAAAAGTTCTTAGTCTGGTACACTTAAAAAGATAGGTTCATAACTTCAGAAAGAAGGCATGAATTCACTGGTTTGTTAGTTCAGTTTACAAAACTATGCTGTTTCTAATGTTCTGTACATTTGTATTACAGTATCTCCTAGATACCCCAACTGAGATCAGGACCCTGTTGTGCTAGGTGCTGTACTAACACATTGAGATATAGTCCTAGCTCCAGAGAGCTTACAATAGACAAGACAAGACAAAGAATGGGAGGGGAAGCAAAGGCACAGAGAGGTAAAGTGACTTGCCCAGGTTGCACAGCAGGTCACTGATGGAGGTCCTGTAGAATTGTTCTTGAGCCACTAAAGTGTTTAGTTTAATATTAGTCTGATGTTATTTTCATTTTATATAAATGTGTGTATAGTCACAGTTATAAAAGCAATCTTATAATTAAGAGTTTTTAAATTAAACAAATAAAATATGAATGTTTATCTTTGTTTCAAAATAGCATTCGTCCCTATCCATAAATAGGTTTATATGATAGCTATACCACCCCCCAGCATAACAAGTTGCAAATGTGGGCTCTTGTTGAATTTGCCAAGAGCCATTACATTATCAGCATCTAACCCATTATTTTGAAGCTCTTAGGAGTATGTTGATGTGAAAGCTGCTATATTAAATTAATTCTCCTTTATTGTATTTCAGAATTGAAAAGGGAACTGGTCTTAGAAAGCAACCCAAAGTGGGAGGCCTTAAGAGAAGTATTGAAAGAAATTGAATCTGAGAACAATAACAGTGAGGATCTTGGCGGACCAGGTAAGAGAGTACTAAATGTTTCTCATTGGTTAATCTTTTTTTTAAGAGAACAGAACTGCAATTATGTATCTGAAATATATCTTACCAAAGGACTAGATGTGTAATATTTATGAATTTGAGAGAGAAGTTCTGTGTAAAATAAAAAGGTCTGAGCTTTTGAAAGCACTGTAAATTTATGAGCTTGAAATGTGCCTTTGAACACATTAACACATGAAAGTCCATAACTTAAAATCAGTGTTGCAACCAACATTTTGTGTTGACTACTCCTTTATGATTGGCATCCTAGCCCTCTCCCACTCTATCCTCTGGTGCCATGGTTGCCACCATCTTATCTTTTCACTGTCCATTTTCTTATTCTCATTTCATTTCTGATATGCCTCTTTTTCCCATGCCCCTCTAGCCCTGGTGGCTTCCCCCAATCTTTCCTTTCTCCTGCCTTGTTTGACCTGGTAGGGACTCTCTCTGCTCCCTGTCAGGCCCTCTTCCACTCTTTTTTGCCACACAGTACTTTAAGGAGCAACCCTATGCAGTATCACCTGGAGGAGGCTGAGAATGCACACAGGGACTCTAACTTGTGGAAATACCTACAAGTTGGGAGCATGCCTGCCTTAAAAAAGTATCTCTTAAGCCAACTAAACATAATTATGGTAGTCAAGTGGATAAAACAGTACAGACTATTAAAATTTTTACCGCAACTGTCTTCTCCTCCCACCACCACCACCTTCACTCATCTCTTATGGTTTCTGATTAGAGACAACTGTGAAGTGAAACAGGTTAGGAGCCTATATTCCTAATCAATTAGATTCTAGAGGTAGCACCATTGCAGATGTGTCTACTGTAAGAGTGTTTTGCTAGGATAGGAATGCTGAGATATATATATATCAGCAAATTGGTCCTAGTGAGGATACTGCTAAACCATCAAAGGAGTGGTTTGTAACAATATAGTATAATCTCCTGCACGAGTGGAAAAAAGCTATACTGGTAAAAGCACAGTTTTGCTGGTATAATTGCCTCTATGCTACGACATAGCTGTGCAAGCAAAAGTCTGGTTAGGGCTCACACCTCTTTGAGCCCCTGAACGACAGTTATATTGGTAGAAGTCTGTCGTGTAGACATATCCTAAGTGACTTAGCAGCACAAGGTCCATTGAGTTTTAATGGAACTTGTGCTCCTAAATCATGTGCTTTTATAAATCCCACCCGTAATCTACCTAGATTAAGATATTTCCTGGACAGGCAGACTCTTTGTTTAGACCCCTCTAGTAGCTTGTATATAGTGAAATATCAGTGAAGGGATTGAATAGGTGTGTAGTCTCTGCAAACTTAATTAAGTCTCTTGCATACAAGCATATCTCTATTTCAAAGAGGGTACAGGTAATAAAACTGGTCCCGACAACGGCTCCTGAGGTGAAAACATTCCTCTCCTCTTTATTGCTAAGTGTGAGGTAGATGATATATGATTAAGCCATATGTGGAAAATAATTTTTCCCAGACAAAGCACTTAATTAACCTGTATTTAAGGATTAAAGACTCTAACTTCATCCCAAAAATCCTTGAGAATAGCTTTCTCAATAAAAAAATATAAAAAGAGACGAACATTACCCTGGAAGTTCAATGTTAACCTTCCACTTTATCCTCAAAAAATCCAGACCCAAACATTCAAGTGATGCCAATACTCAGTTAAGGTCACCAAGCACCCTTAACTCTGCTTCCATTGTACCACCATGAAAACAACTAGAATCTTTGAAATAACTATATTTGTCTATTGTTACATGGTCATGTCAATTACCATGACAATTAGTATACCTTATTTGTAAGCTTGTAGTGGTTGTACATACTCCAGCCTTCTGAAGAGGAAGTCCTACAGCACTTTTAAACACTTGACAAGTAGAGCTCCCCCTCAATAAAACCTCCAAAGCCATAGGCGCTACACAAGAGTGTGACTTACTTGCACTTCCTAGGTGTGTAGCTTCCTTTCCAGGTTTGGGGGGACACCATGATCTTGCTCTGGGTTTAAAATCTGGTGGAGTTGAACTACAACTCATTCCATCTTGTGAAGCTTGGACCATTGTGAGAGTGCGGCACCTTACTTGGCACCCCTCTACTCTCTGAGTGCTGTAGATGCTGGATTGTGGGGGTGGCGCATAGTTGCTCCTGACTAGCTCCTTTACTGTCTCACCTCTTCGTTGAATTATTCTTCCCCTAAACTGTACCAAATTCTATTGGGAGGCAATGAGGGGGCACAAGTACTCTTTTCTCCCCTCCCCTGGTGCTCTTATGGTAGCATCAGCTGGCCCCACCCCCTGCTGAGGTCAGAGTCCACCTGAAGCAGCTTGTGGGGAAGCTTCAGTCTGCAAAAAGAGAGTCAGGGACTCCAAACGACAATACCATTATGTGCTTTTGTGTGTTCTGGGCTCATTAATGCAGATGGAAATGGTTGAAAATTAGAACAGTTTCAGTTAATGTGTTGTTTTTCATTTCATTCCATGGTGGGGGGGGAGGGGGAGTTACACTATATGCTACATCTGTCTCATTTCAATTGGTCAGAAGAAAAACATTTCTGATTCTGACAGTTTAGGAGTAAAGAACAATGAACTTTCATTGACTTTCTGTGATTTGATTTTTGTTCAGTTCAAAACAAAAGATCATGCAACTTAGACTGTCCCCAAAATTCCAGAGCAACTACTAGTAAAAAGTGTAAAGACATTTGGCAAGCGTACTTCTGAGATCATTTTAAAACAATTTATATCTCTGCCCAAGAGGATTCTTGTAATTGGATATAAAAAAGTGCAGTGTAACAAATTATAAATATAATATTATTTCTTGACTGCAGGGCAAGTTCTTATTTGTGCCAGTGATGACCGAACGTGTGCACAACTGAGAGAGTATGTTATTGCTGGAGCAGAGGCACTTTTAATGAGGCTCTATAACAAAACTTTTGGGAAGGATGAAAGAGCTGGAGAAGCATGGATTAAGGATAGAAAAGCTGTCAAGTCCAAAGGAAATGCCAGATCGGACAAAGGACCTCAAGCCAAAAAAGCCAAAGTAGAGGCCTCCTCAAAACAAAACAAAATCATGAAGAAACAAGACTTGACTCTAACCCAAATGATGGGAAAAACAGAGGAGGAAAACATAAGCGAGGAGATGGAGGGCTATAAGGAATTAAGCAGCAGCGAAGAAATCAGTATAGAGGAAACCAAACCTGAAGATTTCCATCTAAACTTAGCATCAGATGCTTATTATGGTATCTTCAAAACCCCCCTAACTATTATTCATCCATTGCAGGGTTGTAGTGACCCCTATGCTCTCACTCGGGTATTGCATGAAGTGGAACCAAGATATGTAGTACTATATGATGCAGAACTAACTTTTGTTCGGCAGCTGGAAATCTACAAGGCAAGCAGGCCTGGGAAGCCCTTGAGGCAAGTTGACTTGGTAATAACAGAATGCAGTTGCTCTAATTTTAGCTCTTTAAAAAATCAAAACCAAAAACAAAATGTTCATTGTTGAGGTCTTTTGGAAGTGAACCCAGAAAATCAATTATTGGCTTTATTTAGTTTTCCTCTATCTAATTCCTAATCTGTCTCTTTTTCAGTTTAAAAATTGAAAAACATGTAGACTGTAATTTACCGTTCTTAAAAAAATTATATATATATATATATATATATATATATATAATTTTATTTCTCCAGTGGATGTCAAACCCCCTTAACAATTTATCAATACACCAGTAGTCAATTACATATATTGTACCCTGCTTTAGAGACCTCCCATTAAATCTTGTCGATATTCTTCTTGGGTGGTGTAGGGGAGGTTTAGTACTAGGTATGTATAAAACATTTCATGTTGGCTGTACATATAAATTTTCTCTGCTTCCCAACCAAGCTCCTCTGTTTATATATTTGTATGCTCCTTCTGAGCGTTTATTCTTTACACTCATCCTGAAGCCTAACCCTGCTGTTGGACAGATTATTCTGAAACATATTGTTAGGGCAGGTACAGGAAAACATGATTAGGAAATTAGGATCATTCTGCTTCAAGTTTTCTAATGTTAATGACACTTCAAATATGTCATCAAGAAAACAACACTTGGATATATCTTGAACATGGTGGGGAGAGATGGTGGAAATAGCTCCATGTAAGTTGTTCACTCTGGATAAATTGATAAAATACAAATCTTGCATTTATTGCAGCATAAAGGATACAAACTTAAATGCAAAAATATCAGGAAATGCAAAAGTTAAAATTGAACACAGTGCTAACTCTCTGCCTCCTTGAACTAGTGAAATAGTCTTGATTTGCATAACTGCTTGACTTCTCACATGCAAGGTTAGGCTATGATTTACTGAAAGTTAATCTACAATAAGGTAGGGTGTGATTTTTAAAGAGGATTTACTTTTTCTGATTAACTCCATAACACTCTTATTCTAGAGTGAGAGTGGCGTATTCAAAATTAGCTTAATCCACTTCCAAATTAATCAGGAATAGTTAATCAGAAATAGCTATTCCAGAACTCCCGATGTAGACAAGCCCTTAGATCCACAGGTATTCTTTTATGTATAGCAGTGCATGAGAATCACTTAAATCATTAAATGTACATTACATACTAGAGAAGAAGTACAGTAGCACAGTCACTAGCATTATATACTGGCATGTATAAGGGATTACAATGAAATTACAACATTAATTTCTATAAAAACATTGCTATCAATGTGGTGTCATTAATTTGATTTAGGATAAATACTCTGTGTAATTGATTATAATTATATATTTAGCTGGAAAAAACACTTATCAGCTATGTAAAAATTCAGTTTTCACCTTGTATTTGTAAAGCTAGCAGTATAGCTTGTAATTTTCAAATCAGTATACAAGTATAAATATGTGTACACCTTGCAGTTGAAAGAACAGTTTTATAGAGAAAATAATCTATATCTAATACTGAGTTAAGGTCCAACTGGGGAGGATGGGGTTAAAAGTGTACCTAAAATTGCAGCAATCAAAAGATATTTTAAATGTGTAGCTGCTGGGCCATTAGTTGATGTATCTTATTTTTAAGTATCCAATTTATTGCACCAGTTTGTGGAGTTGCATGCAGTCAAATAATGTCAACCCCAGTCCTTCAGGAGAGGGCAGGAAAGCCAGATGCAGTAAATATCACATGGGCGAAAGAACCGATAGCTTTTCCCACACATTTTTGGAAGAGGTGCAGAAGAATATCAACTGACATAATTGTCTGACATTTTGATACAGCAAAAATTGAACACGGTTCTGCTGAAGACATGCTGAAGACATTTGTTGATAGTTTTATTAATATTTCAAACTAATTACAGGTATCCCAGTAGAATCCATATGAGTTGTTTATGTGCATGTTTATAGAATAGAAACTTAACTTGTCCACATGTGTATGTTTATGCAAAATACATGATGGCTGTGGTGAATGTGATACTTACCTGCAAAAGGGGACCTGATGATTCCCTTTACAGAGAAGTTATACTAAATCTCAGTTGTTGTTTTTCTCATAACTTATGTTCTTTCATAGTGCTTTCTTTAAAGTATTCCCACCTCTTCATTTATTTTATAAAAATCATTCTGAGAAGACTGGATGTAACTGCAAGGAAGACATGACCTCTCAGTTTTTATTTCCTCCTTGCTTTTTGTAAAAGGACTAGCTTGTCTTGTAAACCAGCTCTGAGTAGGGAACTGTCTCATCCACTCCAGTTGCATTCCAGAGTTTAACACTTATCCTTCTTTTGGAAAAATGGGAGTAGTTTGGATAGAAGAACTCTAACAGATGAATTTTGATCAGTTTAACTTTAGTAGAAGTGTAAATAATGGAGTCTATTTTTAGTCAAATATTTATTTTTCAAGCACTTAAAGCTGCTTATCTCAAATACTGATGTTCATGTTGGTTTCAGGATAAAATTGTGTGTGTTGTGACCTGAAGTATATTGTTTCCTGACCTACAGGGTTTATTTCCTTATATATGGAGGTTCGACAGAAGAACAGCGCTACCTCACTGTGCTGAGAAAAGAAAAAGAAGCTTTTGAAAAACTCATTCGGTAATTTAAAGTGGGCTTGCTAGCTTTCTAGTACATCAACTGTTTCATGGTTGTTGTTTTTTAATGTCCACTTCTTAAATATAGGTTTTTTCTTATTTATGTAAAATGTCTGTGTAAGCTTCCAGTTTTACTAGTTTTTCAACATTAATCAGAGAGTCTTCCACAGTCCTCTTCTGAAACATCTGTTTGCCCCAAAAGTCAGAAATTTGACAGGCTCAAGCAGCCTTTTGGATGATATTCACAGCTGTGTACCAATATTGTATGGGAAACTAGCTTAAATTTTGTTCTTGGTTTCCAGAATAGTAAGTTTTGCAAGATACCGAGCAACTTGTGTGGGTTTTAATGGCTTTATGTAGTAGTTTCATGGGAGGGAAAGAGCATTAAATTTTGGGATGGCACCACAGAGTTCAGTGTTTGTGCTGATATTTAGGGCTAGATTATGCTAATGTCATGTGTTTAGTCCCTTATTTCAGGAGGAATCCCACACAAATCACATGAGTCTCCTTCACAGAGTAAAGTACATGATGAATAAGGATAGCAGAATCTGGTCCTTAATGATCTGGAAGATAAAATAAATTGCAATTCTGATCAGATTTGCAGGCAATATACTTAACTATGTGAGTTCTTTGTTGCTGTTTAGCCAGATAAAAAATATTTTGTAGTATTTGTCATACTTTTATCCTTGAAAACCCAGGCCTAAATAGCTACGAAATATAATGCAAGTAATTCCAAATGCTTCTGTTCCTCTGGTAATAATTCTTTAGAGAGAAGGCCAGCATGGTTATCCCTGAGGAAAGAGAAGGCAGAGATGAAACAAACTTGGATCTCGTAAGAGATTCTACTTCTGCAACTGTTTCTACTGACACACGCAAAGCAGGTGAGTTTTAGCAATTCCTGGAGCTACTTGTAGGGCTTTGGGTAATATAATGAGAACTGTTTGACAGAAATATCTAGCATATTGTTATTTCAGAAATCTGTCGTGCATGCTCTTAATGGCAGTAACACGTTGGCATTTGAGTTCAGATCTCTGTCCTCAGAGTCTAGGAAGTGCTACAGAATCAGTGCACCCTGCCCTTTAGAGGTGAAAATGGAGCACCTTGGATCACTGTAGAAATGTCATGTAGTAAATCTAACCATCTTTGCGGCTGAGTATTGTAGAGAGTCACATCCTACGCTCCTGGATTAGAGGGAAGATGTCATGGCTTGCAGTGTATTGATTTACTGTTTCAAATTGATTGATAAGAGCTCAATCATTCACCTGTTAAAGTAATAGTAAAACTCCAATTGATTTCAATGGCAAAAGAACTTGTCCCTTCTCTCTCATTATGAGATTTTAAGGCAGAAAGAGAATGGGAGTGACAGCAATATCTTTCCACAAGAGCAAGATGCAACTGTTTTATATAAGTCAAGGTATAGAGGAGAGTGAACACAATGAGGTCTAGGGGTGGACTCCTCAGGGCAAGGCTACATGTGCTGCAGTAAGAGGGAAAGTGGCTGGCTTTTTTTTTTTTTTTTTTTTTTTAGCAGTAGGAAGAAGGTTAGGGTACTAATCAAAGGCTCAGATTTATAAAAGACATGCAGGAGTTAACTATCTAAAAGATCAACTAATAAGGATAAAAAAGGAACAAGTTAGAATATGATTAAAGTGTAACTAAATTCTTGCATAAAATCTTGTGTCATATCCTTTCTCTGAACACTTGTGTGAATGTGTTATCTACTTCGACCACATGCATTTCAGGACAAGAATCTGTCTTATTTTGTGCTTAGCACACCTTTGGGTGCAATTTAAAAGGATTTCGTACGGAGCCTGACATAATGCTCCAAGATACCTGTCAGAGCATTTAAAAATACATAGAGCAAAAATCAGCTCTGTTGGCAGTGGGTGCAGTTCCCATTATCTTCATTGGGAGCTGAAATCACTTGCTCTGGGACTAAATTTGGTCAAATTTGCATGCAAAGCCAGGTCTGTGGCTTAAATGTCCTGCACTGCCTTATAAAAAAATCTCTCTTTTGACTGAAAGTCTAGTTGCCTGGGCCAGTAATGTTTGGAAGTGCTGCAGAAGCGGTGCTATAAGCTTTGGAAGGTGGCAGGAAGCAGTGCTGTGCAGCACACACCGCCAACTCCTCTAACTCATAAAGTAGCTGTATTAACTGACTCTGTAAGGAGGCCTGTTTATTTCTTCTCAGCCAGAGTGAATGGTGCCTGCTGTGTGAAGACTTAAGAAGGGGGGAGAGTTTAAAGTGATGCTGTCCTTTTAAAGCAGAAAAGTTGGGCCATCAGGGCCTTCTGTTCCTTTGATAGATGTGCAAAATTCCCATTGACCTATAGAGTGAATAGGTTTCATTTGCAAACTGAACACAGAATATACTACTTAGAATGTAGAAAGATAAACATATGTTGGAAAACTAATATGAATATCCAAAAACTTGATAGAAAGGACTGTTCTTATGGTAAACAGAATTCAGCCAATACCTAACAAATGTGCAAAAACAGCCAACTGACAGCTCTGTTGATGGAAGATTAAGGTTTAGTTTTCAACCTCAAAAGCAAATGTATTCATTAATTTTGGGTATTCCACAAATAGTTTCTTCAAAGGAGAGAAGAAGCCAGTGAAGGGATTCAAATAAGGGGGAAATATTGTCAGAGAGGTTGCAAAAGGAAGAAGATTTTTGCTGCAGTGTTTTGGATACAAAGCAGAGAAGAGATACATAATACATCCTCAATACGTGTCTCTTCTAAGCTTTCTATCCAAAACACTGCAGAAAAAAAATCATCTTTTTTTGCTGTACTCTGACAATGTTTGTCCTTATTTCAGTCTCTTCACAGTTTTTTCTCTCCTTTCCTTAGAAATTCAAACTCCTTGTTCTCATCTTTGCCCCTGCCATCATCTTCACAGTTCTGCCCCTGCCTACATCTTGGCTCTCATTTCCTTCAGCATTCCTCTCTTGCCATATGCTCTACCTAATCTGTTCTCCATTATGCTCCATTTGTCTCCTCCCACTTTCAGTTTAATACTGACCACCCTCCACCCACACCTGGAACTTTAGTTTGTGTGACAAACTAAATTGCTTTTATATTTTAAATCCCTCCTTAAAACTTGCTACTTTCACTTAGCTTTCCATCACTTATATCTTTCCCAGCCCCATCTATACCAGCTCTTGAGCCAAACTTGTTTATATTCAGGGGTGGAATCTTGTCCTCCTGCAAATATGTAAAGGCCCAGATACATCAATAATATGATAAACTATCCCATTTGGGTGGCGAACGGTTGGTAGTAAATATGAACAGCTTCATACCCAATTGTCAGTGTTCCTTGCTTTTTAGAGTTTAAGGTAAGCATAATTTTCTTTGAGTACAACTTTTTTTGCCTACATTTGCCCAATGTGTTTAAATAGATTTTTGTCTGCAGATGGGTTAAAATTCTCATGATCAGCAGTTGAATCATAATTACTCAATAGCCATTTACTATAGTTTAAATTCCTCTCACAAGGCTCACAGATCTTGCAAAGCCTTTTTAGTAAATTCTTATATATTCTCAATACAGCTGCATTTTAAAACTTTGTCTAGTAGGTGCATGCTAGTTTGTTTGTTTTTTAATTAGTGATAGGCTGATTCAATGGTATAGTAAATTCCATACTAAGGATCTCTGGGGTGAAGGGGTGGTATGCATCCATTATGAAAGCAATGAAAATATCTTTAAGGTGTTTTTTCAATTTGAGGTTTTAAAAAAAAAACCAACACTCTGGATGTGATGTTAGTGCCCTAATATTCAAACTATACTACATATTGGGTTATAGGATTTTTCTAATTCATTAATTAAATGACAAACCCTGAACATTGAGATTTTAGAAAAGTATTTGCAGAATTTTAAATGTGTGGTCTTATGCAAAATACAGCAGTCACTCATATGAAAGAGATTCACTATAAATTGTTTATTCATTAGGTGGACAGGAACAGAAGAGCGTTCAACAAACTATAATAGTGGATATGCGAGAATTTCGCAGTGAGCTTCCATCTCTGATTCATCGTCGTGGCATTGACATTGAACCTGTTACTTTGGAAGTTGGAGATTACATTCTCACCCCTGATATCTGCATAGAGCGGAAGAGTATCAGCGATTTGATCGGTTCCTTAAATAATGGGAGGCTCTATTCCCAATGCATTTCTATGTCTCGTTATTATAAGCGACCAATTCTTCTGATTGAATTCGACCCTAGCAAATCTTTCTCTCTCACTTCACGAGGCTCTCTACATCAAGAGATTTCCAGTAACGATATTACTTCTAAACTCACGCTTCTTACTCTTCATTTCCCAAGGTTACGTATTCTGTGGTGTCCGTCTCCCCATGCCACTGCTGAGTTGTTTGAGGAGTTGAAACAGAACAGGCCGCAGCCTGATGCAGCAATAGCAATGGCCATTACAGCAGATTCTGAAATCGTTCCTGAGTCAGACAAGTATAACCCTGGCCCACAGGACTTCTTATTAAAAATACCAGGTGTAAATGCCAAAAATTGCCGTGTCTTAATGAACCACGTTAAGAGCGTTTCAGAGCTGGTAACTCTGTCACAGGACAAACTCTCGGAAATTCTGGGCAATGCTGTCAATGCTAAGCAGCTTTATGACTTCATTCACATATCCTATGCAGAGGCCATTTCTCAAGTGAAAACCAAAAGATGATTGATTAGGCCATATTGATGTGCCTTAAATAGTACTTTGGTAAAGTTTATTAGATATTAATTTTCTCTTGGTATAGACAGTTGTGTCCTATTAATGTCATTCCACCATATTTCAACATTTCCAAGGTTTTTATTGTTGAAAACAAGTTTTGTGTACAAAAGACAAGTTGTCTTTAAACAGCATTAATTAGTGCATCATTTTATTCTTCCTAGTGTCTTTGCCATCTCTGGAGTAGTTCAGCTTTAAATGAAGGGTGTCCTAGGACCTACCAAAATCAGGTGCTAAAGGATGAAGAAGAATCTCTTAAAATAAGAGAAACTGGCTATAGACATGTACACTGTCTTGTATAAGTGAAGATGTGTTAAATTTCAGATTGGTGGAATACGGGTGCCATTTTGCATAATATGTTGCTTTTGCCCTTAATATCCATAAACCACCCTTTCTGTCAACATGATATGAATTCCCTAAATTACAGCTCTTCCATTGACAGTGGGGCAGCTGTTAAAATGCTCATAATTCTGTGCCTCTGGTTAAAGAAAAATAACTGTGGATGACTCATTAACTTGACAATCCTCCTTCCTATCAGAAGTTTCTGTTTTGGTCAGAAATATGACTACATAAAAGTGGCACCCTCTTGGGTTTGTTGGTCTTTCTGTTGTATGAAAGGATATTTTTTCTAGCATATAAAATTATTGTTCAAAAGTGAAGTTTTCTTGAAAAGTGAACAGTTTTTAAAACCTGAAATCCATTAAATGTCTTAATACTTGGCACTTGAGTGCCTTGAATGGAAGATACATACATAGATTCAGTGCTGCTACTTCTTTTCACCTGAGAGCTGACTTTTAGCATTTTTAGGTAGCACAGAATAGGAGTAGAAATCTAATTTCTCTGCAATAATTTCTGTCACTTGTTATAAAAGAGGTATGCTTTGTGCAGAACTTTGAAAGGACAGTTGCCTCTCAGAGCCTGCTTTTGCCAATGGGGATAAATGCAGCTTCCAGTCACTAAGCACTAATGCATTAACACTTGACATTTACAAAGTCTTGACTATGTACCAGTTAAGAGTAATACATATTTTAGCAATTCACTGATTTGAAACCTGCATGTACTACAGTACAGAAAAAATGTATATATTTGCTGTATTTGAGTTTGACATTTTTGGCCTCATGATTTTTACTGTGCACTGTCTTTTAGTGTTTACATACATAAGTATTTAAATTACCTATGAATTTGTCATTAAATGCTTCATTCAGGGACTCATCTAAGTGTACTATTTATGGCAGGCCTTCAAATAGAAAATTTTATTCTGCAGAAACCAAATTCAATATGTTTTGGTTCTAGGTGAAATAGACCAAAAACAAAAGCTTTGCAGTTACAGCTGTAATGCTGTGCTTCTGTCACCCCATTTGACTAGTTATTACAGAGGTCTGCAGGATTTTTGAAAGTGTGGAATGTGATCCTCCATTTCCTTGCTTTTCTCAGCTTTTTAGAACCCTAACAGTCTAACTCTTTTCCCCTTTGTATAAAAAAGTATTGCTTCATGGCTAAATGTAAAGCTCTTAGGCCAGAAATCATAAGTAGCTGCTGTTAAGTATCATAAATCACACAAGTGATTGTAAGAAGAGAAGAAAAATCATGTCTATTAATCTTCTTATAAAGATTATGGCTGTCATGAACGTTTATCCTGCAGACTCCTTCAGAAAAGTAAACAGTGGAACAAATCCAGGATGCACATCTGTATCTTCTGGTGTTTGGATCACTAAGGAGTACAAGAACTGTCATTTTAGTTGTACTGCCTGTCAGCTAAATCAGCTCCCTCATACGTTTCTCAGAATTGCACATGGTGAAAGTGAAGGGCATGAAAATGTGACTTTGACAGTGATACAATAAAGGTGGTATAAGTAAATCAAGTATAATATTTAAGTTGCTTTTTGTTTCTATAGAGTAAATTTAGCATTACTTTATACTGGACTTCTGTGTTTTTTAAGGAAAAATAGCATTTAGTATTGATACAGCATTATTATTTGTAACATAGTTATGCCCAAAGATCCCATACAGGACCCCATTGTATTAAGGTCTAGATATATCCTTAGGACATGTTCCCTGCCCTGAAGATCTTATTCTGTAATTTCCCCACAAATTAATTAAATGTGTTCATTTAAAGGAATTAATTTGGTGCAGTTGTTCTTACCAGTGCCTGACTTTTTTTTCTTTCTATTTATGTTGTGCATTTACAATGGTCAAACTTACCTTTAGTTTGGGGATCTCTGAGTTCTAACTCTCCACATTTTTGAAGACTATATATATCTAGAAGTGGTGATAATGTATAACATGTTTCTAAAAGAATATGCCAATCGGAGATGAGCTATTAACTGGCTGTTGTAATCTTATTTCTACAGTCTGATTTAGGATTTGTCTCTAGAAGGAGTTTGCTGATAAGCTATACTAGCAAATCTTTCTAGTGAAGACACAGCTTATACCAGTGAGTTCTTTTGCCATTGTCCTGGACATTCAGGAAAAAAAGACAAGATGCAAGGTTTAATTACACTGCAGCTTTATTAATTTAACTCATCTGGCAACTACTGGCAATAACTCATACAGTGCTTTTCAATGATTCTTTAATCATTTCCTGCTATCAGCTGCCCACCCCTGGCCTCCACAGCTGGTTCCCAGCCCATGGGTGGGACAACACCACACTCCCCTCATATGAAGGTAAAGGGGTGTTCTCTCCTCACTCTACCAGACATTAGAAGCCTTAACCCTGTTCACCAGCTTCTTTGAGGGATTTCTTCTCCATAGTCCACTTCCCTATCCAGTTTATCAGGGAACCAGAAACCCTATGGAATAAGTACCTAGTCAGTATAGGTTTTAGAGGGGCTCAGGCTGAGGAATAAGGTTTATATAACCTCCCCCAGCTGTGCAGAGGCCAATGGCTTAGTGCCCCCCTGCCCCCAGGTGATACTTTCCACCCACTTCCCAGCCATCACCTCCTAGTCCGTAAGGAGGGGGAGTTCTTAAAGGAGCCCACTACCCTTTCTCCTGTCCAGACAAAGCCCCTGCCTTGAGGTTGAGAGGGTTGCGGTATAACTTATTCTATTTCCCCAAATGAGCTATACTGGCAAAAGAACTTTTTTTCCTGGTATAGATGTGTCTACATTAGGACTTGTGCTGGTTAGCAGTGTCTAGAGCTCTGCAAATCCACGGATATCCACTTTATAGCTGTAGATATCCATGGGCCATTTTTGCAGATCAGATGCAGATACAAATTTTGAATCTAGAGTCCTGCAAATCTGTGGATATCCACTTTATATCCATGGATATCTGCGTCCGTGGATCATTCTTGCAGATAGGATGCAGATGCAAATTTTGTGTCCACGCAGGGCTCTAGAGTTGTCATTTTTCCCTGCCCCATTTCTAGCTGACAGCTATATTGGCAAAAATTTTAAGTGCAGACCAGACCTTGGTCTGAAGCTTAATATTATTTGTTTAATATTTTGCCTTTAGCTACCAATATGCAGTCACCTTCTAGCAAGGGAGTGACATTGCCAAAGAGAAAAAGAATAGGAAGTTCAAATATAAAGGTGTTCCCCTTTGTCTGATTCAAGATCTTGTTTTAAACATAATAGTATAAACAAAAGCTAAGTAGATCTTTTTAGAGGAGTTTGTCTCGCCAAACTACTTCAGTCATGCAGGATTCCAGTTCTTTGACTATAAGGTGGGCCATAAAGCAAATATCTGTTAAAGAAATGGGGATATTAAAAGAATACATTCTCCATGTGTTAAATAAAAACATTGTGTAAGCAAAAGTAATAGAGGACTGTTAGAGAATTTGCCTGTATGCTCATATTCTTTGCCATGGAATGTTGTGAAGGCCAAAACTATGACTGGGTTCAAAAAAGAACTAGATAAGTTCCTAGAAGAGTGTCCCTAGCCTCAGTTTGCCAGAAGCTGGGAGTGGATGACAGGGGGTGGATGACTTGATATTGCCTGTTCTGTTCATTCCCTCTGAAGCTCCTGGCATTGGCCACTGTCAGAAGACAGGATACTGGGCTAGATGGACCATTGGTCTGACCCAGTATGACCATTCTCACCTCCCAGTGCCTGTCTTCAGACCTAATTTTTTTACAGTTAAGTGTAAAATCCTTAATAGCAAAGTTTATAAAGAAAATTCTGACCCTTTCATAATAATTCTGTTAAGTGCTGTTATAAAAAGCTGGATGCATAGACTGAGCCTAAATTAATTTTAATTGATTAATATGGGTTTGCACAATATTCAACTTTAGAAAATTTTGCAAGGTCCTGAAGCCATGATGTCCTTTAGAACTCAGTAGTGTAAAATAAAAGGTAATTATGCTGCCCCGTTTATACTCCAGTCACTGTGGCCATAATTTGGATGATTGCCAACATGATCCCAAATTGAATTAAATCACTTTCTCTTTGATATACATTCCAGATGTTAAATAGCTGTGAGCTGTGTGTTTCACAATGAAAATCTAATTTGTCTAGGTATGGAACATATTTTCATAATTAGCAATTGTAGAACACTTTTTATTCTTGTATCTCAAATTATTTTACAAACATTTATACTGAAGCTACACATCTTAAATAGTGAACCCATTACCCTCCCACACAGTTGGTTAATGAAAAAAACAGGAATAAAACACAGAGGACATTCACTATCCCTGGCAATGGCCTTTCTAATTTCTAATGTTTTACTTCTGTTTCCTTTTTAGTTTCAAATTTCATTGACAGGGAGCCTTTCTCTTCGACTATGAGGGGAGGGAAAAGTTAAACCTGAGTCACCTCTTAGCTTTTCCTCTGTTAAACTAATAAATATGACAGCTTGACACAGTGTTAAAGGTAAGTCTTGTAAGGCTAGTAGCATAGAATAATTAGGTAACTCCTGTAAGCAGTAATGATATTTTGTCAAGATTAAATGTGAAAATTTATAAATTATCAAATGTCACATACTTTACAATATGAAAGAAAACAGACTGGCAAAATCCCCAAATATTGGAAGAAGATCCCAAGTTATTGTTTCTGGCCTCTAATGTCTACACTGTAATTAAACACCCATGGGTGGGTCATATCAGCTGATTTGGGCTGTGGGGCTATATTGCAGTGTTAACATTTGGGCTCGAGCTGGAGCCTGGACTCTGGGCCTGAATGCCTACACTGCAGTTTTACATCCTTGAAGCCCAATGGCTGTGAGTCCACTGACATGTAGTGTAGATGTACCCCAAGACCAAAGAGGGAGGGGATGAGTTAGGGAGCTCAGGCACTCCATGAAATTTCACCCAGAAACCAACTGAGACTACCTGTGGCTCCAGGAGCAATTTAATTGACTGATAAGTCAGCTGTGAGTTTAGGCCTAGTTATCTTCTTATTGGCTTCAATGGGAACACAAGTGGACCTCTTAATTTGTTTATTTCCTAGTGTAAAGCTCTGTGGGGCTCTCACAAGGAAAAAGGAAAGGACCGTAGTAAGGGATGATTCAAAACACACTGTCTTTGCTTGTGGGCTAGTGTTTGCATAAGGCAATGGAAGTTTAATGTGTTTTCACTAATTTACTGCAGTTAACTTGGCTGATATGTATGAAAGAAGCTGGTGCTAAATAAATAGAGAGGAACTCTTCTGAAATTAAGCTGCTTAGCATTATTGTCTCCTTTTTTTTATTTGCTATATTAATACCATCTAATAGAGGTGTCTGCAAAAGATATGTTCTTCTAAGTTAATTGCACTTAAAGTAGAATGGCAAACAGAGAGAGAGCTGTATAAATTGACAGCTGTGATATGGTAAAATTGTATGAGGGAATATTCAAATGCATTTTAAAGCTTCAGCGCTGAATTTTGTTTTGAAGCTCTTGAGTCCTTGATATAAGTTGGTTCTAATGAGCAGACTAGCCATCTCCATTTCAGTTTTGATCTGCATTTTACAAGCTTCTCTGCAATAAATTTATGAGGTAAGAAAATGTGCTCAGCAATGTTGTCTTGGAAACTGAGCAAATGTTCAGCAGTTTAGCCAGCCAATCCTCAACCAAGAGTGTTCTTCTTTCGTTGTACTGATCTTACGGTAACCAGGGCTACTGCGCTGCTATGGTGATTTGTTATTGTCTAAACAGAAAATGGTGCTGCAGTGTATCAAAATAGGCAGTATATATGTTAATTTTACTGTGACTCAAACATGGCAAAGGTACCCTTTCAACACCCAGCGCTACTAATTTAGCAGCTTTTTTTATTATCTAAAATTGTGTTTAAAAGGACACTGGTATTTAGGTTGCAAATTTGACCTATATTCATTTGGCAATGGTCCCATCTGTAAGAGTTTCCCATCTGGATTTGCAAGTTTAAGTTTCCCTTATAGGGTCCTCTCACTGAATATCATCTTTTTCCTCAGCATTTGAAATATACCACCTACTGTCCTTCTAGTCAAGGAGAAATAGACCCCTCCCTAACTCATTCCTGCTGCTCTTTACTTTGCAAATGGGATTGTTACCCAGCAATGCAACCTCTTCTCCCAGAACTAAATATACACAAGTGAAGAATTAGAATTTGAGACAGCGAATTAGGTGGAAGTGTGGTGTCTGGAGGTGGGGGCGGGGGCAGTAGGGAGAGGGAAAAGATCTGCAACTGGTTCTTGCTTGAAAACTTTTTTTAAAAAGATGGCTTTTGTTGTCGCTCACTATAAACAAATAGGTGTCTGTATAGTAAGCCACAGTATCTTAGTAGTGCATGCACTACTCTGTTTTTCAAAAGAAAATCATTCATGTCCTTTCTGTTTAGTAAATGGTTATATTTAGCAAGGATTAGTTCCAAAACCAGTGAAGCAAGTTTTGGAAAGAAGAAGGTACAGCCTTTTTAGATGATATCTCTACATGAAATCAAATTTTACACCTCAGTCTTTAAAGTAAGCCTTTCAAAAGCACTTGACGGGAGCAGAGTTTCGGCCAGTGCTGTGAGAGATTTTAAAAATCCTACCGTAACACCAAATGCATCTCATGTAAATGTTCTGTAAAACTAGTTTTAAAAAGGTACAGTTCCTCAAGGTCTAAAATTTTCCATCAATAACTATATTTTAATCACTTTTCTGCTTCCATAAACCCCAATTCAGCAAAGCACTTAAGCACGTATTTCAGTCCTGTAGAACTTGACTAGTAAGAATAAAAAGTGAATTTCATTTGTATCTTTAATTGTATAATTCTGATCCATGCTTTCTTAGTGACATACTGATGCATCTTCCTGTCAAGGAACAGAAATCGTATCGTATGTGTCTTTTGTAACACACATGGATTCAAATTTCAAATGTATGCCACAATCTGTACTGAATTATTTGCATACTGAAGAAATAGGCAAACAATGACTAAATTTGAAAATACTAGAATGTTTGTGCAGGCACTTTTGTGCATCAACCTTTGGCCCCAAAAAGCAAAAATTTTTAAATAAATTATTCTAATTGTTTGTTCAGCTCTACTTTTCCCATTCAGTCCTTTTGCTTCTCCCACAGGGGACATGTATGTTCTGTCAGCTGTTTTCTACAGAATGTCCACTTAGATTAATGGAATGTTACAAGGATCTATAGTAACAGGATGCAGCAGCTGCACTGGCGGCCTGCTGTGTGTCACACCCTGGAACATCTTTTAGCACTGAATGAAGTAATATTTTACAGTTTCTCTAATAGTACTTATATTTGATGACCTCTGCTTATGTTCTTCCTAAACTTTGTTCATCTTTCTTACATTTTTACTTTTGTGTGCCATAATCCCAATTTTTCTGTTCAGTCCTGATCCAAGGCCTGTTTCCTTGTCCCGTTGTCTCCCCTTAGTAATGCTGCTTCTGCATTGCTGTGATCTCTAGAAAACTCTTTCACCATGTGCTGAAGGAGCAAAATGTTTAAAGTGGAATGGCAGCTACTGAGCTCAGTGCTTAACTATAGGTTCCATCGGAAGGTCTTGAAAGGAACTTTTGTAAGGAATCATGGAGATGGTGTGCTGCCCCAAATTCTCCCTCTTCTATGTCCACGTTATTCCACTGTAAGCAGTATGATAAATCCACACATAAAGCAGCCAATTAGCCATCATAGAACAGTGTTTAGAAATTCAAAAGTCAAACTGGCTGATCTTGCGAAGTGCAAACTGCTTCCTACAAGCACTCACAGACGGGGTTCAGCCTCAATAGAGCTGTCTCCAGTATTTAGCATCTTGAGGCATGGATCAAAAATGTATTATGCTTCATTTTCACTTAGTTCATAGTCCTGAGACTAATCACAGTGGGAAAATTGACATAGAGAGAACACAACAGCAAGTTGTCAGTTCTTGCAAACTGTACTTCTGATTTTTTTTTATTTTTTTATTTATTTTGAAAATAGAGTGAAACCAGACTGACCTTGGATATAATGGAATTACAATCAACTGTATAAAGTATTCAGAGCCCTAGAAATAATCAAACCTTCAAAGCATTCTTCTACGTATAACAAAGTTCTGGGGATCTATTTCACATTTAATGCACTGGAGCAATATGATAGCATAAACCAGTTTTCAATGTCAGCAGTAAGAATTATTCCTTTATAAATTTATATAAAAAATTATTTCAGCACACTGACTAGGCTGGTATGTGGTGGTACAGCATACTAGCATTACTTTAGTTATACTGCCACCTTGTTCTCCAAAATCTAAGTTTGCTTTTTGTGTTTTAAATTAGTCTCTAGCTGTTTTTGTTGCTAAGATACACTTTGTTCATGTTTTTTGAGGGTAAGTGATGCAGTGAGAGCTGCTTGCATTTGCAGAACTTGAAACAATACTTATGAGAGGTCTGACCTACTCCATTCATTTATTGAAATTAATACTTTGATATTTTAAGTGTCAATATCACTAACTATTTCACTGCTCCTCAAAGCATGCAAGATAGAAGAGAGAGGATCGTATTATGAACAATTTATTACATGATAGCTCATTTTGGCACAATGTATGAATAGGTTTGGGGAAATGGCTACAGAGGGCAGCAGGCCATCTGAGCCAATGGGGAACCCATACAGAAGTGGTAAATAGTAGAAACTGGTGACATGGCAGTTTTCAGCCAGACAAGGTAGATGAGGTAATATCTTTTATTGAACTAATTTCTGTTGGGGTGAGAGCGATGCTTTCGAGCTACACAGAGCTTTTCCTCAGATCTGGGAAAGGCAGTCACTGTCCTAGCTAAATACAAGATGGAACAAAAAGAAGAACAGGAATACTTGTGGCACCTTAGAGACTAACAAATTTATTAGATGGAACAGATAGTTTAGCATAAGTAGTTAGCACATATTCTAAGGTGAAATGTCCCGTTAACATCCCTGTAGTCATAGGACAAAAAGGGAGATTAGTGGATTACAGATTGTTGTAATTAAGACCATGATTTTTAGTGTCTAGCAAAATTGTAAATTTAAGCTCCCAGGCTCATCTTTTGAAAGTGTTGTGCAGGTTCCCTATGAGGATGGGGACTGAGAGATAAGATATAGAGATAAGATATAGATATAAATTTGTTAGTCTCTAAGGTGCCACAAATACTCCTGTTCTTCTTTTTGAAGATATAGAGTGATCACTTTGTGCAAAGTGTTCACCCACAGGTAGTGTGGTGGTTTTGTCTTTTATTATTTTCCTGTGTGAGTTCATTTGAGAGCATAGTGATTGTCTGGTTTCACTAACATAGTGATTATTGGGGCATTTAGTGCACTGAATGAGGTACGCCACATGTTATAATAGGCAAGTGTAGGAGGACTCATGGCTCTTGATAGCTGCGTTGTGGTGGATGTTGTGCTGGAGCGCCCAAGAAAAAAATTTAGTGGGTGCTTAGCACCCACCGGCAGCCAGCTCCCCCGACAGTGCCTCCCGCCAATCAACTCCTCCTCCTCCCTCCCAGCGCCTGCTACAATCAGCTGTTCCGCAGCTTGCAGGAGGTGCTGGGGAAGGGGGGAGAAGCAGGGATGGGGCGCACTTGGGGGAGGGGTCAGAACTGGATGGGAAGAGGCAGGGTGGGGGTGGGGACTTGAGAAAAGGGATGGAGTGGGGGGTAGGGCCTGGAGCGGAATGGGTGTTGAGCACCTCTGGGTAAAGAAGGAAGTCTGTTCCTGTGATGTTGATCATTGTAGCAGTGGAGAGATGTCTGCAGGTTTTACATCTGTTGTTCTGGCAGGGTCTGATGCTGCTTTGAGTTGGTGTGTCCTGGTCTGTGAGGCACTTGCTTCTGATGAAGAGCTTGGAGAAGTTGGTGGGGGGATTGTTTGAAGGCCAGAAAGGGGTGGAGAGGGGTTGGGAAACATTTGTTACAGGATGGGGTCCCCATAAAGTGTGGGTTGTAGTTGTTCGATGATACCCCATATGGGTTCCAGTGTGAGGTGGCAGATGACAAGTAGGGATGTGCAGTCAGAGGGGGGTTTATTTCTGTATTGAAGCAGGTTCTGTCGAGGTATTTGGGTGGCCCATTTCATGATGTGATCTACATTCTCTGGTGGAATGTACTTGTTTTGAGTGTGTTAAGGTGTCTATCCCAGACTTTCTCCTTGGAGCATATTCTGTGGTATCTGAGTGCCTGGCTGTATATAACAGATTTCTTTATGTGTTTGGGGTGGTTATTGGATCTATGATGGTAGGAGTGATGATCCAAGGGTTCCTTGTATATAGTTGTCTGGAGGGTTCCATTGCTGAAGCTAATCGTGGTGTTCGGGAAGTTGATGCTAGTGTGGGAGTGTCCCAGGGCATAGGTACCAACTCCAGGGGTGCTCTGGGACTCAAGCACCCACAGAAAAAAAATAGGGGGTGCTCAGTACCCACCAGCCACAGCTGTTTGTTGGGGCCGTCAATCAGCTGTTTGGCGGCTGGTGGGAGGCACTCGGGGAGGGCGGAGAGCAGCGAGCGGTGAGTGGAAGGCCTGCGGGGGAGCAGGGGAGGGGCCTCGAGGAAGGGGGCAGAGTGGTTCGGAAGAGGTGGAGCAAGGGTGGGGCTTCGGGGGAAAGGGCAGGGTGGGGGCAGGGCCTTAGGGCAGAGAGGGGGTGTAGCACCCCCCAGGAAAAATAAAACTCAGCACCTATTCCCCAGAGAAAGTTTAATGGATGGGTGTTGGTTGCTGAAGTTGTGGTGGAAATCTGTGAGGGAGTTTAAGTCGTCCGTCCAAAGGATGAAAATATCATTGATGTATCTTGAGTATATCCTTGGTTTCATGGTGCAATTGTCCAGAAATTCTTCTTTAAGGTGGCCAGTCAGAGCCAGTGTTTTCTTTCTGTATGTAACAATACTTTACCTTAAACAAATATTTGTAAGGTTTAAAGTTTGTAAAGGGATTTGAGATGCTGACACACAAAGTTCAATAGAAGTTTAAAGTGGTGGGAATTTCTTTTTTTTTTTTCAGTTTTCCACTGATCTGACAGATAATTCAAGTGGTTTGGGTTTGTAAGTCTACAAAAGTAGATGCACAGTTGTCACAGACACATGAGTTCTGACTCATATCCAGCAGGCTCTTTGACTTCCCTTTATTTATCAACCTTTACTTTGTTTTACTTTACCAAATAATTCACAACACAAACACACAATCTGCTGTGCTGGGTAACTTGAGCCTGTGTGTTTTCAGCATCTGTCTCTGTGACAGCTACCCCTGATAATGTAAACTAAGCCCATCCCCATTTTATATATAGAAACTGTTTAATTTGTGGACTGCACCAAGAATAAATAATGAGGTAATTCTGAAGATGATCCCAGAACAGTCAGCTTATGAGCAAATCAGAGCCATCTTTTTTCCTTTGTTTTTAGAAGTAGTTTAATTGTCCAAAGTAGAATGTAAGTTTAGGAATAGTATAGTATTTCAGGGAAGAAGCATGAGGGACAACATTGTGCATATAAAGGTCCTCCTGAATGCTTTGTTTATTGAATGTAAAACATGGTAACATTGAAATACTAAGGCCAGATTCAGGATTCAAACCACATTGAACAAGAAGTTCCTTCCATACAGAAGAGAAAAACATACTTTCTTTCAGATATTCTCAATCAATTAGTGGAACCTGCAGTCAGATTTTTCTCAAGGTACTGTACATATGTTTATTTTATGTGACTACAGTTAGAACTGGAGACTTATTTGAATTAGAAATCTGATAAGCCATGTCATTATTTACATAGTAAGCCTGACAAAAAGATTTATTTGGGCACAGTCAAATCCCTTTTATCACTTGGAATTATGCTGTTTACTTTTCATTGGCTGCAATAGCCCATTAGGGGCTTGATGATAAAAGGTCTTTCCCTCCTGACTTTGCTTTGTGGTATTTTGCTGTGTTCCAGCTAATATATCAGACATTTATATGGTTTTCTTTTTGTTTGTCTTGGTCTGTACACAAGCAGAAAAGATGATCTCATCAGGATTGTGCGTAGCTCAGGGAGACTTATTAGATAACTCCACTGCAGAGCAGCATTGGGTAGGTCACTCAAAAACCTGTGTTGGGGTTATTTTTTTTTTATTTGATTGGAAGTTTTCTAATGTCCTGATGATAAAAAGTTAATTTTAAGAGACTAAATAATGGTACTTCACAGTGATTGGTATAAAATCTCCTCTCAGTGACATAATTTAACCAAATTACCCAGGTGTTGCTGAGAGCAGAATTTGACTTTCAATACGTTTTACAAACATAAACGAATCCTGATGATCCCATTTTACATATGGGGAAATTAAAACAGAGGTATTAAGAGCCTGATTCTGCAATTGGTACATTGAGTAGTCCCTGCTCAAATGAGTAGTCATCCTTGGGGGCTATTTAGGGGCCAGTTCTGCCACTCCTTAATCACACTAAGCGATTTGCCCAAGACACGGAGTTAGTATCAGAGCTTATCAAGCATTGGAACTCAGGAGAACATGGCTTCCAATCCTTTGCTCAAGTTACTGAACCATAACATACTACCATTCCAGAAAGGAACCCCCTAACTCCCCCATCCGCTTACCAAACTAATCAAAATTAATTACTGTATCTTTACAACCGACTTCTTCTTTTTAGATACTTTAGGCATATATAGAAAGAGAAGTGGGATGTGAAGGGATAGCACAGTTTCATAACTTCATCATGTACTGTCCTTTTTTTATTGGCTTGTTATACAACTTTTTCTTATGTGAGTTTATTGGTGTTGAATGATATTGGATTGGCAGCCATAGAGACTCAAGTTCTCTATCCACAGAACAGGACAGCTGCATTCTCCCATCTGAATCTAAGTTTTAATTAAAAATCTTCCTAGACAGTGATGACTTGTATGCACACAAAAGTTGTATCTCTTTAATTATGTTGGTGTTATGAGCTGGGTGAAACCTTGTTAAGGGTTGAGTTATAACCCCATTGAGATTGACCTTCAATTAACATAACTGTAAGCATAAGCCCCCACATAAGAGATAAGTTGTGTGTGTGAAACTGCCCAGGAGCTTTTGTTGTCTTATTGCTTTGTGTGTGGGGCGGGGGGGGGGGGGCAGATGGGGAAAGAGATCACACAGAAGCTGAGAACTGAGCAAGAAGGAGAGGCAAGAAATCCAAGCAAGAGCCTGTAAGCACAGTGTGACCCTGGAAATAAGGTAGAGAGAGAGAGTGCATTTAGGCTGGGTGTTGGCTAAAGAGGCTTGGGGGCTGTAAGCTAAGAAACTGGTCCTTTTGTTCTTGGTTCCTTCTGCATTCAGAGAGACAGGATTCTGTACATAATTTGTAAATAAACAAGATGGCATCAAAGAAAATACCAGACTCCATCAATATTCTGCTTCTACCTGGAACATCCCCAGGGCCCCAAAATTTGACTAGCCACTCGTGTCAAAATAACGCTGGTATATTTAAAGCAGTACAACCCCCATAGCATGGACATAGTTATACCAGTATAAATCTGCGTATATAGGTTTAGTTTATTACCATACAGGAAAGGTAATAAGTTATATCAATGTAAAGTACCTTTATTTCAGTATAATTGTGCCCACCCTAGGAGTTGTACCATATCAATTAAAAATCACTCTCCTAACTGACAGTTATACCAGTACAAAACTGTGCATAGGCCAGGCTGGAGGACTAGATTCTGATGCCCCTGCTTGTTTAAGTAGCACCTTATTCTACGAGTAGATCTACTGACTTCAATCGGACCTCTCAAGGGGAAAGGCACTATTCACTTGGCATGCTTAAGCACCTTCAATCCCACTGAAGTCAGTGAGACTCCTTGAGTAAGCAAGACTCAGTAGAACTACTCCATGTGCTTACAGTAAAGCACATGCTTAAGTACTTTGCTAAATCAGGTCCAAAGTCAGCCCCAACCGCCAGTAATCTGTAAAAGCCTGAAGAAATGTATTCTTTGTATTCAGCAAGAATCTGGCCCTGGCTAGGACTGTAGAGTTGTCTCTATCACTCAAATAGCCAGGCCAGGAGCATGTGACTCTTCCCACTCAACCTTCTCTCAAAATGCACCATTACTTACTGTAAAGTAAATATATAAGCAAATTTGATTGGCTATAGGAAGTAGTCCATTTATTACAGACACACCGAGACAAAGGACCACCACTTCATAGTTTCTTAACTTTGAATTTACATACTGCCAACCAGTTCCTGAAGTCCCATATCTGTCCTTACTGATACTTTTAATCCTGTCAGTCCAAAGTATATATTGACTTAGAGGAGGAACAGGAGCCAAATTATGGCTCTGTAATAGTCATCTACTGATAGCTTTCTAATTTGTTCTGTCCTTAAAGATATGTTGCATGAAGCCCTGACTTATGAGGAGAGGCTGAGGGAACTGGGATTGTTTAGTCTGCAGAAGAGAAGAATGAGGAGGGATTTGATAGCTGCTTTCAAGCACCTGAAATGGGGGTTCCAAAGAGGATGGATCTAGACTGTTCTCAGTGGTACCAGATGATAGAACAAGGAGTAATGGTCTCAAGTTGCAGTGGGGGAGGTTTAGGTTGGATATTAGGAAAAACTTTTTCATTAGGAGGGTGGTGAAGCACTGGAATGGGTTACCTAGGGAGGTGGTGGAATCTCCTTCCTTAGAGGTTTTTAAGGTCAGGCTTGACAAAGCCCTGGCTGGTATGATTTAGTTGGGGATTGGTCCTGCTTTGAGCGAGGGGTTGGACTAGATGACCTCTTGAGGTCCCTTTCAACCTTGATATTCTATGATTCTATGAAAAGGTGAGTAGCTCACCTTCACTGCCAGTTCTCTAGGAAGCGCTTTCTGTTGCCTATGTTAGAATATAGACCATACTTATGGGAGTGGGACTCTATCCTGTGAAACAGTGACTCTAAAAATGATTGGGGAGTTCTGATGGATAATCAGCTGAACATGAGCTCCCAGTGAACCACTATGGCCAAAAGAGCTAATGCAATCCTGGGATGAGTAAACTGGGAAATCTCTTATTTGGCACTGGTGTGACTGCTGCTGGAATACTGTGTCCAATTCTGGTTCCTACAATTCAAGAAAGTTCCTGATAAACTGGAGAGAGCTCAGAGAAGAGCCTCAAGAATCATTAGAGAATTGGGAAACATGCCTTATAGTAATAGACTAAAGGAACTCAATTTATTTAGCTTAATAAAGAGAAGCTTAAGGGGTGTCTTGATTATAGTCTATAGGTGTCTGCATGGGGAACAAATATTTAATAATGGACTCTTCACTCTAGTAGAGAAAGGTATAACACGATCCAATGACTGGAAGCTAAAGCTAGACAAATTCAGACTGGAAATAAGGCATACCTTTTTAAGTCAGAGTAATTAACAATTGGAACAATTTAGCAAGGGTCATGGAGTATTCGCTATCACTGAACATTTTAAAATCAAGATTGTATGTTTTTCTAACAGGTATGCTTTAGGAGTTATTTTAGGGAAGTTCTATAGTCTGTGTTGTACTTGAGGTCAGACTAGATCAGGGGTGGGCGCCCACATAAAAAAAATAGGGGGTGTTTAGCACCCACCAGCCATAGTGGTTCTGGCAGCCCACAAGGCTGGCCACCAATCAGCTATTCGATGGCCCCTGGGGCTGGTGGGAGGCATTTGGGGGAGAGGAAAGAGGAGGAGTCTGGGGAAGAGGTGGGGCAAGAGCAGGGCCTCCGAGGAAGAGGCTGAGTGGAAGTGCGGCCGCAGAGCTGGAATGGAACCCCAACTGGGAAAAATAAAATCAACGCCTGTGTGAGCAGCAGAATTGGGTCCAGAGTGAGTAAGCATTCCTTTACAATCAGTGAGGTTCTGCAGGGAAGCTGCCACTAGCCACTTCATTGCAGAGGGTGGGAAAAAGAAAAGCGGTACCACCAGCAACCTCAGATTCTGACTCCCCATCTCTCTCTCTCTCTCTCTCTCACACACACACACACACACACACACACACACACACACACACACACACACACACACACACACACTTTTAAAACTGCTGTAGACTTTAGCACATGACAAAAAGTATACATCAGAAAGGTCCCTATATGTACAGTATCTGTATTTCTTTTGCTGCCTATTACTATTTAGTGTTTACACTTTTGTTACACGGCATATGCTGGAAGTTACACAAGCCAAAAAGGTTTTCACTGAGGTAACAGGTTAGTAGAATGCAAATATGTTATTAAAATAATAGGTTTGGAAGGTTACAGGACTCATAATTTTCAAGAAGTCTAAAGTGCAAATTCCTTGCAGGTTTTACTTGGCCTGCTTGCTCAGAAGAAGGGATCCAAAAGAGCACTTTGCAATGCATGTTCATTTATATGTCTGTGATCAATACAGATCTTTGACTTGTTACCTGCAGGCTGTACACCGTAGTTAAAGTCATGCAAAGTATTAGATTCATCTTCAAAGGAGAGTAATATCATTTCTGAGACAGATACAATTTTGGACCTGGCAACCATGATGTCCAAACCTTTCTAAACTCATCTTTTACAAGAGTGGGTGGGTGAATTTTTGTGGCCTGCAATGTGCAGGAAATCAGACTAGATGATCATGATGGTCTCTTTTGGCCTTAAAGTCTGTGAGAATCCACCCATATAGTGGAAATGAAGGGTAAATTTGAGAACATTGTGGATTAATTTAGATTTTACTTTAATCTAAAAATACATTTCATAAACCAGTTCTTTGAAGACAAATTAATTATCTTGCAAAAAGTAGACAGTCTGGTTGTTCACTTTATATCATGTTGATATTTTTCATCAAGACAGTAATTTTTGCAAACTTAATTAGACATTGGATGGTTAAGTTCTCTATTTTTCCCTTCATAAACATATTTATGACTTTTTCTGGCTAGGATCTAATATGTCCCTTTAATCCTAATTTTAATTTTAATTAAATGTAACTTGATTGCACATTTGTAAAGCTGGTTGACTTGTGCAACCAAATTTGATTGTTTTCTTTTACAAATATTTTTTGAAAGACAATTGTAATGAGCTTGAAGGAGATTCTATCTTTAGACTTTATTTACAATAGTCATATAATGAGTGTGGACTCATTTCTCTGGGCAGTCCTTCAAACCTCTTTACATATTGTCTCAGTGTTACTAATGGTGAATGTAATTGAAGTTTCCATTTGGACACATTGGTTTGGTGTTTTATGTCTCTGAAATGCAGATACTAGAAATATGCCTTGTACCATAAAATTGCACAGGTTAGAACTTTAATTGGTTAAATAAATTTAGGCCTCTCCATTTATAAAACATAATTTTCGTGGAAATCCTCCAAGTTAGGTTGTAGAAAATCTCATCATGGTAATGCTGGATTGAGATTAAGACACTGTAATCTTTAGAACAATATATGTGTAAAAGCTTTAACAAGCTAACAAGTTCTTGTTCATATTTTTGTAAGTCTCAATGATTGAAGGTATCAAATTTATTTTACCTGAAATACTTATGACCACTGGAAATTCTTTAGAAAACCTATTCAGAAATGTAGTGTTGTGCAATGGATGTAATGCAATAATTCTTTGTAGTTCTATAGCATCTTCCAGCTAAAAATCTCAGTGTTTTACACACAGTAATGAAGTCAGTCTCAAACACCCCTGTATTCTTTTCTCTTTCTCACAGATGGCTCATCTGAAGAACTGAGAGGTAAAGTGGCATGCCCAACGTGACACAGCAAGTCAGTGACAAAGCCTGAAACAGAACCTAGATACTGACTCCAAAACCCCATCAAAAACCCATCTTTCCTGTCCCCGCATCCGATTCCTTATTTTGAGGGTACTGTGCTTTATTGCCAGCTACAGGGCTAAATCTTAGTTTTACTAAGGCTCCAATACTTCATCAAGATCCACCAGCACAAACCCACGTATCCTTGTGGAGCCCCATTGAGATCAATGGAACTCTGTAGGGGTGTGAGCTGGCAGATCCCAAAGCAGGCCTAAGTACTTCAGTTCTGACTCAGTCCTTAGCTAAAATGCCCATTGACTACAATGGATGATTTGCTTGAATAAAGAATGTATTAAAACTGGGGAAGGACATAAAGATTTAACCCAATGAGGAAGAGAGAATGCAATTATCTCGTCAATTTTAAAGTGTCTTATTTGATTATAAACTCAACTTCCAGAGCTGACATAGGGATTTTAATATGTAATGCTTAACTTTCAAATAAGTGGAAACCCCTTAATTTGGATACTCAGATCAGCGGTTAGGTACATAATGAATTATTTTTAAATTAATCTACCTAACAAATTAGGAATCTGGATATCCTATAAGCAGGGTTTAAAGTAGACTGGAAAAAGAGTGGGAGCTCTCATCACCAGCTAAGGAGGAGGGGGACCTGTAGGGGAAAGCAGGGCCGGCTCCAGGCACCAGCCCACCAAGCATGTGCTTGGGGCGGCGCCTGGAGGGGGGCGGCGCGGCGGGGTGCTCTGGCCCGAGAGCAGGGCCCCGACTGGGCTCGCTGCCCTCCCCGCGGCGCTTCGACCGCCGGGGAGAGTGGAGCTGCAGCGGGCTCCCCGCCCTCTGGCCGGTCGGGGAGAAGGGGGCCCCAGCCGGGCTCGCCGCCCTCCTCCCAGCACTGTGGCCGGGGAGAGTGGAGCTGCAGCGGGCTCCCCGCCCTCTGGCCGCTGGGGAGAGGGGAGAGCCTCGGCCGGGCTCGCCATCCTCCCCCCGGCGCTCTAGCCGCCGGGGGCTCTCTGCCCTGCCCCCGGCGCTCTGGCCACCGGGGAGAGCAGAGAGCCCCGGCCGGGCTCTCTGCCCTGCCCCTGGCGCTCCAGCCAGTTGGGGATTGGGGGCCCGCGGCCGGGCTCGGCGCCCTCCTCTGCCCTGCTGGGGGGGGGGGAGGGCGGCGGGTGGCTTTTTTGCCTAGGGCGGCAAAAAAGCCAGAGCCGGCCCTGGGGGAAAGCTGCTTACGCAAGACAGGAAGAAGAAGGGAAGCTCTCCCACTTCTTTCAGCAGAGAAGAGGTGGGTAGTGCCTCTCACCACCTCTGCTCCGTTCTTACTTTATCCCCTCCCTATAATGTATTAATATTTGAAAACTGGGCCCAGAATGTTAGTTTATTGTAAATGTAGGTGGTTAACTCTACCATTTGATGTCCAGGGATTTGAGGCTGCACTGCCACCATTAAGCTGATGAGACTTGTCTCTGTATCTTTTCCATCATACCCAAATACAGTAACTCCTCACTTAACGTTCTCTCACGTAATGTTGTTTCGATGTTAGGTCCCTGCTCCATTACAGAACATGCTTGTTTAAAGTTGTGCAATGCTCCCCTATAACGTTGTTTGACTGCCTGCTTTGTCCACGACTGGCAGTCCCACTATCAGCTCACCTACACCCCCCTATCCCCCCAGTGCCTCCCCCTGCTCCGCGCCTTCCCCCTGCTCCGCCCCCCCCCCCGCCTCCTGCCCACAGCAATCAGCTGTCTTGCGGCATTCAGGTGGCTGGGGGGAGGAGCGAGGACGCAGCGCACAGGAGGCGGGGGGGAGCAGGGGGAAGGCGCTGATCCGCAGGGTCCACTGCCAGGCGCTGAGGGGGGGCATAGGGGAGCTGATGTGGGGCTGTCAGCCTGTTTAATACATGTATTAAATTGCTTGTTTAAAATTGTTTAAAATGTATATAATGCCTTTTATCTGGCAAAAAAAAAATTCCCTGGAGTCTAACCCCTCCCCCATTTACATTAATTCTTATGGGGAAATTGGATTTGCTTAACATGGTTTCGCTTAAAGTCACATTTTTCAGGAACAGAACTACAATGTTAAGAAAGGAGTTACTGTAATGTAGTCGTCTATTTTCTCAGAAACTGATTAAACAGAGACATAAAGAAAGATGAGTTGACTGAAGTTAAATCTAGATAAGACAGGTAGTCCTTTGTAAGAGTATTTGATAGGAAATTAGGTGGAGTTGTGTCTGCTTTGAGGGGTTGAAGGTTGTTCCAATTAGGAGGAGAAATTGGCGAGTCAGGTATTTCTTTGGTGTAATTTTGTTTATTTAGCAAGAATGTACAAAGTCCCTGTTTTCCCCTGAATGCAGGAGGAATTAAACAATGGGAGACTGTGTCCTTGTTCACAGGTCCAAACCTCTTTCAGCTGGCACCCCAACCACACATCGTGCTTTCAGGCTGTTTCTGCTTGGCTTTCTTTTTGCTTCTGTCTCTCTGGCTTGCATCTCATTAACACACGCTACCCTCTTACCCCAAAAGAGTCACCTAGCTAAGCCTCTGCCCACATAGTCAAATGCCTGAGTGGTCTTGGATGTGCCTCTATTTTGGCTAGAGATGTGGACTGGTTTTTGTGGTGGTGGAGGCCACTTAACCCTTTCAGCCACCTGATTTCAACAGCTTCTTTACATTTATCTTGAATGTAACGTGACCGTTATGGCTGACAGACAGCAACAAAGTGTAAACAACCCAATAATAGTATGCTTCCAAGTCTATTTCTAACTTTTGGCTTTGGTTTGTAAAAATCTATGTGGCTACCTTTGAGACTGCCTCTGACAGACTGTCATCAGCTGAGGTGCTTTTATTGGCAGCCCCAAGATTTTAATTCTGGGATATTAGGAGCAGGACATTTTTGGTAGAGGTTCCATGTCTTTACGATTTGCTCCTATGGTGGTTTGATCACAGCCTATGTTTTCTGACGTGCGGGTCAAAGTGAAAGAGCCAATTGTTTAGCTAGCCTTTAGCCCTGAAGCAGTTTTGGATATAAGACGGCATCATGTACACAAGGGTAATTTGGGGTAGTGGTCTGAGCTTTCCTCCCCATTGCAGTTGCTGGAAACTTAATTTGAGGAGTCTCTGCTGTTGCAGCCAGGTATAATCAGTAAGTTATGAATTCACTAATATTCATTTTAAGTTTTTATAGATGTGAGGTTTGAGAAACTGTATTAAAATACTTATACAAAAGAGTTAAAAAAAACTTAAATATCTATATCCTCTGATCTTTTAAAGTCTCAATGACAGTAACTGTTAAGAGGAAAATTAAAAATGAATGAGAAATACATGATTGTTTGCAATATAGAAGGCAAAAGTCCCCTACAATATGTTAGCCATTGGAAGCTTTTTATTCCTGCTGCAGAAAGAGAGAGGGAGACAATACATTTGACCTTCAGAGTGACCCTTGTTCAGCCTAGCATGTAAGCAACATTTTAAGTTATAAATGTTCACAATCATTAAAAGATAACACAACTCTTATGCAAAATGGCAAAATTGAAATCCTGAATTGAAATTGAAATCCATTATTGGTAACTGTGGAAACCTGAATTATTGCAAGAGGATAAATAAGTAGCTCAAGATGCAAATCATAGAATACCAGTGTTGGAAGGGACCTCAGGAGGTCATCTAGTCCAACCCCCTGCTCAAAGCAGGGCCAATCCCCAGACAGATTTTTGCCCCAGATCCCTAAATGGCCCCCTCAAGGATTGAGCTCACAACCGTGGGTTTAGTAGGCCAATGCTCAAACCACTGAGCTATCCCTGAGTGTTACAACACTCTTTGCAATCAATGGGCTGCATCCTTCAGGATTGAAGCCCATTTCTCTCGCTTTATCCCACTAGCTAAGGGATAAATTATTTGCATATTGGCTTCAAGGGGAGCCCCACACATGTACCCAAGAGCAGAATTTGATCTTTAAGGCCTTGTCTTCACTACTGGGACATGGGTTTTACCATGACTAGCTGACGCAATGCTGTACACCATTTGTCCTTGACTATACTGACTATAGTTAGCATCTTGGTTAACGTGACTCTTCAAGCTCAAGTTCTAACATGATAAAATTTTGTAGCAAAGACAAGGCCTAAGTGTTGATTGTGCATCTCCACAACTGAGTCCAGCTTGCTAAAATACTCAGTGGTGTCCCAGATGCTCTGCCTTTCTCACACCTGATTATTATGCTATTGGTAAGGAAGCATCAAAAATACAGGACACCCTATAGTATTTGGAGTAATTATGAGTAGAGGATTAGAATATAAATTGAAGAACCATTGTGATCAATGAAGGAAGGGTAGCTCCCATTTATGGACACCCAGCCAGTCAGTTAGCTGTTGGTGGCCGCTTGCTTTACTTGTAAAGGGTTAAAAAGTCCCCAGGTAAAGGAAAGGGAGTGGCACCTGACCAAAAGAGCCAATGGGAAGGCTAGAACTTTTTTAAATGGGGGAAAAAAGCTTTCCCTTGTTCTCTCTAGGCTGAAGAGATGGGGGCAGCTGGAATGCTATGTAAAGTTTGGACCAGGTATGAAAATTCATTGGGACAGGGAATGTTTAGATAGGTGTATTTCTTTTATTTTCTGTAAGGCTTGTGGACTTCTCTATGCCCCAAATGCTTTTGTTTACTTGTAACCTTTAAGCTGAACTCCCAAGAAAGCTATTTTGGGTGCTTAACCTTTGGAACTGCTCTTTTAAAATCTAGCAAAAGCCTAAGTTCCAGATGTATTTTATTTCTTTTTGTTTTTAATAAAATTTACCTTTTTTAAGAATCTGATTGGTTTTGTGTCTTAAAAGGTTTGTGCATATGTTTTTCAATTAGCTGGTGGCAACAGCTGGGTTTCCCTTTTGTTTGTTTCTTTCTCGGCTTCCCTGAGGGAGGGATGGAAAAGCCAAGGGGTCTCGGGGAAAACTTCCCAAGTGAATTTTTCCAGGATTTGCAAGAGGCAGTTTTTTCACTTGGGTGGTGGCAGCTTTTACCAAACCAAGGCCAGAGAAAAGCTGAAACCTTGGGGGTTTAATACAAGCCTGGAGTGGCAAGTATTAATTTCTTAATACTTACGGGCCCCCACCTTCTGCACTCGAAGTGCCAGAGTGGGGAATCAACCTTGACAAGCATATTGATAGCACTCTTAATCAGAATCCATCTCCTTGAGCCCACACCTCTCACAAGTCAAATTGTAAGACTGAAGGACAATTTAATCATGCATTCTTCCATAGTTTCCCATACTAATTACTGCTATTAGTCTCTGTTCACATATCAGTAAATGCCTTTTCATTTTTTTGAAACAAAGGATTTTCCTTTTTGTATAGCAGAGATATGTTTAATCCAAAGCAGTTGTTGTAGACCAAAGACACACTCAGCTGAGAGTAACAACTTGTAGATAAAACAGAGGCTTTATAGAAAATGTTTTTTTCCAGAATAATGAGAACTTGAAGAAGAAACTGTTTTTGCACATGAGAATGTTTTCCTCTGGCATTATTAGAGCATGCTGTCAATCTTTTTTAGAATCATCTGGTGTAAATTGACAATTCACTGAAGTTTTCTCAGCTTTGTATATGACAAAAAATAGAGTTCAGCACAGTGTCTTGCTTTGGGTGTAAACGAGCTAAAACAATGTAATTCTTTAATTTATACTTGTAATTTGGATGTTTAGATGTGTTAAAACTACACTATAAAGCCAAAATTCACCACCCTGAAGAGAGACTCCAGCCCATTTAAGACTCACTCACAACCTACATTGAGTTGAGTAGTGCAGAGTGCCTTGAGCATTTTTTGCTGAGGTGAATTTTTTCCACATTGGCACCTGGCACATGTCATTTACACGTTAATGCAAATCACTGCTTCCTCAGCTAATTGTGCAAATGATTGTTATGATTAGGTATACACACTTAATAGAAGCCTAGAAACTTGATTGACATCATTTACAGGTATTTTAAAGTCTAGGTTTTCACAGACAGCATTTACAAATAATAAATTAGACATCAGTCACTAATTTATAATGATACTCTACCCCACCCATTCCAGGCACTCTAGATTAAGCCAGCATGAGTGATTGAAACACAAACTCTTTAGTGTAATGATTCTTACCACATGTCATATTCTGGGGATAATTTTTTAGTGAAATAAGGGATATCAACTTTGGATCTTGATACACCTCTACCCCGATATAATGCTGTCCTCGTGAGCCAAAAAATCTTACCGCATTATAGGTGAAACTGCGTTATATCGAACTTGCTTTGATCTGCCAGAGTGCACAGCCCTGACCCGCCCCCCCCCCTCCCCGGAGTGCTGCTTTACCACCTTATATCCGAATTTGTGTTGTATCGGGTCGCGTTATATCGGGGTAGAAGTGTAGTATGTTAGGGTCCGAGGTTTCTAAAACTTTATTGCACCGCAACTCCGTTCTGACAACAAAAATTACTACATGACCCTAGGAGGCAGAACCAAAGCCTGAGCCCGCCCAAGTCCTGCTCCCCCAGGTAGGGGGGCCAAAGCCTAAGCCCCTCCATCCTGGGTGGGGGGCCCAAGCTGAAGGCTAAGGGCTTCAGCCACAGGCAGGGGACCTGTGACATGACCCTGCTACCCTGGGCAGAAGCCCTCGGGCTTCGGCCTCAGGTGATGGGGCTCAGGCTTTGGCTTCTGCCTCGGGTCCCAGCAAGTCTAAGCCAGCCCTGGCACACCCCCCCCCCATTAAAATGGGGTCGGGACCCATTTTGGGGTCCTGACCCACAAGTTGAGAACCGGTGTGTAGGTAAAACCAAATTAAGAAGCATAAGCAACCTTAGCCTAATTGGAGTTTTGAAATAATGCACATGAAGTAAAGCTGTCCTGATCCATCTCTTTTGTTTTGATACACAAGTTCTGAAAGGAAGATGTGTGAGAGGAGTAAGGGCATGGTAGTTGATTGTCATTGGTGGAGACAGCAGCATGCCAGCTTTTAATAGGATTATTGATAAGCATGGCACAGAGGTGACCAGCCCCCAGGGGTAAGCAAGCACTATCCAGGGCAGATGGGCAGCAAACTGGTGAAGCTTTGGCTCTAGTCTCTCAGATAGCAGCCAGCACCGCGGATTCAACATGGGCATTGGGGCCAGGAATCTGTTACTGGCCTGGACCAGTTGCATGGTGCCACACACCTGAAACAAGGAGTGTGGGTGGGAGTGGGGACAGGGAAGGAATTGTGCTTAGATGGGTACCTGATGCCCTTTTCCCAGGGCAGACTGGGAGTGAACAATCTAGCTCCTAATTTGCAGTGAGAGATGATGTAATCATCTTCTAATTTTCTCCATCTGTTGCTAAGCAGCTCTCTTTAGTCACAGGGCTTGACTTACAAAAAGAATAGCAGCCTCCACAGATTCTGCTATTTTTACATTTTAAACAGTTGTTATGCCAGGCTTGTGTGGCACTTTTATTTTAAAATCCTCTATTGCACAATAAGATGAGCCCTGGGATAGCTGCATCTTCCATGACAAAGAAGTCTGATACCACAAGCACAGTGAGGCAGGACAGCCTGAGTGTGGGCTTGAAGCTACAAGACACTGAGGGCCCCATAACTCCTGTTGACTAAAATAAGTTCTCCACAGTTTGCAGGGTGATAGTTTATATGAGAAATTGTACTTGCCTCATGCAGAAAAAAAAAGAAAACCACACATCTGCTATAGACCATTGGACATGGATGTGAGTTTGCCTGAATAAAACCTCAACATTTTGCCCAGGGTGATGGTGAATTAATTTTGATTCATTCTTTCCATTTATAATAAAGATGTTCTAACTGTTGGGCACCCATCCTGTGCTTTGGCACTCTGACAGAAAGTAAAAGTAACAATCAAATCATTGTCCCATGTAGCAAATTAGACTGTTCATTCCATCAAAAGTAAATAGCTAGCGGCCAATGTTCTAACTAAATAAAAACTCCCCATTTAAAACACCCCCCTCCTCAAATGCCTGGAAAAGAGTATGAATTTGAAGCATGAACAACAAGTTAAATAAATCTTGGTTCTTGAAGACCAAGTGGGAATAGATTTAGAGCTGAGAGTCCTACTAACACTTCCCCCTTGTTTACAGCAAATGTTGCTTCTGATTTGAGAGAAAGGTGGTCTCAGAAATATCTGTACCCCAAACATTTAGTGCTTCAAAGATTAAAAACAACACCCTGACTCCATCCTAGAAACTCAGTGGAAGCAGTGCAACTCCCAGGCTACTGCTGTAATGTGTTCTGAATCTGACACACCACTCAGAAAACATATTGCTGCATTCGACACCGGATTCAGGACCCAAGTACTCTTAAGATGTAAAACCCATTATACTAGTCATTTGGGATACAGGTTAAATCGAATGAATAACTATTTCAGAGCATGAGCTGTTCATATTGAGCTTCATTCTAGCTTAATGTTCACAATGTTTCCTTTAAATGAACAATCTCTAATTAAAGTAGAAAGCGTTTGACACACAGTGAAATTTTTACACATGAGGCTCATGGACTGAAGGAGTAAGAGGAAGTGCTTGTCTTCTGTGAATTGTTGCACAATCTAGGGAGTATTTCTTATGCTTTGAGGGAAAGAACTCTCCCAGACAGTGGATAGACATAATCTAGTGGGTATAGTAAAGGTTCTGGACCCAAGAGATATGGGATCTTTTTCACTGCTCTACTATTGATAGCCTCTATATGCCTCAGTTTCCTCATTTGTACAATGGCGATAGTAATAATTACCTTGGACTGCCAAGTATCGTGCAGCTGGCAGCTCTGTTCCACTTTACCACATCTTATCTGGATCCTCATACAGTCAGCTGTGTTGTGTGGAGGCAGAAGGCATTTGAATGCACTTCTGCTTTTCTGCCTTATTGGGACATTGTAGGATATGCTGAGCAGGCCTGCAGGGTGGTCACTGGGTTTTTCCCTGGTGCACCCAGCAGGGAAGAAGCAAACTACAGCAGCCATAGGGGCTGGGTGTGGCAGCAGATAAGGGCACTCAAAACTAGCCCCAGGGTCTCACAGCCAAACCCTAATTACTACCTACCTCCTCTCAGCTCTCTAAACAGAACCCTTCCCCAAAGATCCTAGAAACCTTCCCAGATAGCACCAATACACTCACCCACCTATCCCAGTTACCCTCAGAGAACACCTAGCTATTTCCTGGACAATCTGACCCTTCGGCCTGCTAGACAGTATCCAGACACGTTAACATAAACCTACTCCAGCAATCTCAGTACTTTTCAGACACCCCCAATTCAAGAATCCCCACTGTCCAGCATTCATCTGTCCAGCATCTCTGAACAGCTTCCCAATCCAAGCCATAGCTTGTGCAGCTATGTACCAACCCGACCCCTACTTAGGGCAAGGTGTATTGACCATAAGTTGAAATGTATGGTTATATGTAAATTAGCATACTAAGTAGTTTGCATAAAATCTCACACATGGAACTACACAAAACCTAGCACAGTGGACATCATGAAAAGAGGGCCCCTGTGGCGGATCCAAGTATGATGGGGCAGCTTAGAGCAGAATTTAGGGATGGAAGGATTTTTGAGAAGTGAAAGTGGCTGGGCTGAGACATGTTTTGGGGAAGAGAACAATGGGTTTGGCCAAGAGGGAGAAAATAAGATGAGTTTGGAGAGAGAGAGAGGAGAGACTGGAGGAGGGTAATGGAATAAGAGACTGAGATTTTGGGGAAGAGTTTTGAGATAGAGAGGAGGCTCAAAGGAGAGTGAGGAGACAGAGGAGTTTGTAGGAAATAGAGGAGTCTAAGAGACATTCTGGAGGGGAAAGAGGAGAGACTGGGGGAGTTAGTGGGAGGGTGGAAATGCAACCTGACTTATGAATAGAAGTAGGCACAATTTTTCATCTGAAACTTTTAACGGTGAAAAGGAGTGAATTGTTTGTGTTGAGGGGAAAAAATAAAAATAAAAGAATTGAATCATTTTGTTTTGACATTTTGAAATGAAATGTTTCATGTTTTCCTATTCTAATCACCTTTTGGCATTGCCTTTAATTTTATTTAAAAATAATCAAACACCATTAAACACTCAAAATGTTAACAAAACATTTTATTCAACCAAAAACCATTATTTTTTGGGCTTTTCAGTTTGCTGAAAATTTTTCGAAATTTCAGCCTGAAACAATTAGGAGGGGGACAGGCAGAGAGGGGAAGGGGAACTGTTAATGAACCAAAATAATTATTGAACAGCTCTGCTTCTGAAGACTGCTACAGTATGGGAATAGAGTTGGACAAAGATGGCATCATAGGGAAGACGGGCTGGAGGAGGCCAAATAAGTGCTGGGTTTTAGGGGTGTTTTTAAATAGGAGTGCGGAGGGATGGAAGGATGAGAGAGGAACTTGTTTTGCAACTTGTGTTTGGGTTGCACAGAAGGGAGGTGTTCTCCTGGTGCTGTGGCCCTTTCCCTCTCAATATTTTGACCAAAATTACTTCATTGCTCTATTAATGTTTATAAAGCACCTTGAATGGAAGGCATTATAAAAATGCAAAGTATTACTATTAGGATTTGGGAGGTGATTGATCCAAAAGAATTTAGGAATAAAGGATATGACAGATTGTAACTAATCTTTTTTGTACTGCCGTATTTGACAGCTGTTTTGTTTTCAGTACTTTTCAAAACACAAAATGATGATGCAAATTAAAAAAGTATTAAAAATTCATGTGTGAATATTGAGAGAAAATTGAGGACTGAGAAAACAACTTTCAAAATTTAAAGTTACCTTTTTACATGTTGTTATAGTACTAACACTAAACATATATATATCTCCCCACCTGCACCTACTGCTGGCCATGGAGGAAGTGGTGAGGCAGCCTAATGATACTAACTGATAACTACTGCCTCTTAGAGACATTATTATAGTAAAAGGGTGTATGGATCATTGTCAGTATTGCAGATATATGATGTGCAGCTCTCAAGATTTTTGTATGGCTTATGCAGGGGTATTAAGGCATTGTTCTAATTGTTCAGGGAAAGGTCTGCATATCCAGAATTTCCAGTGTATGTTTGCTTATTCAGTTGCAGTCCTAACTTCAAAATTCCTGGTTTTATATGTTTCGGCATTTTTGGTTTGTTGGTTTGTTTGGTTTGTTTGAAACTAAAACATTCCATTGTTCCCCCCTTGTAGCCTTAACTCCAATTTAACATTTTTTTTTCAATCTGGGGAGCATTGAAAAGTATCAGAGAAGCTCTTATTGTTTAGCATCATTAACATTCAAACATCAAAAAATGAATGGAAGATGTACAATTTAAACTTCATTAATAAAATCTATTTCCTGTGATAGTTTTGGTCAAACTTAAAAACACACTTCTGTTGCAGTTAATTTGATTAACTTTACTGTGATTATCAGTACTATCACTTAATTTTGTAACAACCGTTTGTTTTATCATGCATTGTAATCTTTGTTTTAAACATAACCATATGTATGACATATTTTGTTTTCTTTTGGCTATTTTACTGGAAAACTATTAAGACAACATCTGCTTTGATTTCTTATTGAACTGGGGCAAAGTACAAGTCACAGCCTCCCTATTGTTGTAATCTTGAAGTTATTGGTGAAATATTTTCTTGCATCTCTTGACCCCTTTTGTTTTCTTCCCACAGAAACTGATTCCAAACCTCAGCACACTGCTTTAAATGCTTGTTGCATGTCCTATAGGACAAAACTCCTTTAGTATATTAGTATGGCACATAAAATAACTCATTAAGTTGCTGATGATATCCAGTGTGCAGTATGTGATACAGGTCAGCATGACCTAAGCTGGCAGTGGAAATTCTGAAATTGTTTATAAGATAATTCTGAACAAACTGTTTTAGGTAAGATCACTCACAGGCTAAATTCATTCTAAGTGTAACTCAAGTTAATTCAGTAAAATTACTCTAGAGATTAATTTGGCCCATTCTTCCTTAACAGCTGTTTTTTAATTGAGTAGCTTGGAAATAAACATGTATACAGCTTATCTATTAATAATTTAATCAGTGATTTAGTGGAGGAGAAAAAAATTTATTGTGCTCTGAAAAATACTATCCCCTTTTTCTCACAATATACAGAAATGTTGGTGTTATGCTCTTCAAGTGGCCAAGGGATGATATGCTCTTGCAGTCAGTAGAGCACATTTCTTTCTATGTTAGATAGCAGTCAGATTTAAGATATAAGACTGACCCAGACTGGGGCATCCTACTAAAGATGAGCTGGTTCAATGAAAGAAAAAGTTTCTTTGATTTCAATGGGAGTTCAACATATGTAAGTATATACTTGTAACATGATAAGCTGCAGCACAGACTTGGCAAGTGATAGTCTAAGACTATAAGAATTATGGAACAGGAGCAGTGTCATTGTATGTGTTACAATAGACAGCATAACAAGACATTGATCATGATTCGGGCCTCCATGCCCTTATTCACTCTGCGTTATGTATTTGCGAAGGTTTTTTAAAATATTATTTTAGATTTTGTTGTGTGCATTAAAAAAAATGTTTTTTGCAAGACCATGCCACATAGTTCAGACAAACACCACTACTTCCATGATCCAGTGCAGGCCAACTTCAAATGCCAGTAGTGTTCCATATTGATTATAACATGAGCTGAAAATTGCATGCTGAGTATCACATTGTAGGAACCAGTGGTTTATACCAGTGGTTAGGGGGGATCTAAGTGCCAACTCCCTCTTCTTGGTCTACTGGTAGTCAAGGAGGGAAGGAAGACACATGAAAAAGAGCCAATACAATCTCTACAATATACCTGAGTGAAGGCAGGATTGCAGAAATAGTCTCAAATTCTGGATTTTTTTTTATCGGGATTGCAGAAATTCAGTTTTGTAGCTGGGAGCACATTTTCATGAGCACTTGAATTTAGGCAGTTTGTTCTTCATGTTCTGCAATAGACGTAAACCCTTTTCAACTTCTTCAAGAGATTGTTCTAGCAATATATATTCCCTTATTGTTTGTACAGAGGTGTCTCTGTATTGCAGTAGCATATCCCAGTAGATACTAATTATGGTTGGCAAGGTAACCAGTGAGAGAAACACCTGTCATTGAAACAGCATAAACTAGAGTGTGTTTTGAATAAAATAGTTATTTGCGTTTGATAAAATACATGCCATGTGCTTTCTTGAGAAGGAGAATACAAATACAACTCACAGAAAAAGTTTGAAGATGGGGCTCAATAAAAGAAAAGTAGCTTGAAAATGGACACTAAAAAGATTTCTTTAATGTAATGCTTTATTATGAAAGTTAATATGGAATGTAGGTTAATAAATGGAAGACAACCTTCGGCAATGATACTGTGACAAGTCCCTGGAATGGCTACTAAATACAGACATGTACAAAAAAAGAAAATTAGACAGGAATCGTTGTGGGTGCTCAATACATGGATATAAGAAGTGTTTTTAAAATAATTAATACTAAATTGTCATTGCTGGTTAATCTAGTGGTGCACTAGCTATTCATTTACTGGCACTATAACTACACCCACATGTAAGTATATAATTAATCTTTACCAATGAATCCCTTTCTCATATTTGGAAGATGCATTAATTAGAAAATAATATAGAAAGATATTCTCATCTGTGCTTTATGCATTTTGAGGCGGTGTGTCCTATTTGTGTTTGCAGGGATCAGTTTTTACTGCTGATGAGAACAGTAACCTAATCATAAAACCTGTCAGCTGTCAGTATCCTTGGATACCTTTCAGACCAGCACTCAGTAAGAGACAGCATTCTTTGTACTGATGGGTGGTCTCTTCCTGACCATAGACTGGGGATATGATTAAGCCCATTTGTTTTCAGTTTAAAATGATTTTTACCAAAAAATCCCCGGGTTTTACAAAATGTATCAGTGTTTATTACCACAACAACAAAAACAGGTGAAAATCAGTGCAAAAAACTATTAATTTTTCTGGGTAAATATCAGGGTTTATTTTGGTGGACAGAAAGACGGGGGGAAAGTATTCAGTATATTAATGCTTTGCATTTTGTTCATCAATGTGGCTTGCTTCAGTTTTTCTGATTTTCACCCTACTTTTCTATCTTTCAAATATATAAAAATAACTTGTTTTATTAGGAAAATACAATATGTTGCATGAGATATATGTATTAAGATAATACATTAGTCTGTGTGTATATGCAAAGCTGCCTGTTGAAGTCAGGCTATGTATTAGTCTAGAACAGTGGTTCTCAAACTTTTTTTTCCGCAGACCACTTGAAAATTGCTGAGGGTCTCGGCAGACCACTTAATGATCTTTTCAAAAGTTGTTTGTACTGTTAACTAACTATTGTAAAGTGCTTTGGATAAAAGTGCTATATAAAAAAACCTTAATAATAATTAATGTTTTTTGTTCTACAAATAAAAGCACACAACTCATATTTTAATATCAGTAGTCTTACCTTTCTAATGGGATGGATGTGTCCTCTCTCCCCTGTCGCAGCAGCCCCTGAGCTGGGGCTGGGAAGGAGGGGGGTCTCTCCCTCTTTCCCCCACTGTGGCAGCTCCCGAGCTGAGGTTGGGAAGGGGGAGGTGTCTCTCCCACCACAACAGCCACACAGCTGAGGCTGGGAAGGAGGGCCGTCTCTCCCTGGCAGCTGCAGCCCTGGAGCTGGGGAAAGTCACCTCTTTCTCTGGCCGCCGCAGCCCTGCATATACCAAATTCCCCCTACCCCCTCTTCTCACCCCACTGCCCCCTCCCAACTTCCCCCTATTCCCCCCAAGGCCACCACCTCACCTTACATGTGCATCTTCTCCAGGGTCCAGGTATCTAATTAGTAGAGCCATGCCTGTGCAGCTCCACTAATGAGGTGGGTGGCCCTTTATTCTTTTGTGTGCGGCCGCCCAGGCGCACACCTTAGACGGAACTATCCGCAGACCACCTGAATGGAGTTTGTGCACCACTGGTGGTCCGTGGACCACAGTTTGAGAACCTCTGGTCTAGAAGATACACACAATAAACAAACAGTCATGCACACAAGCTCTGAAGTGCATGCGCATCTGAATGTACTGATGAATCTCACACCCACCATGTACACTTTTCAAGCTGTTAGCAGATAACGGTTTAAAGATTTAACACACTAAAATGGGAAGAAAATGAAAATCTGTATCAGAATACGTTTCAGAACACAAAGAAGTATTCAAAAGTTTTAAAAAAATGGGAGAAAAGGATGAAGTTGACTGAATGCCGTGCAAATGGTGTGGCCCAATTATTAAATATAAATATTTATAGGCTAATAGTTCCAAGTCTACAACAGTAAACTGTTTATTTAAATGAAAAGTTTTATTTGGCTATTAGAGATATATTGTTTTCTTAAACTCAGAGGTGGCATTGTGTTTTGAGTTCTGTTTTAGTTCTGCAGCAAACTACATTGATGAACGAAATTCAAAGCATTAATATACCGAATACTTTCTCCCCCGTCTTTTCATCCACCAAAATAAACCCCGATATTTACCCAGAAAAATTAATAGTTTTTTTCACTGATTTTCACCTGTTTTTGTTGTTGTGGTAATAAACACTGATAAATTCCTGGGAAAATTTAAATAAAATAAAAACAAAGGGCCCCAGATATGATCCATACTCATCCTGCTGGACTTCTCTATAGTCTTTGATACTGTTGATCACCAAATGATGCCATTGTACTTCCAAGTGATACTGCTGCAACTGAGATCAGTGGGAGCTGACCAGTTTAAGTTGGAACGTCTTTTGGTTTAAGTGACGGAGTAATGGCAAACTCTTTATTTTGCAACATGCTTCTTCTCTTATTCAACCAGAGCCTGGACTTATTACCCTACCAGACACACTGTAAACCCATGTCTTTTCTCAGATGTTTGAGGAAGGGACTGTTTGAAAAATGTTGGGATAGTATTCTGGCAGTTTTGAGGTGTGAGGTTGTGTGCGGAGTTTTTATGGTGATCATTATTGCTGGCAGTAAATTCAAGATTTGGTCATTTATTTTGTTCTTCTTATTGGCATTTTAATGTGGGTTTGAAATATTGTAAAAGGACCCAGAACTATGTAAATAGGTTACTAACTTTTGGGCACCAATTTAAAATGAAATAGAGATTTTTTTTTAATCTAGAATTTTGTTTGTAGAATTAACTGAAAATAACTGCTGTAAAATGTTAGCATTTAACTGTTACTAGGCCTGATCATGAGATGTTGTCCGTATGGGCCAAGCTCATACTCTATAATATGGCTTAAATATTGTTGAAAGGTGTCTGATTCCTGAATGATACTTTCAACAAAATCACATAGGTTTGGGTTTGTTTTTTTAACTATACCCTTCCCTCAAATACAGTGTATGGGTGTATGCCAAAACATATATTTGTTAGAGATCATAATAACTCGTTGGAGATGAGGATTATTTGGATTCCAAGAGGAAAGATGACTTGTAAGATGAAGAATATATGAAGCATGAAACATAATCCATATTTTTATGTCTTACTGCTACAAATCCAAACATAACAGGACATGTGACACCAAAGCAGGGGCCTCTGACCCATCAGCTGTCTCCTTCATTAGATTGTTTTTACAGGTAATCACTGTTCAATGTTTATGATATGTTTATTTAATCTTTTATTATCAAGAAGAGATGCATTCATATCACTGGTTTCAGAGTAGCAGCCGTGTTAGTCTGTATCCGCAAAAAGAAGAACAGGAGTACTTGTGGCACCTTAGAGACTAACAAATTTATTAGAGCATAAGCTTTCGTGGACTACAGCCCACTTCTTCGGATGCATATAGAATGGAACATATATTGAGGAGATATATATACACACATACAGAGAGCATAAACAGGTGGGAGTTGTCTTACCAACTCTGAGAGGCCAATTAATTAAAAAAAAAACTTTTTTCTTCTTTATTCATATCACTGACAGTGATATAACAAATACATCCATTCTGTGCTGTTAAGGCCTAATACCAATGTTTGGACTGCTCCAGTTTCATAACTAGTTCTAGGTTTACTTTTATTACTCTTTTTAGTTATAGGATTGAAAAAATCTTGATCCTTCATATAGTTGAACCTCCTTTTCCTTGTAACAGTTATTCATGCCCAAGACAGGAAAGGTGGTGCCTAGGAGATTAGCACTATTGTGTTGGGTTGGACACTTTCCATGGAATGAGTTTTTGGGACTAACTGTTTTTGAATAGTTATTTGCATGCTTTCACTTCTTGGCTGGTTATGTTGGCTGGTATCACTGTGCTTCTGTTAAACAATGCACTAGCATTAATTGTGTTAATTAATACTGTTAACCAGCTTTTTTCCCTTTTGTTGTTTCTCCGCTTTCAGAAGGGTAGAGCTCCAAGTGTTTAATAAGATGAGCTGTTATGTATCCACTTTGTTCTACACTAGAGTTTTGTCAACCCAACTTAAGCTGACAATCAAAAACAGGTATAATTACATCATGTGTTCATGTTCACACTACACTCATTCTATCGGCAAAACACGTCCACACTTGGTGCTCTAGCATCGAGAGTGAGAGCAATGCACTGTGGGTAGCTATCCCACTGTGCTACTCGCCAGCTTCTGCAGCTAGGAGTTGTGGAAAGACAGAGTGGATTGCGGTGCATTATGGGTGCAAGCTCAACATCCCATGATGCAGTTCTTTTTGTCCCAGCATTCCATGGGCTTTCGACTGCATTTAGCAGCATTTTTCAATGGCCCCTGTTTACTGTGCACCTGCTATCTCTGTCTGAAAGGATGGGTCCCGCGCTGCTCTCTACTGTTGTGGTCACTGTTATGAACACATCGCAGATGGTCATACAGCATATCATGAACTTCCTGACTGAACTGGAATCAGAGTTGCCTGACCTGCTATGTGACATGGAAATAAACAACACCAGATTACTTGTGGCATTCACAGAGCAGCTGAACATGGTGGACCGTTGCTTTTGGGCTCAGAAAACAAGCACTGAGTGGTGGGATTGTATCATTATACAGATCTGGGATGACAAGCAGTGGCTGCAGAACTTTCGGATGTGGAAAGCCACCTTCCTGGAACTGAGAGCAGAGCTTGCCCCAGCACTGTGGCACAAGGACACCAAAATGAGAGCTGCCCTCTCAGTGGAGAAGTGTGTGGCGATCGCTGTGCAGAAGCTGGAGACTTCAGACTGCTACCGGTCGCTCACAAATCAGTTTGGAGTCGGGACATTGACCATTGAGGCAGTGTTAATGGAAGTGGGAAGGGCCATTAATCACATCCTGCTTCGAAGGAGACCGACTCTTGGCAGTGTGCGTGAAATAGTAGATGAGTTTGCAGCAATGGAATTCCCTAACTGCGGAGAGGCGACAGATGGCACACGTATTCCAATTTTGGCTCCGGACCATCTAGCGATGGAATACATCAATATAAAGGGGTACTTCTCTATGGTATTGCAGGTGCTTGTGGATCACTGTGGGCATTTCACTGGCATCAACGTGGGGTGGTCCAGGAAGGTGCATGATGCACGCATCTTCAGGAACAGTGGCCTGTACAGAAAGCTCCGAACAGGGACTTACTTTCCAGACCAGAAGATTCCACTGGGGGATGTTGAAATGCCCATAGTGATCCTGAGAGACCCAGCATACCTGTTACTCCCATGGATCATGAAGCCTTACACGGGAAATCTGGACAGCAGCAAGGACACTTCAACGATAGGCTGAGCAGGTGCAGAATGACCGTGGAATGTGCCTTTGGCAGATTAAAAGCACACTGGCACTGCCTTTATGGCAGGTTAGACCTAACTGAGGAAAACATTCCCATGGTCATAGCAACCTGCTGTGCGCTCCATAATATTTGTGAAGCTAAGGCTGAAAAGTTTCCCCGGGGGTGGAGCATAGAGGCGGATCGCCTGGCAGCTGAATTTGAGCAGCCTGATACCAGGACTATTAGAGGGCCACAATGGGGGGCTTTTTGAATCAGGGAGGCTTTGAGGCAACATTTTGATAATGAGCACCATTAGAATTGTGATGATTCCTGATGGGAATTTGTAGTCAGCAAATGATCAAACTATGTATTACTACCAGCACCAACCACCAAGTATAGGAATCAAATAAAGATTGGTTATCTTTCAGAGTTTGTTTTCATTAAATACCAATTAACAACACACACACAAGGCTTGATGGGAAGGGAGATAACATTGCAGGGCAGTGTAGGCTTTCATGGCTGTGTATAAGTCCAGCTATTGTTTTGGAAACTGTCCAAGGGGTGTGTGTGGAATGAATGAGGTACTGCGATGTTATTGGAAGTTGCAAGGAATGTGTGGGAGGAGTTTGCTCCTCCATCACTTTTATCATCCGTTCATGGCCCTTTTACAATGCGCCCCTCACTCTCCTTTCTGTCCTGCCTTTCTATTTTAAATTTTTCCTTCCACTCCCTATGGTCTCTTTTTTCAGCCTCTGAGGATTGGAGTACCTCTCGGAACATGTCCTCCTTGCTCCGCTTTGGTCTCTTCCTTATCTGGTTGAGGCACTTCGCCAGTGTGTAGGGGGTTCCCCTGAAGACCACATCCGCAGTAGCACAAGAAACAATACACAGAAGCATGATTGTTAGTTCATACAAAGCATTGAATCATTATAGTAAAATACATCTCTTTTAACATACGAATCACATTCTCATTGTCCCTTGGCAAGCACACATCTCGACAAACACCCTAAACACAGTGAGTTCAGCCCAGCTAGGGGTGGGGTGTTCAAGGTGGGGCAAAGGGTCTAGATATTTTTTTAAGTGGATCAGTGTAAGTGACTAGGGACAATATAGTAAATTTCTGATACCATTTTCCACAGGCAGAGGTCATTGAAGCTGATATCTCACTCTTGAGGGTAAGCAAGGGTGCATCTCCTGCATGCATGCAACTTCAGGCCTGGTCCCTATGCTGCTCGCTTGTGTGCCACTTTGGTCCCTGCACAAGTGATTGATAAGCAGTGTGGGAAAGTTTCTTACAATGTGGGAAGGAACAAAGCAGCTCTGTCAAGGAACCTTTGGCAGAGGATTGGTGAGTCCCTCCAGAAAAGTTTCCTAGAGATCTCAGGAGGATTCTTGTGAAATCTCAGTGTGCATTAACACACTGTTCCACTGCACTGCTTAGCTGCACAGGGGAATGTGGAGCACACTCAAACACAACTAGCTTTGTACATTTCTATCCCTTCACCCACTTGTAGAATATACAGAGTGAAGGACAGCTCTGCCTGATATAGCTGAGCGGCATCAACTAAAATTAATGGAGATATCCTATCTCCTAGAGCTGGAAGGGACCTTGAAAGGTCATTGAGTCCATCCCCCTGCCTTCACTAGCAGGACCAAGTACTGATTTTGCCCCAGATCCCTAAGTGGCCCCCTCAAGGATTGAACTCACAACCCTGGGTTTAGCAGGCCAATGCTCAAACCACTGAGCTATCCCTCCCCCCATTGAACTGAAAAAGATCACTTACCAGAGCTCTCTTCTCCTGCATCATGCACACCAGAGACGGACTGCTGAGACTGACTAGACCCCTCTGGAGAGGAAAAGAGGTCCTGACTCACCACACCACCAGACGATCCTGCAGTGGGCTCCACATCATCCTTCAACTCAACCTCCTCGTCCACGACTTCATCCTCCGGATTAGGTCCACTGCCTCTAGCTCCGCCAAAGTATCCATGAGACTCTTGGAGGTGGGGTCACCGACAAGGATGGTGTCCAGCTCCTTATAGAGTGGAAGGTCTTTGGTGCAGCATCAGAGCAACGGTTTGCCTTCCGGTACACCTACCTCAGCTCCTTTCCTCTTTGCATGGCACTGCTGCCTGTCTCATTCATAGCCCTTATCCAACAAGCCATGAGAAATCTGCCCATAGGCATTGAAGTTCCTAAGGCTAGAACAGAGCTGGGATTGCACAGCCTCCCTTCCTCACAGTGCCAGTGGATCCAACAATTCAGATGCGTTCCAAGAGGAAGAGCATTTGCCATGTGGAGCTGCCATGGTCAGATGGCAAGATGCAATGTGAGCTGTCCACACCAAGCAAACAGGAAATGGAATTTCAAAAATTCCTGGGCCTTTAAAGGGGGAAGGGCGGGTGCCTGTGTACCTGGGTGCAGGCAGCAGAGTTCAAACTGTTGACTAGAGTGATCAAAATGGGCATTGTGGGACACCTCCTGGAGGCCATTTACAGCAACATAACTAAGCATGGTATCTACACTGATACTTTGTTAATATAACTTTGCCACCTCATTGAAGTGGTTTTATTTTGTCGGCAAAGCACGAGAGTTTTGTCAGCAGAATGAGTATTGTAGTATGTACACCTCCACTGTTTTATCAACAAAACCTGACTTTTGTCAACAAAACTATGTAGTGTAGACAAGTTAGTTAATGGTGCTTAAATACAGGGTGTGGTTATTGCCCTCCTCTAAGGCCTGGTCTACACTAGGCGTTTATGTCGAAGTTAGCGCCGTTACATCGAATTAACCCTGCACCCGTCCACACCGCGAAGCTATTTAGTTTGACATAGAGGTCTCTTAAATTCGACTTCTGTACTCCTCCCCAACGAGGGGAGTAGCGCTAAATTCGACATGGCCATGTCGAATTAGGCTATATGTGGATGGAAATCGATGCTAATAGCTCCGGGAGCTATCCCACAGTGCACCACTCTGTTGACGCTCTGGACAGCAGTCCAAGCTCGGATGCTCTGACCAGCCACACAGGAAAAGCCCCGGGAAAATTTGAATTCCTTTTCCTGTCTGGCCAGTTTGAATCTCATTTCCTGTTTGGACATCGTGGCGAGCTCAGCAGCACTGGCAACGATGCAGAGCTCTCCAGCAGAGATGGCCGTGCAATCTCAGAATAGAAAGAGGGCCCCAGCATGGACTGATCGGGAAGTCTTGGATCTGATCGCTGTGTGGGGCGATGAGTCCGTGCTTTCCGAGCTGCGATCCAAAAGACGGAATGCAAAGATCTACGAGAAGATCTCTAAAGCCATGGCAGAGAGAGGATACAGCCGGGATGCAACGCAGTGCCGCGCGAAAATCAAGGAGCTGAGACAAGGCTACCAGAAGACCAAAGAGGCAAACGGACGCTCTGGATCCCATCCCCAGACATCCCGTTTCTACGAGGCACTGCATTCCATCCTAGGTGCGGCCGCCACCACTACCCCACCAATGACTGTGGACTCTGAGGATGGGATATTGTCCACGGCCGGTTCCTCAGACATGTTAGCGGACGAGGAAGATGAGGAAGGAGATGAGGAGGACGAGGCAGTCGACAGCGCTTACAACGCTGATTTCCCCGACAGCCAGGATCTCTTCATCACCCTTACAGAGATCCCCTACCAACCGTCCCCAGCCATTAACCCGGACACAGAATCTGGGGAAGGATCAGCCAGTAAGTGTTTTAAACATCTAAACATTTATTTTTAACAGAACAGGAATATTAAGAATAACAACAATGGGTTTCTCATGATTAGTTTGCCCTAGGCGCTTAACGTTTCAGTCCTGGGCAGTGCAACTATTGAAAAAAAATCTAACAATGTCCGGTTTAGCATGATTGTTCTGCCCAAGCCGCTCTACTGTTTAGTCCCTGCCAGTGCAGCTACAGTAAAATGCGGTCTATATGTCCGGGGATAGAGCAGAAATCCTCCTGGGACATCTCGAGGAAGCTCTCCTGGAGGTAATTGGAAAGCCTTTGCATCATGTTCCTGGGGAGAGCGGCCTTATTGGGTCCTCCGTGGTATGAAACGTTTCCGCGCCAGGAGACAATCAAGTACTCCGGGATCATTGCCCTGCAGAGCATGGCGGCATACGGCCCTGGTCTTTGGAGGCTTTCCCGAAGCATTCTTTCTTTATCAGTGTCTGAGATCCGCATCAGGATGATGTCGCTCATGGTGACCTGCTTTGAATTAGGTAGGGGAATGTTAGTATTGGGACTGCTTGCCCGTTCCTTTACAGAACTGTAACCGCCGGTTTGCAGCCACGCGGTGGAGGCAGGAGAGGGCCAGCATACAGGGATCTTTCCCTGGGACAGCCGCGAGGGGGTGGGACAGGGGCAGAGTTCCTGCTTGCCGGATTGCTGGCAGCAGGGACTGGCATTGCTTTCAATGTGAAAGGAGGCCAGTGCTACTATTAAAGTTTTAAGCAGCCACAAGTCTACGGCTTACCATGTCTGCCTGCTACACAAATTCCGGTGTCCTGCCCCGCTTCTCAGATCTGCAGTGCAAGACCCCAGGCACTGAATGCGAAGGCCGAGAATTCGACCTTGTCCTGAGTGCGCATGTGATAGGTGCTGTGCATGGTCTTGTTCACAGAGAAAGACTATGTTCTTTGTTCACAACTACATTTATCTTTCTGAGGAATTCACTCCCTTTCTCCCATTCCCACAGCCACATCTGCGACTGTCTCACAACCTAGCCTGGCATCACACTCCCAGAGGCTAGCGCAGATTAGGCGTAGGAAGAAGAGGACACGGGAGGACATGTTCTCGGAACTTATGGGCTGCTCCCAAGCCCAGGCAGCACAGCAGATCCAGTGGAGGGAGAACTTGTCCCAAATGCACTGATCACACATGGAACGGGAGGAGAGGTGGCGGCAGGAAGACCAGCAGGCAACTCAAACGCTGCTTGGACTAATGAGGGAGCAAACGGACATGCTCCGGTGCCTTGTGGATGTTCTGCAGGAACGGAGGCAGGAGGACAGAGCCCCGCTGCAGTCTATCTGTAACCGCCCTCCCCCGCCACCAAGTCCCATACCCCCCTCACCCAAAGTCCAAAGAAGGAGGGGCGGCAGAGTCCGTGCAAACTCTCACTCCACCCCTGCAGACTGCTCTAGTAGTAGAAGGCTCTCATTCCCCAAAATTTGACAAGTCCTTTCCTTCCCGCCTCACACAAGCCCCCGTCCAAGTTTCACCCCCCAGTTTCATGTGCAGTTGCTAATAAAAAATACGTTTCTGTTAATTACTGTTTCCATCATGTTCTTTTGGAGGAGAGTATGTCTGAAGGGGGGTAAGGGGGTTGGTAATTGGACAGGACAGTCACCTTTAGCAGGGTACATAGGCGGGGGCAGGTCCAGCAGCAGGGCACATACACAGTGCAGTCACTAGTTACCCTGGTCAGTCTGGGAGGTGGTTTTCATGTTCTGTGGTGGGGGGTGGGTTGCTCTGTGACTTTGTGGTGGGGGAGGGCAGTTACAGATCTTATGCAGCGGTCCTTATCCTGGATCACAGAGCCACGCAGCAGGGGATCTGTAACCATCCTCCCCCTGTCACAAAGTCACATAGCCCCCACATACACACAGTCCCGATCAGGAGGGGTGACAGGCTCCGTTGAAACAACCAGTCCACCACTGCGGAGCCTGTCATTCCTGGAGTTTAGAAGCGTCATTTGCGTCACTACACTACACCCGCTCCCCACCACAGTCTGCGTCCCAGGTTTAAAACATTCCCGCGAAAACAGTAATAAAGAAAACGGTGTTCATTAACAAAGTAGAAGTGATTTTATTTCTAAACGTGTGTTGGAAGGGGGTGAAGGGGGTATGTAACTGGAGAGGATAGTCAACATTAACTGGGTAAAGAAACGGGGGCAGGTTCAGCTTCTCTGTACACAAACTTAAAAGTCACAGGTTACCCTGCTCACTCAGGAACCTAGCTTTCAAAGCCTCCCGGATGCACAGCGCGTCCCGCTGGGCTCTTCTAATCACCCGGCTGTCTGGCTGGGCGTAATCAGAAGCCAGGCTATTTGCCTCAACCTCCCACCCCGCCATAAAGGTCTCCCCCTTGCTCTCACAGAGATTGTGGAGCACACAGCAAGCTGCTATAACAATGGGGATATTGGTTTCGCTGAGATCACAGCCAGTCAGTAAGCTTCTCCATCTCCCCTTGAGACGGCCAAAAGCACACTCCACCACCATTCTGCACTTGCTCAGACGGTAGTTGAAGAGTTCTTTTTCAGTGTCCAGGGCGCCAGTATAGGGCTTCATGAGCCAGGGCATTAGCGGGTAGGCTGGGTCCCCGAGGATGACTATAGGCATCTCCACATCCCCAACAGTTATTTTGTGGTCCGGGAAGTAAGTACCTTCCTGCAGCCGTCTAAACAGACCAGAGTTCCTGAAAACACGAGCGTCGTGAACCTTGCCCGGCCATCCGACATAGATGTTGGTAAAATGTCCCCTGTGGTCCACCAGTGCTTGCAGCACCATGGAAAAGTAGCCCTTTCGATTAATGTACTGGCTGACCTGGTGGTCCGGTCCCAGGATAGGGATGTGAGTTCCATCTATGGCCCCACCGCAGTTTGGGAATCCCATCGCTGCGAAGCCATCTATGATCGCCTCCACGTTTCCCAGGTCACTACCTTTGACAGCAGTACATCAACGATTGCCTTGGCTACTTGCATCACAACAACCCCCACGGTAGATTTGCCCACGCCAAAGTGGTTCGCGACTGATCGGTAGCTGTCTGGCATTGCAAGCTTCCAGAGGGCTATGGCCACTCGCTTCTGGACAGTCAGGGCTGCTCGCATCCGGGTGTCATTGCGCTTCAGGGCAGGGGACAGCAACTCACAAAGTTCAAGGAAAGTCCCCTTCCGCATGCGAAAGTTTCGCAGCCACTGGGATTCATCCCAGACCTGCAGCACTATGCGGTCCCACCAGTCCGTGCTTGTTTCCCGGGCCCAGAATCGCCGTTCCACAACATCCACATGACCCATTGCCACCGTGATGTCCTCGGCGCTGGGTCCCGTGCTTTCTGACAGGTCTGTGCTACTCTCAGATTTCAGACCCTCACCGCGGTGCCGTAGCCTCCTCGCCTGATTTATCTGCATCTGCCTCTGAGAAAGGTGGATGATAAGCTGCGAGGCGTTGACAACGGCCACAACTGCAGCGATGGTCGCAGCGGGCTCCAGTGCTGTGGTGTCCGCGCTGTCACTGACTAGAAAAGTGTGCGAACTGATTTCCCGCCGGCGCTTTCAGGGAGGGAGGGCAGGAGTGATGGACGGATGACGACAGTTACCCAAAAGCACCCTCGACACATTTTTTTACCCAGAAGGCATTGGCGGCTCGACCCAGAATTCTAATGGGCAGTGGGGACTGCGGGAACTGTGGGATAGCTGCCCACAGTGCACCGCTTCCAATGTCGATGCTTTCCCCGTTAGTGTGGACTCACAAAGTCGAATTACTGTCCTTAGTGTGGACACACACGTTCGACTTTGCAATATCGATTCCAAAAATTCGATTTAAGTAAAATCGAACTACTCTCGTAGTGTAGACATACCCTAAGAGACTAGAGAGACTACTTCTTTGGTAGTCATCTTTTTTTCCCCTTGGGGAATATGGGAATTAAGATGTCATAAGAATGGCCATATTGGGTCAGACCAACGGTCCATCTAAACCAGTGTTTTTCAAAGTTCAGGTCGCGATCCAGTACTGGGTCGTGGCATGTAAGGCACTGGGTCGCCTTGCTCAGCACCCAGGGACCCTAACGGTTCTAGTCAGCACTGCCGACCGGGACGTTAAAAGTCCTGTCAGCGGTGCTGCACAGCTAAGGCAGGCTACTACCTACCTGTTCCGACACTGCGCTGCGCCCCGGAAGTGTCTAGCAGCGGGTCCGGCTTCTAGGCACCTCCACCTAGAAGCCGGACCTTCTGCTGGCCGCTTCCGGGACGCAGCACAGTCTGCGGTGCCAGGACAGGCGGGAAGCCTGCCTCTGCACCCCTGCTGCGCTGCTGACTGGGAGCCACCAGATGTAAGTTCACACCCCAACCCCATGCCCCAATCCCCTGCTCGAGCCCTGAGCCCCCCAAAACCCAGAACCCCTTCCTGCACCCCAAACTCCTCATCCCCAGCCTCACCCCAGAGCCTTCACCCCCAGCCGAGTCCTGACCCTCTCCCGCACCCCAACCCCCTGCTCCAGCCCTGAGTCCCCCCAACCCAGAGTCCCTCCTGTACCCCAAACCCCTCATCCCTGACCACACCCCAGAGCCTGCACCCCCAGCCCAGAGCTCTGACCCCCCCCCACGGCACTCCAACCCCCTGCCCCAGCCCTGAGCACCCCCAAACCTGGAGCCCCTCCTACACCCCAAGCCCCACATCCCCTGCCCCACTCCAGAGCCTGCACCCCCAGCCCAGAGCCCCATCCCACACCCTGAACCCCTCATTCCTGGACCCACCCCACTGCCCTCACCCCCATACCCCAACCCCCTGCCCCAGCCCTGAGCCCGCCCCCCAAACCCAGAGCCCCTCCTACACCCCAAGCCCCTCATCCCTGGCCCCAGCCCAAAGCCCTAACCTCCTCCTGCACCTCAACCCCCTGCCCCAGCCCCCTCCAAACCCAGAGCCCATCCTACATCTCAAATCCCTCATCCCCGGCCCTACCCCAGAGCCTGCACCCCCAGCCCAGAGCACTGACCACCTCCCGCACCCCAACCCCCGCCTCAGCCCAGAGCCCCCTCCCACATCCTGAACCCCCCATTCCCAGCCCCACCCCACAGTCCTCACCCCTATACCCCAACCCTCTGCCCCAGCCCTGAGCCCCTCCCACACCCCAAACCCCTCATCCCCAGCTCCGTTGGGTTGCGGGCATCAACAATTTTCTTCAACTGGGTCCCCAGAAAAAAAGTTTGAAAACCACTGATCTAGACAAATATCCTAGCTTCCAACAGTGGCCAATGCCAGATGCTTTAAAACAAATGAACAGAACAGGGCAATCATCAAGTGATCTGTCCCCCATTGTCCAGTCACAGCATCTGGCACTCAGAGGCTTAGGAACACCCAGAACGTGGGAGTGCCTCCCTGACCATCCTGGCTAATAGCCATTGATGGACCTATCCTCCATTAACTTGTCTAATTCTTTTTTGAACTCAGTTATGGTTTTGGACTTCACAACATCCCCTGGCAATGAGTTCCACAGGTTGACTGTGTGAAGAACTTCCTTATGTTTGTTTTAAACCTGCTGCCTATTAATTTCACTGGGTGACACCTAGCTCTTGTGTAATGTGAAGGGGTAAATGACACTTCCCCATTCACTTTCTCCACACTATTCAGGATTTTATAGACCTCTATCATATCCCCCCTTAGTAATATCTTTTCCTAACTGAACAGTCCCAGTCTTTTTAATTTCTTCTCGTATGGAAAATATTCCATACTGTTTAATCATTTTTGTTGCCCTTCTCTGTACCTTTTCCGTTTTTCTTTTGAGATGGGGCAAATAGAACTGCACACAGTATTCAAGATGTGGGCATACTATGGATTGATATAGTGGCATTATTATATTTACTCTCTTATTATCTATCCCTTTCCTAATGGATCCTAATATTCTTTTAGCTTCTTTGACTGTTGTTGCATATTGAACAGATGTTTGCTGAGAACTATCCCCAATGACTTCATGATCTCTTTCTGGGGTGTTAATGGCTAATTTAGAACCCATCATTTTGTATGAATAGTTGGGATCGTTTTCCAATCTGCATTACTTTGCATTTATCAACATTGAAGTTCATCTGCCATTTTGTTGGCCAGTCATCCAGTTTTATGAGATCTCTTTGTAACTCATCACTGTCTGCTTTGGATTTAATTATCTTGAGTAATTTTCTAACATCTGCAAACTTTGCCACCTCACTGTTTACCCCTTTTTCCACATCCTTTATGAATATGTTGAATAGCACTGGTCCCTGTATAGTACAGATCCCTGGGGGATACCGCTATTTACTTGTCTTCATTTTGAAAACTGACCATTTATTCCTACCCTTTGTTTCCTATCTTTTAACCAGTTACAGATCCAAGAGAGGATCTTCCCTCTTATCCCAGGTCTGCTTAGTTTGCTTAAGAGCCTTGGTGAGGGACCTTGCCAAACGCTTTCTGAAAGTCCAAGTACTCTATATCCATTGGATTACCCTTGTCTACATGTTTGTTGACCCCTCAAAGAATTCTAATAAATTGGTGAGGCATGATTTCCTTTTACAAAAGCCATGTTGGCTCCCCCTCACCCCAAAACAAACTGTGTTTAATCTATGTGTCTGATCATTCTGTTCAACTATAGTTTCAGCCAATTTGCCTGTTACTGAAGTGCATAGGCGTGCGCAGCCCATTTCATTAGGGTGTGCACCCAGGGAGCCCCGCCCTAGCCCCTCCCCATCCACTCCCTCTTACTTCCCGCCCCCTGACTGCCCCCCTCAGAAACCCCAACCCCCCCTGCGCCTTGTTCCCTGACTACCCCCTCCTGGGACCCCTGCCCCTAACTGCCCCCAGGACCCCACCTCCTATCTAAGCCTCTCTGCTCCTTGTCTCGACTGCCCCCCTAGGACCCTACCCCCCTACTTGTCCCCTGACTGCCCTGACCCTTATCCACACCCCCGCCCCGGGACTCCCACACCTATCCAACCACTCCCCGCCCCCTGACAGAACCCCCAGAACTCCCGACCCATACAACCCACCCTGCTCCCTGCCTCCCTAACCCCTCTCCACACCCCTGCCTCCTGACAGCCCCCCCCCCTAACTCCCAACTCACCCAATCCGCCCCGCAGCTCCTTGTCCCCTGACCACCCCTTCCAGAGGCCCCCCCACCCTAACTGCCCCCCCAGGACACTCCTTGCTCCCTGTCCCCTGACCCCTATCTACCCCCCGCCCCCTGACAGACCCCGGGACTCCCATGCTCCATCCAATGCCCCCTGCTCCCTGATTGCCCCCTCCAGAGACCCCCCCGCCCGGGATTCCACCCCTATCCAACCCACCCTGCTCCTTGTCCCCTGACTCCCCCCACCCCTCATCCAACCCCCAAACGCTGCCCCGCGGGAGCACACAGCCCCGGCCCCCAGAGTACTGCACACGCGGCGGCATGGCTCCAGGAGAGGGGGGATGGTGTCTGCCTCCCCGCGGAGCCAAATGCTGCCCCGCGGGAGCACACAGCCCCGGCCCCCAGAGAGCTGTGCGCACGGCGGCAGGGCTGCAGGAGAGGGAGGAACGCGGGAGAGGGGCCGGCAGCTTGCTGCGCTCGGCCGGGCGCTCCAGCCCGAGAGCGCAGATCCCGCGGCTTGCTGCACCTGAAGAGGGGGACCATTTGCCCACCCCTGCACTAGGGTGTGCCCGGGCACACCCGGCACACCCCGTGCACACGCCTATGCTGAAGTGAGACTTAACAGCCTGAAATTGCCAGAATCGCCTCTGGAGCCTTTTTAAAAAATTGGCTTCACATTAGCTATCCTCCAGTCATCTGATACAGAAGCTGATTTAAGCAATAGGCTATATACCACGGTTAGTTCTGCAACGTCATAATTGAACTCCTTTAGAACGCTTGGGTGAATGCTATCTGGTCCTGGTCACTTATTACTGTTTAATTTATCTATTTGTTCCAAAACACCTCTATTGACACCACAATCTGGGACAGTTCCTCAGATTTGTCACCTAAAAAGAATGGCTCAGGTGTGGGAATCTCCCTAACATCCTCGACAGTGAAAACCAATGCAAATAATTAATTTCATTTTTGTCTTCCTTGAAAGCTCCTTTAACAGATTGATCATCCAGTGGCCTCACTGATTGTTTGGCAGGCTTCTTGCTTCTTTGTCATGCTGTTCATATCTCATCTGCTAATATGTAGGTTGTTTATTACCCCTGCCTTTTAATCATAGAATCATAGGATTAGAAGGGACGGCAGGGGTCATCTAGTCTAACCCCCTGCCAAAATGCAGGATTTGTGATGGCCAAACCATCCAAGACAGATGGCTATCCCGTCTCCTTTTGAAAACCTCCAGTGAAGGAGCTTCCACACCCTCCCTAGACAGTCTGTTCTATTGTCTTACTGTTCTTATACTTATAGTATTGTAATGTGAGGTCTAGAAATCTTTGCTCCCAAAGATTTTACTTTTATGTATGATTGATTGCAAGAAGAATCTTCAAGATCTCCAAATCATTGGTCTTTTTCAAATTGTGAAACATATCATAGTGGAGAGATTGCTTCTGGAGCATTTCCCTGTTCAACTTTCCAATCAAGTACAAAGGTAATTAGATGGTTTGTCCTTTTTGAAATTATTCACACAGTCTACTTCTTGTCTTAATTTAATTTCCTCCTCCCATATGTTCTGTTCCTCTCTCTGCACTGTTCTCATATACACGCTTCTCTCCCATCTGGTCTCCTTCACCCCTACACATGTTGTCCAGTTTCCATGCTTCTTGTAATAGTTTTAGTTCTTGAATAACTTTTCACTTTTTTTCTATACTATTTTCTCTCATCTATTTGTGTAGAACTATAATATCGCTCCATCTTCTTTAATTTTATTAATGTTAAATTCCTTTAACTTTTCTTCATACTTCAGAGAATTGTCAGGTCTGTAGGCCAGATTCTAGTTTGTGCTCCATTTTCTTTGTACCAATCAGGTGGCGCAATGAACTCTCAGCTGCAGGGCCGGCTTTAGGAAGTGCGGGGCCTGATTCGAACAGTTTCGACAGGGCCCCGGCAGGGATGAATAAAAAAAAAAAACCGTAAAAAAACACGTGGGGCTTGTACTCACCGGGCGGCGCTCCTAGTCTTTGGCGGTGGGTCCTTCACTCGCTCCGGGTCTTCGGCAGCACTGAAGGACCTGCTGCCGAACTGCTGCCGAAGACCCGGAGCGAGTGAAGGACCCGCTGCCGAAGTGCCGCTGAAGACCCGGAGCGCCACCGGGTGAGTAAAAATTAAAAAGGAGCCTCTAACCAGGGAAGGGATTCTCAGCCACTTCTTACCCTCCTCCCCCCCGGCGGCCCTGCCAGTGGACGCGGGGCCCAATTCGGGGGAATTGGTGGAATTGGCCTAAAGCCGGCCCTGCTCAGCTGGCATAGAGCTGGCTTCTCACCCTAGACTAGCTTGTGTTCATTTGAAGGAGGAAGCATGCTGGGGACTTGGCAGAACTCTGCTTCTCCTGTCCTCTACTAGCATAACTTAGAACAATCTAGGTGGGGCAGCACAGAATCACAGAGCAATGAATTGGCTCCTTGATGGCACTCCCATCTCCTCCAGTGAGTAGAGATTGCTGTAGAGGAGAAGTTAGCTCTTTATCTTTTTTGTTGCTCATTTTTGTATACTAATGTTTTATTAATATTTTAATGAAGTGCTCGAAATTGTACAGAGCTTCTTTGAATGAGTTTATTACAGACAGTTTATTACCTCTGTAATCTTAGATTCATTTTTGACCATTTTTGCTGCAGCCTTGCAATCTGTCATTCGTTATCACTATCCAATCATCTTCTGTAATTTTCTCCAATGCTGATTTCAAACGGACATTCTCTTGATTTATATTTTTGTTTAGCTCACGCTGACGTTAATAGCTCCAGATTAATCTGTATTTTTCTTTTTCTGTATGCCAATAGTTTTAATCTTTTAATGCCACGACTACAGTGGAATCTCAGAGTTACGAACATCTTGGGAATGGAGGTTGTTCATAACTCTGCAATCTTCAAACTCTGAACAAAATGTTATGGTTATGTTTTCAAAAGTTTACAACTGAATGTTGACTTAATACAGCTTTGAAACTTTACTATCCAATAGAAAAATGCTGCTTTTAAATATCTTAATTTAAATGAAACAAGCACAAAAGCAGTTTCCTTACCTTGTCAATTTTTTTAAACTTTCCCTTTATTTTTTTAGTAGTTTACATTTAACATAGTATTGTACTGTATTTGCTTTTTTGTTTTGTCTCTGCTGCTGCCTGATTGCATACTTCCGGTTCCAAATGAGGTGTGTGGTTGACCAGTCCATTCATAACTCTGGTGTTCATAACTGAGGTTCTAATGTAATTTATATCTTGTTAATTTATTAAAATTGTCATATAACTTTATTAATCAATTCCATTTGTTGTTAGCCATGTGTTGTGACGTTGCACTCCATATGTTTCATGGAAATATGCTTATGAGTGTGAATATGATGTAACTGGAATATGCTTTATGCAAAAGGTCTTTTGTAAGGTATCCTAACAAAGGTTATAATCTACTGAATATATTCCTCCTATTTGTATGTATGTATCATTCTTGTATCTGAAGCTAGAAATATGCAGTATAACTCTGAGGTCCTATTGTAATTATGCAAAGTGTGGGCCATTAATGATGGTTTAGAATCTTGATGGCTCCCATTGACTAGGACAATTGGTTGTAAATGGCTCTGTTTACTTACAAACCTTCCTGTGTATGTGTTGGCCAACCCAGGAAGAATGGAGGCTGGGGTCTCACAGGACATGTGATCATGTCACCTGATACTGGAATCCATCTTAAATCTGGAACTTTTCCATTTAGAAGGAGGGGTGGGGACCCAGAGAGACAAAAGATTCCCGCCTTGTGCCAAAGCTATACAAGGGGGTGGAGCAGAACAAAGGTGGCTTGTCATGAGAAAACCCCTACTTAACACCTAAGATGTCTGCTGGAACTAACAAGGACTGTAACAGGGGAGAGGATTGGGCCCAGACTAGGAAGGAGTCTAGTCTGTGAAAGAAGCTTATTGGAATATCTCTGAGAATGAGATTTTACCTGTAATCAGTTTCTTAATGTATTAGGCTTACACTTGCATGTTTTTGCTTTATTTTGCTTGGTGACTCGCTTTATTTTGCTTGGTGACTCACTTTAATACCTGGGGGAGCAAACAGCTGTGTATATCTCTCTATCAGTATTATAGAGGACGGACAATTTATGAGTTTACCCTGTATAAGCTTTATACAGAGTAAAACTGATTTATTTGGGGTTTGGATCCCACTGGGAGCTGAGTGTCTGGGTGTTAGTGATAGGTGACCTGCTGAGCAGTTTTTGGTTAAAATCTGCAGCTTTGGGGGCGTGGACCAGACCTGGGTCTGTTGCAGCAGGCTAGCATGTTTGACTCAACAAAGCACAGTTTTGGAGTCCCAATCTGGCAGGGAAAATGGGCTCAGAGGTAATCTCAGCATGTCAGGTGACACTCCCAAGGGGGTCTCTGTGACCAAACCCGTCACACATGTAAACATGACATTTTGCAAAAAGAGACTGTTTTCTGCTTGATCTTTTATGGAGGGGAAGAGGCTATTGCCTTCTCTATAACGGTTAATAGAGGAACAAATATAGTGGAATAGTATGTACCCCAATTCTGGAACATAAATATAAATTCTGGTGCTGCCCTCCTGCTGCTTTCCATATGGATAAAGTAAGCAAAATCTTTTCAGCATGCTTTTTTTCCTGGCTCTCCCACAAGTGATTTGCATTATTCCCTGCTCCTACCCCCAAAGTGGCTTATTTAGACAAAAAATGCTCTTTTCTGCAGGAATGCAAGTTTCTCTGCTTCCAGCTTTCTAAAATACTCTGGAGACTATAGTGATGGGAGTTCCCGGGGTGCAACCTAGACTGTGCGACCGCTGAGCCCTCTGTCTCACCAACCTGGGGTATCCCTCTCACTCTGTGATGCTGTGTCAAGCCACAAACCTCTGGCAGATACTGCACTTACACAGACACCCACAGGCAGGGACACACCAACGGAGTTACATGAATGCTTTCCCAGCCACTCATGAACCAACAATAGAGAGTTTCCAGACAATTCCCCCCCTGTTCCCCAGCCTTGCATCCCAGAACTGTACTGTCTTGCACTGGCCAGAAGCCTCATTAACCAGTCCACCTCTCCCTCAATATGGAGAGGACACAGACTAGCCTTTGTAAACTGAACTGAGATTTCCCAAGCACTTCAATCAAAACACCCTATTTTAAGTAAAATATAAAACAGATTTATTAGCTACAGAAAGATAGATTTTAAGTGATTATCAGTAGCAGGCATAGAAATCAGAGTTGGTTACTTAAGAAACAAAATAAATTTGCAGTTTGAGTTCTACAAACTAAACAGGATTTGAATCAAGCAGATTCAATAGATAGCACAAACAGGTCACATATCCTGAATAAACAGGCTGGAACTCTTTTCTGGCCTCCCGTTCAAAGTCTCTGTCCTCCAGATATTTATTCCTGGTGTTGAGTTGAGGGGAGAGAGAGGACGAGTGATGATCTTACTTCCCCTCTTTTATAGTTTCTTCCATCTTGCTGAGAAGGTCTTTGCTGTGAGATGGGTTAGTCAATCCCCATTGGTCAAATGTCTCCATTGTCTTTGTGTTCTTTTGGAGAAGTCTCCATTGTGTACAGTTCCTGGAATAGTGGATTCGTTCCTTGACTGCTGTTTGGCTATTCCACTGTTGCACCTGAAAGGCTGGCTGTGGGTGTTCCCAACATTTTTCAGTAACATATAGAGCAATACTCCATAACCTCACATATAATGACAGCACATACAATCAAACAAGATATTAATATTCAACAGGTCGAGACTTTTAAAATGATACCTCACAAGGCATATTTGGGACAAAACATATCATAATTATATCATCATGGTGAATATGGGGGTTCCAGGCTGCTGCTTTGAGGTACAAAGTGTCACAACTATACTGTATCTAAAGGAGAGATTAAATATCATGCCCTAGTACACAAATTACTAGATATAATATAACCTAGATCTTATTAGATTCTGTAGGAAGGTTACCGACTCTAACTTAGGTTGGTCATCATAGATTATTTTTATAGTCTCCTTTATTTGGTGTCTCATGTCCCATATAAAGTCAATATCTGAGACACTCTTCTGTATTTCTGCAATAATTATGTAGATGATCACATACTCTTATTCAGATTTTTGATTTTGAACAATGAATATAAAACATTGTCTGCCATTTCTTGAAAATATTTTTTATTTTTCCTTGTAGTTCCCTTTCCTTGAAACACATGTGGTTACCTGACTTACCTAAATTGGAAATAACATCTGAATAGGTTCTGAATCTGAATTTTGTCCATGCGATCTTTCCCTGGTAAAGTAATTGCAAATGCAGCCATTAGAGGTTATCATGACAACTTATCTTAATGCATGTAAATACATAAGGGTATTTGGCAGATATCTTAATTTAGGTGCTTTGTCCTCCTTCCTATTCTTAGGAAAACAGACATTATTGGTCCTTCTCCCTTCTTTACTCTCTAGTCAGTAAAGAATGTCTATGAAATGCAAGATGAGATAATATTAATAAAGCAAATACCCTGATTAGTCAATGAGTTTGCAGAAGAGGAAATGCCATAACTTAATTTCTTTGGCATTTCCATATGACTTTTCATCTTCAGTACTGTTAACATTCAAATGCTTGTGGCTGGAAGCTAAGGAATGACAAATCATATTATTTTCCTATTACACCTCTACCTCGATATAACACTGTCCTCGGGAGCCAAAAAATCTTACCGCGTTTAGGTGAAACCGCGTTATATTGAACTTGCTTTGATCCACCAGAGTGCGCAGTCCTGTTCTTCCTCCCCGCCCCCCGAGCACTGCTTTACTGCATTATATCCAAATTCATGTTATATCGGGTCGCGTTATATCGGGGTAGAGGTGTACTTCATAGGCTTTTTGTGCATTTTAGAATTCATTAATGAGGATTTTTCGGTCTAAATACTGGAGCTCCTTAGAACAGAGTTTTATTCCAGTAGACTTGATTTTATTCATTTATTTTATCTGAGAGAACATCACAGAGGATTTAGTCATCTTTAGAAAGAGAATATGCATGTCCTCATACTCCAGATACCATTACTTCAAATGCTTGATATTAGAGCTAGGCATTAGAAAGTGTAAGAGGTTAGGACATTCATGTTTTCAGGAAGGGTCCAAAGAAGGGTTTAACTCTTAATACTCCCCAAGTTCAAGTAGTGGCCATAGCTGTGATTTGATAGAGCCTATCAATTTCTGTATATAGGTTGCCCCAAAATTTGTTAAAGGTTTACACTAAATTATACCTGCTCTCTTTTCTGAATAGTTTGGAGTTCCCTGGATGATTACACACTTAAAATAAGCCTAAAATACTGTCAATTACTTTTAATTGTGGTAGCCTGTATTCTAGCATCAGAATTATAAAATAATGTCTTTCAACACTCTTGTTTTGTCAGTTCCATGCAACTAAAGGGCTGCCTCCTGCACCTACATGATAGGTAATAGGGATAGAGTATCCAGAGTATGCGTCTGATGAAGTGGGTATTCACCCACGAAAGCTTGTGCTCCAATACGTCTGTTAGTCTATAAGGTGCCACAGGACTCTTTGTTGCTTTTTACAGGATACTATGTAAGGCTATCCTTAGTTTCCTCTTAATGTCCCCTTAGAGGCGATGTTTATGGGATATATCCCATTAAATTTGCAGAGCCAGAAGATCCTTAGGGAACTCTTTTTGTAACCCTGTGGGTCCCTGGGTCTACGCATTGCTCTGTGGATCCACTAACTTCTGGGAACCTGCCTTGGTATGCCAATGTTATGGCATCCCATTGTAGCTGTGCTAGAGAAATCACAGAAGGGATATCCTGTAGCTTGGAAGTAGCTAAGGGAAGTGGGGAGCATACCATGCTGTCTTTGTTGCCTCACCTTCTGCAGGACTAGGAGGCACTTTATTTCCTAATTTCTCTCTCCTTCCCTTATGGCCCATGTAATTGAGGGAAGCATAGGATCCAAATCAATTTTGAATAAAATCTCATGAAGTACTGGCAACCTTCCATATTGCTCCATAAAATGCATTTCTCTTGTCATGCCAAATCCTTGGTTTATATTAGAGTAATTTGTAAAATTAACCAGCCTTGGTGAATCAATAATCCTGAGTTTCTCAATTTGTTTTATGATTTTGTCCTTACAGACTTCAGTCTACATTTAAGGCCACATTCCCATGAAAAGGGCGCTTGAAATAAAAATCTCTCTATTGTCTGATGCAAAAAAATTAACTTCACCCACTTTATTTTTTAACATTAAAAACAAAATGTAAATGATTAAAAGTTTGCTTTCTTTCATGCATGTACATATGTTGTGGTACTATGGCATCAAACAACTCTATCATAAGCTCTGTAGGGCAGGGACCAGTTTGTTTTGTAAGCTTTGCTTAGCACAGTTGGCTCCAGGTCCATGACTGGGGGCTTCTAAGTGCTACCATAGTACAAATAAATGCTGCAGGGTGCAATTTAATAGAGCTGCAACTAGGTTTTTAATTTGTGGTTTTGCAGAAAAATAGTTGGAACTCCAGAGGCAAGATTTTTGTATAGCTGTGATGCAGATTGTGCAAAGCAGAACAGCACTGGTTCTACCTTAGTAAAACATTTATTTCAGTTGGAATACTCAGTTTTCACTAGGGTGGAAGCAGAATTGGTCTCTGCACATGCAATGAAAACCATTATATTTGCATTTTGAAATACTCAAACTTGCAGCCTGAATATCATCCAAATGTAGGGTTTTTCCCATTACACATACACCGCTGCAGTCTTCTAATTCAGCAGTCTCGCTGTGCATTGACCTTTTGTAGGGTGACCAGACAGCAAGTGTGAAAAATTGGGACGGGGCTGGGGGGTAATAGCCTATGTAAGAAAAAGCCCCAAATATTGCTAGTGTCCCTACAAAATCAGGACATCTGGTCACCCTAACCTTCTGTGAGAGCAGAGTAGAAATCAGCATTTGTATTTCCTGGGGTTTTGTGAACATTTATTTTTGACTCTCCTCTCACGCCCATTATGATCCGTGCACTTATGCACAGGAGCATTTGGCCTGTGTGTATTTTGTGCGTTGTTTAATCTGGTTCTAGTCTGCAGTTGTTTGGTTCAGATGTGTGGCTAAGGATTAAGAGAAGTGTATGCATGTAGTATAGTCTAGGTTCAGAATCATATGCCACCTTTCACAGAAGTCCTGGAACAATTTATAGAGTGGGGATGCTGAGAGCCATTGAACCAAACTATAAACCTTGCTTATGATGGAAAGCACTTCATGTCAGAAGGTGCACCAGCACCCCTAGTTCCAACATTTATGGCCTTTCGCTTTGAATTTCAGATTAGTATAAACCCAACAGTTGAAGGGAAATACTGTGGGAACTGCTCTGTTTTGTCTGGGCCCTGTTGCCTTCCTCATCCCAGTCTCACCCAATCCTGTGGAAATCCTCAGGAGCCCTGGGGGAAAGGTCTCTGGGTCTGGGCCTGGTCTAAGGTGAGTACTGACCCTGGTGTAGGGAGGGGTGGGTGGGTGGCTGGCTAGGGACAAATCTGTCCCGTGCACCCACAGTAGCAGGGAGATGGAATGACACACCCTCGCTCGGAAAGCGGCGGCGAGTGTAAAAGAACAATCGGGTCCCCCTGCACCGCTGAGGTGCCTGTGTAGCCAAGTGTGAGGGGCGTCGGAAAGCTGCAGTGAGCATGAGACGCAGCTCCCAACCGCCCCCTCTCTCCAAACGGGCTGCTTCTGCAAGCCGCAGGCTGCCGTCTGAGGAGAAGAAGGGGCGGGGGAAAGCAAGAGTGAAAAGAAGGACCCGGATGGAGAAGCCTGCCCTTCCCTCTTCTCCGCTTCCCACATGTACGAGGCGGCCGGAGCCTGGAGCGCGCGCGCGCGCGCACACACACACTCCCCCACCCCTTCTACCCGTAGACCAACGATCTGGGCACGCAACCCGCATCCGAGAGAGAGGTCTCGGCCGCAAAGCTCGCGAGAGGACATGTCCGCGACGGCGGCGCGAGAGGGTGAGTGAGGGGCGGACGGGCAGCTGCTGCTGGGTGCTTCCATGTGGGGTCCGCGGGGGAGGATATATCACGTGACCGGCTGTGCGGCAGCTGAGGGCGGGGGGATTATTTATTCCCCTCCCCCCGTCCGCTTACTAAGAGATGATAGTGGTCTCTGGGCGGTGTGCTCCGCCCCAGGGTCAGGGTAAATCTGGGCAATGTGTCTCTAGGTTGGGACTGGCTGAGGCAGAGGGCTGTGAGTGGCAGCGAGGGAGCTGCCGGCCCCTCCTGAAGCAGCTGCTGTCTCCCACCAGTCTAGTGGAAGGTCATGCGACAGGGTGACCAGACAGCAAATGTGAAACATTGGGACAGGGGTGGGGGGTAATAGGAGTCTATATAAGAAAAAGATCCAAAAATCGGGACTGTCCCTATAAAATTGGGACATCTGGTCACCCTAGGTTGTGGAGGCCAATGGTGTGGGGGGCAGCAAGCTGTGCACCCCAGCCATGGACAAGGGTCAGGATGATGGTGCTGAAATGAGCCTGTTTCTTGTGTAAATGCAGCAGACCCTCTGAAAATAGAACCCATTTCACTGTGTTCTGGGCTGGGGGCGCTTGGCCTTTGGGAAGCCAGCGCCAGGTGAGCAGGAGCGGTGAGGCGGCTCTAGCTTAGATTTTGAACAAAAATACATTTTTTAGAGTCTGTAAAGTGTGCCTTATTTCTGTCAAATAAACAGGGCTTGTCTACACAGGGAAATTGAGTGGCATAATTATACATGTATGACTATAGTGCTATAGTTGCACAATATAACACCCACCCACCACACACCAACACTGTCTGGAATAAGAGTGCTTTTTTCTGCTTTAGTTTATGTGGTCTTCAGATGTGGCACTCTTACTCTGAATAAATGATTCTGCATAGTGCATTAGCTGTGTAATTATATCAGTAAAAAGTTGTGCCTGGAAATTTCCCCATATAGAAAAGCCCTTTATGTTCTAGTTTTATCACAAGTTGTTGAACTAGATTCAGGAATCGTTGGATGAAAAGTATGATCTTTGTTACACAATAAATTAGACTAGGTCATCACATTGATCCCATTTGGCCTTAAAATGTATGAATGGAAGAGAGAGGTTTGTCTTGTTTAAAGCATAGGACTTGGAGTCAGGAGATCTGGTCCTGATGACCAAGTCACATAACTGTTCCTCTAAATTTACTTTCTTATGAATGGGTTAATAATAGCTACCTGTTTCACAGGGCTTTTTGAAATACTTAATTATTTCTGATGTGCTTTGAGATCCTTGGACTTTTGTGCAACTGGGATTTGGTTAATCAGCATTGTATGTAAAATAGATAATGTATTTGCAGCACATATGTATGTAGGTGTAAAGCAGCTTAAAATTGGTGAAAGATTTTGGGATTCTCTGCACAGAAGGAACAATAAATAATTATGTTACAAAAAATGTCCACACATACATTTGTTAACTTTGCCTTATCCATGTTTGTGCAACTTTTATGTTCAATTTTGATTAATTTTCCTTCATGTGCTTGAGAAACCTGACTATATAAATTTCTCATCCAAACATTGGAGATAAACGATATTATAAGAACGGTCTTACTGGGTCAGACCAATGGTCCATCTAGCCCAGTATCCTGTCTTCCGACTGTGGCCAATGCTAGGTGCTCCTGAGGGAATGAACAGAACAGGTAATCAAGTGATCCATTCCTTGTTGCCCATTCCCATCTTCTGGCAAACAGAGAGTAGGGACATCGTCGCTGCCCATCCTAGCTAATAGCCATTGATGGACCTATCCTCCATGAATTTATCTAGTTCTTTTTTGAACCCTGTTATAGTCTTGGCCGTCACAACATCCTCTGCCAAAGAGTTCCATAGGTTGACGCTGTGTTGTGTGAAGAAAAACTTCCTTTTGTTTGTTTTAAACCTTCTGCCTATTAGTTTAATTTGGTGACCCCTAGTTCTTGTGTTATGAGAAGGTGTATATAAAGCTTCTTTATTTACTTTCTCCACACCAGTTATGATTTTATAGACCTCTATCATATACCCCGTTAGTCGTCTTTTTTCCAAGCTGAAAAGTCCCATATGGCAGCATTTCCATACTCCTAATCATTTTTGTTGCCCTTTTCTGAACCTTTTCCAATTCCAATATATCTTTTTTGAGATGGGGCGACCATATCTGCACGCAGTATTCAAGATGTGGGTGTACCATGGATTTATATAGAGGCAATACGATATTTTCTGTCTTATTATTTATCCCTTTCTTAATGATTTCCAACATTCTGTTTGCTTTTTTGACTGCCGCTGCACATTGAGTGGATGTTTTTAGAGAACTATCCACAATGACTCCAAGATCTCTTTCTTGGGTGGTAACAGCTAATTTAGACACCATCATTTTATACATATAGTTGGGATTATATTTTCCAATGTGCATTACTTTGCATTTGTCAACATTGAATTTCATCTGCCATTTTGTTGCCCAGTCACCCAGTTTTGAGAGATCTCTTTGTAACTCGTCACTATCTGCTTTGGATTTGAATAATGAAGTAAATATGAGAAAATCACTATGCATTTGGATCTTGGACATTTCATAAACAGTAAAAACACTTCGAAATTATCACAAATTATTTGCTCAGCTCTCATTAGTATGTATAAAGTATTGTTAAAATATTACTCAATACTATGAGTACAATATGTGTTTTCGTTTATGTTCATATGTAAGGGGAGCTGTGGCTCTTCCTTAACATTACATAGGTTTCCTCTTCAGATGGAAAAATTCCCAACTTTTGAATTAATAAAACTTGTTATTTTGGTGACCTCTTCAGCAGCAACATTTGGCACTTTATGAAGTTCTGTTTTAATGTTTGGTGTTCAGTCTAGTTCTGTTTTGAAGTTGCTTGATCCCACATACTTGGCTACTGCTAAATAACATGTTTGTACGTGATATAGCTTATGTTCAGAACTTAATACTGTCAATGCAGGTTTTTCTCACGCCAGCTTACAACAAACTGTATGGGAATTGAGGATGCCCAGTACCTTGCAGGAGGTGCTCTACTGTTCAGAATTGGGCCGTGTCTGAAGAAAGTTAAAGAAATTAGCCATTTAAAATTAGATTGGACAGAACACTAGAAAATAATCTTGAAGGAGCAATCCTATGGTGGCTTAGAAATGATAAAATTACAGGTTTTTTCCGTCTCTAATTTGTAGGATTTTGTTAAATTAATCATTGCAAAAATTTGAGATGTGTTAGTATATTAATGTTCAGACCATGTTTAGAATTTATTTGAATTAAACATTCAGTAAATCAAATATCTTATTTTGCAAAACAGTCTAGCAAATCAAGATGGATTCTTGTGCAGTGGAATGGTAACAAACTATTATAGTGTAACATTTGGAAAGGGAGTATATTTTTATTTTGAAAACTGTAATTTAGATTATCTAAATAAATGTTTGGGTGCAGGGGAGAGGAAACAGTACTCCAGAGGTTATGTTCTAATATATCATCTCCATTCTCATCCCCCTTCTCCAGCTCCTTTTTCTAACGACTGTAGCCCACGTCCTACCGGCTTCGTTGCCCTTTTCTTAGCCTTCTACTTTCAGACATCTATCCCTTCTTTCAGTTGTAGGGACAATAATAATAATTAATTAAAAATCTTTAACTTTCACAAACATTTTTTAAAAATGCACATAACTATCAAGACTCATGCATTACTAACCAGAATAACTGCACAATCTTATAGTGAGGACCCTACCCAGTTCATGGTCCATTTTGGTCAATTTCAGTCATAGGCTTTTAAAAATAATCAGTTTCACGGTTTCAGATATTTACATCTGAAATTTCACTGTGTTATAAGCATCGGGGTCCCAACCCAAAAGAGGGTGTGCAGGGGTGTTGCAAGGCTATCCTGGGGGGGGGGGGGGGAGAGTGTTCACGGTATTGCCACCTGTACTTCTGCGTTGCTGCTGATAGAGGCACTGCCTTCAGAGTTGGGCAGCCGGAGAGCAGAGGGTAGTGCAGAAGTGAGGGTCGCATGGTATTGGGGGGGGTCACCACTTTTTGGGTGGGTCCCTGTGGTCAGGATGGCGCTGTGGTCCCTCCTTCCCCAGCCAGCACAAGGCCCCTTTAGCCCCGAGCACTGGGCCTGGAGCTGGGGAGGGGCAGAGCTGGGGGCAAGGGTGCCGGAACCTTTGTAGAAGCTCCACAGCCACTCCCTATTCAGTGCCTCCACCCGCCCCCCCCCCCGGGGCTGGGGAACGATGGGGCAGGAAGTGGGTGGGGTTGCAGAGCTTCCTGCAGCTGGGGGAGGTTCTAAGAGGTGGGTTTGACCCGGCTCCGGGGGTGGCCCTTGCAGGAGAAGAGGAAGTCCCATCCCTCCCCAGCCCTGCTAGGACTAGCAGCTGGAGGCTGGATGAATGGTAGGAGCCCTGGCTGGGTCACCTCCATCCCTGCCCATCCCTGGCAGATTTCACAGGGGAGACCAGATTTCAAGGTCCGTGACGCATTTTTCATGGCCATGAATTTGATGGGGCCCTACTTATAGTTTTACATCTGGGACCTTTCACACAGACCTGATTACAGGGTCAAAGCCAAAGTTGGTAAACTTAGTAATTAGCAAGATCTGCATATAGTTACACAAACATGAAACACCATTTAACACCTGTAACCCTAAAGATAATGATTGAGATTTTTCGAAGCTAACCAGAGGATTTAGCTACACAATTCCTATTAATATTTGTGCATGTGTATTATGATAATTTAAGTCATACATTTCACTCATTGTCATAGCAAAAGTGCCAGAGCACAAACATCAACATTCTTCCTTTTAAATGCCAGCTTCTGAGAAATTTCTACTAGCCAAATACCCAAATCTCTCTCTTCTTAAAGCAGTGTCACAATCTCAGCCCAACTGCCAGAAATCAGTTGTCATAGCAAAAGTTCCAAAACACAACCACCAATCTTCTTGCTCCTCCCCTCACCCCCCGCTTTCCCCCCCTCCCATAAACTTCTTTATTCTTCATACTGGGAATCTGCAACCCCCCTAAATATGATTTGATTACAAAAGAAAGAAGTAGTAGTGTAGCATTTTAAATGTTTCAGGTGTAAAAACATTCCAACTCAGGGATTGTGCACATGATCGAGAATTTGAATTCAGAAAGATTTCAAAGCATGGTCAGACTTGAAGTATTGCATGTTATACCGTAGCTATGGAAAAAGGGTGGGAAAAAGCACCTCCGGCCTTGATCTCTTGGTTAGATTTAACTGGAATGACAAATGATCATAGTGTTATATTGTGAGTCATGTTATTCAAGGTGCCAAAGAGTCAGATTTGAATGCATTGAAATGAGTTTTACTATGTAAATTTGTAATTCAATAAAATATTTTCACATCACAAAATTAGGATACTAGAACTTGAATCAAATCCACTTGCTCAGAACAGCTTGCAGGATCAGGGTCTTGGTTTGTAATTTGTAATGCTTTTTTGTTGTGCTTTTTAAATACATATATAGATTTAAACATTAGTTCTTGTGGAATTATTTGTGATCTTTAATTTTTAGTTTTAATGTCAAATCTATTGTAAATGTGTTGAAATAGAGATATAAAAGGGGGACACAATTTTAAATATTAGTATTAAGGCAAGTCAAGTATTGTGTTTTGTTTAACATAGGGAACTATTTTAGGTTTAAGAGCTCATTAGTTTCCTTTATTGCACAACATAGACTTCAAAACAGCTCTAAGGTGTAATTCCTGTCAAGTAGAACTTAAAGGGATATTCATTAATTTACTATTTTACCAGTATCTGAAAATGTTTTATGTACTGTTTTTTCATGTAACACTTAAGTTTACTACAACTGAAGTAGATCGTAAAGGGGGAAAACTATTTTTGCATTTGAGAGCACTTTGTGTATAATCACTTTCAACAGTTTCCTGTGTACAGTCAGTTAGTTTTCCATTTTTTGTTTGCTTGAATTTTTAATGCAGCATGGAGGGGGAGAGAAATTTTTAAAATTATGAAGTGGGATTGTTAAACCACAAAATATTGTTAGGGGGACTGTGGAAGGTATACTGTCTGAAACTATTTTTAAATTGCATTGTGAAATTGACTAGATTCCCAGTTGATGGTATCCCTTTAAAGATTTGTGATCAATATGGTTATGTTGTTTTTTGGTAGAGTTTTGTGTTTCTCTAGAGCAATATTTTTTAAGATTGTATAACAGCCATTTTTAAAGTAGGTTGGGGGTTCTTTCAACAGTTGTCAGTATTTGATTTGTCTGTTGTCCTTTAACCACAGTCTGTAAGTACCTACCTGGGGCATTAGAAATTTTGATAATAGAGGCCTTTTCATCTAATAGACAAATGTATATAAGATTAAATGGCTGAAAGTTTCAGCTAGACAAATTCACATTAAAAATAACATGCACATTTTAAACAGTCAGGACAATTGGAACAATTTACCTAGCAATATGGTAGATTCCCCATCACTGGTATTTTTAAATCAAGATTTGATGTTTGTCTAAAAGATGTGCTCTGGTTCAGATAGGAGCTAATTCAGGGAAACCTGTGGCCTGTGTTACACAAGAGGTCAGACTAGATGATTTCATTGGTTCATTCTGGCCTTTTAATCTATTAATCTGTATATCTACATTTATATATGTTTGCATCTTTAAATAATTGTAGAGGATTTTTGGATGATATTTTATATTTTATTCCTTTTATACTTATGAAACCTATATAGTTTAATTTATGTCAAGTGCTTTCTCTTGGTCTGATACCATTTCATATTAGTGATCATCCTTCAACATGTATGTTTCCAGTAGATCTCAAAAACCAAAGCTACAGTTTAAAATAATTTAAATTAAAAATAAAATTTGGCAGTGCTTATTCAAAAATTTGTCTTTTTACTATGTATTGCTATGTACTAGGTAACTTACATTTGCTTTCTGTTAAGAGGTAATGTTGCTTGTTAGTGCACAGGATTGTGACTCAGGACTCTTGAGTTTATTCAGAACTCAATCAGTGCTTTGCTGTGAGAACTTTGGCATGTTGGTTAAATCTCTGTGTATTTGGTTTACTCTTTAAAACTAGTGTAATACTTATCTAACCCACACAAGCAAGTTTCACCACACCTAATGTTAGTAAAGTGTTTTGATGTCATCAGTTGAAAAGTGCTATAGAAGTGCAAGTGTTATTAACAATGATTATTAAATAAAATGTTGGTACAGGCTTCAGTTAGTTACTCACTTCCAAAATAGCACCAGAGCACTAAATAGTCATGCTTTTTTAAAATCCCTTCTGCACAAGACCAGATATCTTTTCTTCCTTGTGGATTAGTGGTTCCATTGCATGAAATTGTGTGATTGGCAAAACACTAGTTTAACAAATCTTGGGAAAACAAGGGACTTGAGCTACTTAGCAAACCAAAAGAACCTGGAAAAAAATTGCAGTTAAAAATGTCATGAATTTCTTAATTACATGCTTCAGGTGTTAAACTGTTACAGAAAATAAAAGAGAAATGACTGGATTTTTTCCATTAGTTATTTGAATGAAGAGAGAAATGGAGCTTTGTCACTGTTGACTACAAGCGTGTTTTAGGTGTACATGGCAACAAGACGCACAGAACTACTTTGAATGTGGAGAAAAAAAGAGAAGCATTGGTAAAGCATTGGTAAAGGGAACAGGATCAGACAATCAAGTATCGGGGGTAGCCGTGTTAGTCTGTATCCACAAAAACAACAAGGAGTCCGGTGGCACCTTAAAGACTAACAGATTTATTTGGGGAATGTTGAAGTGTAGTGTTAAACCGTATTACAGTATAATGTTCTGCATTTATGCAAATTTATCTGGCATGCGTATGAACCAAGATTGTACTTAATCACTGAACTGTGTCTGCAGATGACATTTACCAGCCAAAGAAACTCCTTGATAAAATTTAAGTTCTAGATTTAAAGGTCTATGTTTTGAATGTTGTATTTGCCGAATGTCCTCAATTGTAACAAAGTGCAGTGAATATTCCCAATAGCCAGCTGTCACGGACTCACAGGTCCTGCCCACTCTTGGCCCGTAGGTCCCTGGGGGGAACCCCCTTCAGTGCGACAGCCCTTCTCAGGGGTCCACTTTCTCTCCCTGGGGTTAAGCATCTCCGCCTCCTGGAACCGCACCTCTCTGAGCCTTAGCATGCCTGTCTCTCGCCGTGGGCCCCCTCAGGGAGTCCACTCGCTCTGGACCCCTGGGGCCTCCACTCCCAGACGGAATAATGCAACCCTGCTGTCCTCTAGACCGGAGTGACTCTCAGCCAGTGTAAAACAGGAGGGTTTATTGAGCGTCTGAACACAGCATAGGAAACTTTGAGGGCCCTCAGGCCTGGCCTCCCTCAGCACAGTACATCTAAATCTCCCCTGCATCCAGGTGGGCTCTGACCACACTCTCTCTCCAGTCCCGAGCCCCCATGCTTTCCAGCTGGGTATCTGATATCACCTCCCCCAAGCTCTGCCTCTGTCCATTGTCTTCTATCCAGGTAAATAGGGTTGCCTGGGCCTTCTTTCCTCTCAGCCTTCCTTTGTACCCCTCTAGCTGGAACTGGCTGGTCAGGTCACCAGGTCCTCTCTTCACAGCCCATTGTCCTCCCACTGGCCAGAACCTGCTGTGACTCCCGAGCTGGGCCTCCCAGTCACCAGGTCACCAGTTGCTTGGGTATCCATTCTCCAGGCCATTGACTGGGATCCCAAGTTCCGTCGCTGGTCCTCTGTAACAACAAACTCCCTCTCCCATCCCCTCGTTAAACCAGTAACACCCAGGGAAACTGCGTCCCACCCCCTCTGCATGCAAACCATTGAAAAAAACAAGGAAAAAAACCTAGAAACCCCCCCACTTCATCACACCAGCGTCAAAGGGATAGTCAACACACCATTTGTTTAAAATGTATTTAATCAACTGGAGAAGTCTGCTGGTGCATGGAGCATGTCTCTAGGGATGAAAGGTTAGGTTTTGTTTGTTTTAATGTTCAGTTTTGCACAAAAAACCCCCCAAAACCCCAAACAAACAAACAAAAGTAGCTCAAAGGGTAAACAAAAACATTAGTATTTAAACAAGTTAGTTAAATCTTGGTTGTGGAACAGTATAAAACTGGAAACAATGGTAAGTTATGGCATTCAGTAGGGCAGGACAGCCAGCGTTTGAGTATGCATGAGTTGAGGGAAGCAAAATGCCAGATTCTGTGCTCTACAGCAATGGCTCTCAACCTTTCCAGACTACTGAACCCCTTTCAGGAGTCTGATTTGTTTTGCGTACCCCCAAGTTTCACCTCACTTAAAAACTACTTGTTACAAAATCAGACATAAAAATACAAAAGTGTCACTGCACGCTATTACTGAAAAATTGCTTACTTTCTCATTTTTACCATATTATAAATCAGTTGGAATATATATATTGTACTTACATTTCAGTGTATAGTATATAGAGTAGCATGAAATTTTAGTTTGTGATGACTTCACTAGTGCTTTCTATGTAACCTTTTGTAAAACTAGCAAATATCTAGATCATGTACCCTCATAAGACTTCTGCGTACCCCCAAGGGTACCCGTATCCCTGGTTGATCACCACTGTTCTACAGGGTCTTTCTTGGTACTTGGAAGGCATGATTCAAGATTGGACTTTCTGGTTGCCAAGTTGTGGAAGTCTGCATAACTGGAGGTTTTTGGTTTTTATTTTCATTAAGTTAATAAATCCCAGTTTTGTATGCTTAAAATAGATAATGAAACTAAGATTTAGTAAACTTGTGTAAGAAACTCGTATTCCTATGAAAATTTTTGTTCTACTTCCAAACTCTTATCATTTTATAAAAGTCTACTTTTAAAGCCCAACATGAAGTCATTTTATTAATACATTTAGTCATATTTGTGAATGTTCCTGATATTGTATCAACAGTATTGAACAAAACTTGTTTTCTGAGTACATTTTGTTTCTTTGTAACCATTTTATAAACATCTTAATAAGAGATGACAGGTGTGAATTGAAATTATATCCAAAATTTTATCGAGTCAGTTATTCCCAAACTGAAATACTTCTCTGTTAATTTGATTTTCCAGTCTCTTGCAAATCAGTTAAGTTTTGTGGAGTAAGTTAAATCAATTATGCATATAACACTTGTGACAGTAGGTAATTACCTGCACTGATGTTAGTTATGGTAAGCATACAAAGAACACTTAAATTGCCTATGGCTATTCTGTCTTCTTATCAATCCTTTTCTTAACGGTTCCTAACATTGTTAGCTTTTTTGACTACCGCTAGACATTGAGCAGATGTTCTCAGAGAACTATTCACAATCATTCCAAGATTTCTTTCATGAGAGATAATAGCTAATGCAGACCCCGTTGTTTTGAATATACAGAAGGAATGGGGGGTGCTGGTAAGTGAAAAATTCTGGTTAACTAAGAGGGAGGGAGTTTGGGTGCAGGAGGGGGATCGGGGCAGAGGATTGGGGCACGGAAGGGGTTTTGGGGTGCCAGATTCAGGGGGCACTCACCTTGAGTGGCTCCCTGTAAACAGCGACCTGTCTCTGCTGTTCCTAGGCAGAGGCGTGGCTAGACGGCTCTGCGCATTGCCTCCGCCCGCAGGTGCTACCTCTGCAGCTCCCATTGGGCGTGGAGCCAATGCTTGGGGCAGGGCAGGAGCAGTGCGCAGAGTTGCCTCCGCCTAGGAACAGCAGGGACAGGTCGCCGCTTGCGGGGAATCACTAGAGGTGAGCGCCCGCTGGATCTAGCACCCCGAAACCCCTCCCATGCCCCAACCCCCTGCCCTGAGCCACCCCCTGCACCCCAACTCCCTCCCAGAGCCCACACCCCAACTCCCAGTTCCACACCCCCTTCCGAACTCCGAACCCCTCGTGGCCGTTTCTCTGCCTAGGAGCAGCAGGGACATGTTGCTGCTTCCAGGGAGCCATGGAGAGTCAGGTAGGGAGCCCGCTGGGCCCGCACCAACCAGATTATAAACCGGAGTTTCTATGAAGATTAGAAATGCTGATTTACAGAGTTTTCTGGTTGGTGCAGGGCCGGATAACTCAGCTTTTACTTTTATATAGTTGGGGTTATGTTTTCCAATGTGCATTACTTTTCATATATCAACATTGAATTTCATCTGCCATTTTGTTGCCCAGCCACCCAGTTTTGTGAGATACCCTTGTAATTCTTTGTAGTCCGCTTTGAGCTTAACTGTTGTGAGTAATTTAGTATTGTCTGCCACCTCATGGTTCATCCCTTTTTCCAGATCCTTTATGAATATATTAAACAGCACTGGTCCCAGTACAGCTCCCTGGGGAACACTGCTATTTACTTGCCTCCATTTTGAAAACTGACCATTTATTCCAAACCTTTGTTTCCTATCTTTTAACCAGTTACTGATTCATGAGAGGACCGTCCCTCTTATCCTGTGACTGTTTAGTTTGCTTAAGAGCCTTTGGTGAGGAACCTTGTCAAAGGCTTTCTGAATGTCCAATCCCATATCCACTTGATCACCCTTGTCCACATATTTGTTGATCCACCCTCAAAGAACACTAATAGATTGGCGAGGCATGATTTCCCTTTATAAAAGCTGTGTTGACTCATTCCCCAACAAATTCTGTTCATTTGTGTGTCTGATCATTTTGTTTTTTACAGTTGTTTCAACTAATTTGCCTGGTACTGAAGTTAGGCTTACTGGTCTGTAATTGCCAGGATTGCCTCTGGAATCTTTTTAAAATATAGGCTTTATGTTAGCTATCCTCCAGTCATCTGACGCAGAAGCTGATTTAATAGATAGGTTACTATCCACAGTTAGTAGTTCTGTAATTTCATGTTTCAGTTGCAGTTGATTGTGTGTAACTGAAGGGTATAATTTGGCCCTAAATGTTTAGCAATAGGTGTTTTCAAGGCAGGTCCTTTAAAGCCAATGAGCACATAATACATCTAGTCACAATCAGTTGCTAGGTAAAGCCGTGGCTGTCCCGCACAAAGAAGATGAGGCAAAGAGCTGCTTGATCTGGACATGGCAGAGAATAAATACAGGCACAGGAATGGATTTTAAGTGGCAGGTTGCAACTTTATTAAACTTAACACAGGGGAGGGGCGCTACCCGCCTGTGCACCCATAATCTCACATGTCAGGCATTTGAAGTGGTTCCAGTGAGGAGGGGTTACAGAGTTCCCACCATATTACCAATAACTTGGGGCAGACTTTCTCAGCCTTCCGCTAGAACTCAGCTTGCTCCTCTGAATACTGCCACTGCCGCCCGTGAACAGGATAGAGCGTACTAATATTGGGGGGGGGGGGATCTCTGCCTGTGAAGGCCTCAAAGTCTTCTCCTATCCCATAACCACGAGGGGCATCAAAATTCCCGGTCTTTTATTTCTGGAAGCCATTTCTTTTAGCCTTTTAAATGATCTGGAAACTGGCCCCAAGTTGCAACAAACTAATATCCCTACCAAGTAATACCATGAATTACTAAATCCCATTCCTATTGAACCTAACTGTGCTTCCAGGATGCTGAGAGGAAAGTGAAAAAACCTACTATACTTATGCCAGTTTGGCCCCCAAAAAGAATATAAATTCTTTCTTGACCCTGTAACAGGTTGATTGTTTGGACCTGCTGTATCAGCAAGACGCAGCTCTGACACTACAGTTACAGGGGGGGAAGGGCTTCTGAAATAGAGCAAAACAAGGCTCCACGTGGCCAGGCCTGGGGTTGAAAGTAATGAAAAGGATGAGCAGGGGACCAGTCAGCTCCCTTCTTCCCCAACTGGCCAATGAGTGGATAAAGCCTCTGGAGGGAAGGGGCCATTGTTGTGTCCCCCAATGAGTACTCTGGTACTCTCCTTCCCCTTTTTACTGGGGCTGTCCCAATCGCTGCCTGTCACATCAATATGACGTTGCACTCCATATGATTTTATGAAAATATGCTAATGAATGTGAATATAATGTAACTGGAATATGCTTCATGCAAAAGGTCTCTTGTAAGGTATCATTACAAAGCTTATAATCTACTGAGTGTGGTCATCCTATTTGTGTAAATGTATTATTCTTGTATCTGAAACTAGAAGTATGAAATATAACTCTGAGGTCCTATTGTAATTATGCAAAGTGTGGGCCATTAATGGGGGTTTGGAATCTTGATGGCTCCCATCAACTAGGACAATTGTTTGTAAATGGCTCTGTTTACTTGCAAGCCTTCCTGTGAGTCAGGCCAGGAAGAATGAAGGCTTGGGGTCTCACAGGACATGTGACAGTGTCACCTGGTACTGGAATTCATCTTAAACCTGGTGCTTTTCCATTTAGAAGGGAGAGTGGGGCCCCAGAGAGACAAAAGATTCCCGCCTTGTGCCAAAGCTATATAAGGGGATGGAACAGAACAGAGGAAGCTGCAGTCATGAGAAATCCCCTAGCTACCACCTGAGCTGGAACAAGGACTATACCAGGGAAAGGATTGGGCCCAGACTAGAAAGGAGTCTAGTCTGTGAAAGAAGCTTATTGGAACATCTCTGAGGGTGAGATTTATCTGTAATCAGTTTCTTAATGTATTAGGCTTAGACTTGTGTGTTTTTGTTTTATTTTGCTTGGTAACTTACTTTGTTCTGTCTGTTATTACTTGGAACCAAATCCTACTTTTATATTTAATAAAATCACTTTTGCTTATTAATTGACCCAGAGTAAGTAATTAATGCCTGGGGAAGCAAACAGCTGTGCATATCTCTCTATCAGCGTTATAGAGGGCAGACAATTTATGAGTTTACCCTGTATAAGCTTTATACAGAGTAAAACTGATTTATTTGGGGTTTGGATCCCATTGGGAGCTGGGTGTCTGGGTGCTAGAGACAGGAGGACTTCTTAAGTTGTTTTCAGTTAAGTCTGCAGCTTTGGGGCGCATGATTCAGACCCTGGGTCTATGTTGGAGCAGACTGGCGTGTCTGGCTCGACAAGGCAGGGTTCTGGAGGCCCAAACTGGCAGAGACAATGGGCTCAGAAGTAGTCTCGGCACATCAGGTGGCAGTCCCAATGGGGTTTCTGTGACCCAACCCGTCACAATCAAGTTTTCCACATGTTGGGCAGATTGGCCATATCCTAACCTCCATCTCTTCATGAGGCTGCAATGTTAGGCAAAAATAAAGCAACTGTGAGCACAGTGAGGGTGAAGATTAGAGATGAGGACTGCAATTATCCCATAGTAAGGAGTCTGACTGCGGTGCCTTCCAGCTGTTTGGAGAACAGCTGGTTTGATCAGAATTGGCAAAGCCAAGTAGAGTGTCTGTCCTGTTTGTTTAATAAAGCTGTGATCTTTATTTTTCTGAAACAAGTGTTTCTGCTGCTTCATTAGCTGTGTGCCAGGCAGCAACCAGCATCATGCCTAGTAAACGACTAACAATCCAAGTTAAGCCTATTTGTATTTGCAGTTGGCAACCATGAACCTTTCATCTCTCAGCATCTCTAAATAAAACTGTTCCATGCTCTATTGAACACAATGAATCAGACACGCTGGCACTGGTTCTTAAGCTGTTCTTCATAAGCTGAAGTTCAAGATAGCTTTCAGTAACCCAGACAATAATGGAAAAAAGTATGGTTTTCATTATGCAGTACAACCTTGAAAACTTCTTTTTTCTGTGATAAAGATTCTGACAACTGTAAAAATCTTTGTGTGGGCTTGTTAAGGCTTTGTTTTAAACCACCACCATAAAACTCTTTAATATCCTAAAGCTCCAAAGCAAATGGAAGTTATAGAGCTTATTAAATAGTTTTCAGATATCCTAGTTAAATCCAGATGTTAATATTGTCAGTTATGAACTCATAGACTAAAATGAATATGTATAACCATTGCACTCAGTATATAGAGTTTTAACATACATAATATTTGGGCACTTGGCTAAATATTAATGACTAAAGCCATTAATTGAATGTTGTTTTGAAAACTGGATTAAATCTGGGCATAATGCCAAAAGCAGCACAATAGGAGATAAGTCTAATTATGCTCCCTCTGAATTGTGAAACACAAACAAAACAAAAAACCACACTTGTATTACTTTTATCCTTGTATGAAACTGAAATCACAGACAAGAAGTAAATAGTCTTTATTAGTATCCTCAAGAAAGCTTGGCCAGTTGCATTTATTTCCAGAAGGCTGTAAATAGTGTTAACTTTCCAGCAGGCTTCTAACATTGTTTTTATTTGTTTTAAACAGTATTTCATTGCAACTCTGAATGTACTAATTCAAAATTTACCATTAAAAAAGAAATTTGCAATATTATAGTATCAGACCTTGTTATAGGCTCTACTTCACGAGTAGCTTGAGATGCATTCTAACTTGCATCTTAATCCATTACCTGCTACAAAAATGCAAAGAATATTGATTAATACAACAGTGTTGGAGCTGGCAAGCTGAAGATAAAAATGACCATTTTAGGCAGTAACATACTTAAGTCTTATCTTTTTTTATAAATCAGTTATTACCATTGCTAGAAATATAATTTCACTACACTGTAGCTGTACTGTGTCTTTTTTAAAAAAACGAGGATTACTCGTGGCACCTTAGAGACTAACAAATTTATTTGGGCATAAGTTTTCGTGGGTGGGTTTTTGCCCACGAAAGCTTATGCCCAAATAAATTTGTTAGTCTCTAAGGAGCCACAAGTACTCCTCATTCTTTTTGCTGATACAGACTAACACAGCTGCCACTCTGAAATGTGTCTTTTTTGTGGCTGTTCTTCCAATGCAGTTAATGTAATTTTGCCCCACCAAAATAATCAGACTATCTACCATCTACCATGATACTCAGACTGTAGCTCTCAAGCGGCAAGTGGCTCTTTAATGTGTCTCCTGCGGCTCTTTGCAGCACATGATATTAAAACACTGTGTGATTTAATTTTAACCATTCAGGATGCTTTTACTAGGTTATTAACCAATTGTAGTTGATATAATAATACTTGGTCAGTCATTTTGCTGTGAGAATTGTATATAGATGAAATAGTTCTCCTGTCATCCTTTTTCAATATGAATATGTAGTAATATAATACATGAAACAATGAAGTTATACTACTGTGGCTCTTTTGGGTAATGTTGATCACTAATTTGGCTCCTGAACCACTGAAGTTTCAGTATCGCTGATGTTGTGAATTAATAATAGTCAAAACACCAGCTTTCAGTTCTAGGGAAGAAGTGCTAAAATGTCTAAAGTCTTCAGCATATTAATTTTTAGCCAGTTTTATGGCAGCATTATTAACCCAAGAAAATAGAGTAAATTATTTAATATTTGTCTTAGTATTTTTATTCATAGATATATTCTGAAAAATAGCTCTGCAAAAATGTTCCTGTACATTCGTGATAAAGGAACTCCCTCTGCAATTGAATCACAACTTTATAGCAACTATGATAGAGAGGAGCTAACTGTTCTCAGTGAGAAGCCAGAAAATAGAATTGTAAAGATGGCTAGTCAAGTACAAAGACTAAGTAAACTAAATGGATGACTGAGACCAGTGGTGACCAGGTAGTTGAGGTAATATCTTTTATTGGACCAGTTTCTGTCGGTGAGAGAGAAAAGTTTACGCAGAGCTCAAAAGCATCTCTCTCACCAACAGAAGTTTGTTCAATAAAAGATATTACCTCACCAACGGTGTCTCTAAAATCCTGGGACCAACACGGCTACAGCAAGGCTGCATGACACCAATGATGTCACATTAACTTACGGTTGGTGCTTTACCTATATAGCATCACACGTTTTATAAGTCTGGTATAGAACTCAAACCATTGTTCATAAAATACAAGGTTCTAGAATACAAAGTTATAAAAGTTGAACTTCCCTGGCAATTATGCACAATATCTTGGAGGAGCGTATAGCAAGGGTGATTAATGTGATGCCTTAAACATGAGGAAATCACCAGCAATGTATGCTCCAGAGCATCAAACACATATACGTTACATTTATGTGTATCTTTTTTCTTACACTTTTACAGTCCATAGTGGTGAAAAAAACTTTTTGCAGTCATGTCTGAAATGAGAAATAGATGTTGAAGACTTAGATTAATCTAATGTTAGGGATGTAAAATGTTAACCGATAAGCATGAGTCTTATTGGTAAGGTATTCCAGTTAACGTTTAAACTCTGCTGCAGGACTCTGCTGCCGGCCATGGATCCCGGATGGCATCTTCCCTCCCCGGGATCCCAGCTGCAGCCCCCCGCCACCCCCCTTGAGATCCCGGCTGCCCCTCCCCCCAGGAGTCTGCACGCAGCAGCAGCAGAGTCCTGGGTATGGGGCTGGCAGCCAGGACCCCGGGTGTTCAGGGTGGCAGTGGAGCCTGACGGTTAAACGTTTAAACCAGTACAATTTTAATAGTTTAAACGTTTACTTTTTAAAACACTATTTACATCTCTATCTAATATAAACATTAAAATTAGTTGTCCAATTTTTATAATCAAACTTTATAAAAATTCAGAAACAGAAAACTTTTAAAAAAGAGTTAAGGTTGTCAGTGTGTTCCAGTGGAGTTCAGTGAACACTCAAAAGAAATTGTAGACTTCCTTTACAAAATTCTGTTCTTCTTGAAACTCCCAGTGCATTAACATGGGTGAATATAGGGTTGCAGCCAGTTCCCCACTGTCATGTAATCCATTGTTCAATGGCACTCCACTTCACTTGCATCACCCACCAATGTTACTTTGTCCACTTGTTTTGTAGTGAAAATATTCTGTTGGAGGTATACTATTGATTTTATGTATTGTATATTGAAGCCACGATCTTGCGAAGACTTAAGCACATGCTTAATTTTATGCACTGTGAGCAATCCATCTGACTTTGAGACTGCTCACAGTGTGTAAAGTTAAGCATATGCTTATGCCTATGTACGTTTTGGAGCCTAAATGTGTAGTAAAGTTTTAGAAAGTAGTCACAAACTAGATTAAATTATAGAATTTTGAGCATAAATTTTTAGTGTATGTGTGGTCCTTCCTGCATGAAAATATGATAGATTCTTTCAACTCTGTATTTATAGATGGTGTCTTTATGGATAATTTGGTAATAACTATTATTATTATATAACTTTGTCTCTGTACTACAAATAGGACATTCCTAGTTGCTCATACACTGCGTCCTGCTATATTTTATCTGATTTCTCATAGCCAAATACGTTCAACAGTTAAAAGTGAAGCTATAAAAAGCTTTCTTTAAATTTAAATATTTTTATGTTTTTAAATCATTAATGGACTACCCATGTAGCCATAAATATTACCAACAAAAATACATTGCTAAGTTTTCCATTTTAATTGTTAGACATGTCTTTTGTTGTTTTATTATTTATATTGATTACCTTTGATATTTTACATCCTTGTCAACTAATGTAGGTTCAGCTGGGCAAATAAGAAAAATCCTTTTACTGTAAGCAAGCAGAAAGCATTTGCTCAATAAAGCTATCAACTTCTGCAAAATATATGTTTAATAAATTTCTGGCCCTTATGGTCATGAAGTTGACCTTCCAAACACGACTCAACAGTAACCAATGCAGTGTTGCCTTCTAAAGCCTTGTCTCCACGGAGATGGTATATTCTGTAGTTAGTGCTCCTTAAAAGTGCCTTATCTCCACATTAAACCTATTTTCAGTGATTTATTTGGTATTTTAGGACATACTAAGTAATCTTCCTTAGAAGATAAGTAACTTCACAGTGAGTTTATTCGTCTAAGATTTGTACCAATTCCTAACTATTGTGTTAATGGCAGTCCTTCAGCTAGTATCCCACACTGCACTGCTTCACACCTTGGTTCCAGTGTGCCCTCCACCGCTCTGAGTTCATCTTAACTGGATATAACTTCTCTGTTAAATGTTGGCAAGCAGCCAGGAGTGCCCCTTTCCCATACTCAGCAGTAGTGCTGGATTAGATTTTCCTCTTTGGACACATGCGTGTCTAGTCCAATCTGGATAAGAATAATCAGAATGAAGACATTTACAGGGCACTATCAGAGAAAATGAAGGTGAGAGGGCACTCCGGAAGCAGGTTCCATGCCAAGTCAAAGCAAAGGAGTTCCAGCAGAGTTACCTGAAGACAAGGGACCATAACAGGACGTCCAATAATTCTCCCCAATACCTGCCCATTCTATGAGGAACTAGACTGTATTTTTGATCACCAAACCCGAAGTTGATGTGGTGGATAGTGTCACAGGGAAGATGGCAAGCACCCAACTGCTCCCTTGATCCCACATATACCATGGAGGCTGACCAGGAGGCGAATAATCAGGGCAGCCAAGAACTGTATGGCTGGGCAGATATATACAAGAAGCTCATGTGGGCAGCCATACTGAAACTGCCCTGGAGGGGAGCTCTACTACCACCTGGCTGATAGTTGCTAGAGAGGAGAGCAGAACTATCCATCCACTCACTTCTGTAATACACCCATAATCTCTGGCTAAATTACTGAAATCCTCAAATCATGATTTAAAGTCTTCGAGTTATAGAGAATCTACAATTTACTCTAGTTTTTTTTTTTTTGTCCCCACTGCTCCCTTTGGAAGGCTACTCCTGATTTTCGCTCCTTGGATGGTTAGAAGCCTTTGTCTAATTTCAAGCCTAATCTTTTTTAAATAACTCTTCTCCCTCCCTGGTATTTACAGAGAACAATTCTATCTCCCCTCAGCCTTCTTTTGGTTAGGCTAAACATGCCAAGCTCTTTGAGTCACCTCTCATAAGGTAGGTTTTCCATTTCTCTGACATTCTAGTGGCATTTCTCTGCACCTGTTCCAGTTTAAATTCATCTTTCTTAAACATGGAAGACCAGAATTGCATATAGTATTCTAGATGAGGTCTCACCAGTGCCTTGTATAATGATACTAACACTTCCCTATCTCTACTGGAAATACATAGCCTGATGCATCCTAGGATTGCATTAGTCTTTTTTCACAGCTGCATCACACTGGCGGCTGATACTCATCCTGTGATCAACCAATACACCCAGGTCTTTTTCCTTCTCTGTAGCTGCCAACTGATAAGTCCCCAGTTTATAGCAAAAATTCTTGTTAGTCCCAAAGTGCATGACTTTGCACTATTAAATTTCACCTGCCGTGATCAACCAGGCCTTGCAGCACCATGGAGAAATAACTCTTCCTGTTGATAAAGTCTTTTTTCTGGAGGGGGTGGGGGAGAGGGAAATAGGCACATGTCCAATTTAATAGCCCTCTGTAGTTTGGGGACCTCAACCATGCTAAGCCATCAGTATCCTCTTATGCATTGCCAACCTTTATGACACTGCACTGCAGCATCTACCTCACAAACCTCCATGATTAGGCACTGCATTTGATCTGCCAACACCAAACTGGTTAGCTACTGACAGGTGGTGGAGAGCTGCTTCACACTGAGGGGAGCTCATATTAGTCTCCTGCTGCTGAAGCTCCAGGTTGAACTCTGCAGAGATTTCTAGGAAAGCTGTTTTTGTCATCCTGAAGTTTTGCCACCACTGCTGTTCATCCAGTTGTGCATCACTCCCCTGTCCCACCAGTCTTTGGTAGTTGGCCAAACACAGAAGTGGTGGTCTTGTGGGTAAAGGTCCTTCAGCTGCATGCTGTGCAGAAGTAACTACTCAATTTCATCCTCTTCCAGTAGCCATGTCACTGCAGTATCAACAGCCCAGTGAAACCAAATTCATCATCCTGGGCAACTCAAAATCCATGTGCATCATCCTGTTCATATTAATGACTGCATAATCACAGTGCTCAGCACTGGGTCCTCCATGCTGTTTGACACCAGTTAAAAAATGGTGCTGGCAAAAATGAATGGTTGCCAGGAGAGGAGTTATGGGAGTTTTAGTTTCACACCAAGTCTCAGAATTCCTATAGTTTCTGGTATGCATCCCAGAATGAATGAACCACATTTAAAAAATAAAAATAAAATAAAAATGCAGAATTGCAGAACAGTGCATCATGGATATCTGCTCAGAATGCTAAACTGTTAATTCGACCCAATGCAGAGCTGTGTGGGCTCAATGATAAATCATGAAAGTACTACAACAAAGTGGTGTGGAATCACTTCAGTCAAATCACTGCATTTAGAGTCAACGAACAATATTGATGTAACGTCACTGTGTAGACCTGCCTTATGTCTGCAAACAGCTCTAACTGACCACCTCTTCAGCTACAGTAGAACCTCAGAGTTATGAACACCAGCGTTACAAACTGATAAGTCAACCACACACGTCATTTGGAACTGGAAATAAATACGCAATTAGGCAGCATCACAGACTATCAAAAAAAATCAAATACAGTATTGTATTAAACGTAAACTACTAAAAAAATAAAGGGAAAGTTTAAAATAAAGGTTTCAGAGTAGCAGCCGTGTTAGTCTGTATCCGCAAAAAGAAGAACAGGAGTACTTGTGGCACCTTAGAATTTGTTAGTCTCTAAGGTGCCACAAGTACTCCTGTTCTTCTTTTTTAAAATAAAGATTTGGCAAGGTAAGGAAACTTTCTGTGCTTGTTTAATTTAAATTAAGATAGTTAAAAGCAGCATTTTTCTTCTGCATAGTTTCAAAGCTGTATTAAGTCAATGTTCAGTTGTAAACTTTTGAAAGAACTATAATGTTTTGTTCAGAGTTACAAATAACTCTGAGTTTCTACTGTATACAGAACTCTGAGGAATCAAGAATCCAGTCAGTTTCACTCTGTCACTGAGGAAAGCTATGAGCAGTAGCTTTCCTATCAGGTGCTGAAACTATTCATAGAGGAGAAAGCCCTCAATGCTAACTGGGGGAGGAATAGAGTCAGGGGCACTAGAATGCGGGGGGGGAGGGGGAGGCGGGAAGGGGCCGTGACCCTCCCACTTTTGCAGGTGGACCGGCCTCTCCTGTTTAGCTTTTGCCATGGGCCCAGTCCCCTGCCTCTCCTCTTCCCCCAGAGGCCCCAGGTTGGAAGTTGCAGCCAGGCCATGGTAAGAGCTGTGTGGATAGCTGTAGGGGAGCCATGGACCCTCCACTTGCCCTGGGGCTCTCTCCCCCAGCTCTGGCTTCTGTTTTGGCCGGGGGGTGGGGTCTTGGGGGGAAGAGGAGGGGCAGGGATACAGCCACTCTAGTAGTTTGTTATATTTTTAAAAAACTGAATAAAAATTGAATGTAAATGTAGTAAGCAATTTTATTTTAAATTGCAAAGGCCTGGTCTTGGGGAAAGGGTTGGCATCACAGATACTTTTCACCCTGGCTGTCAGGCTTAGTAGTTGTTGGGTAGATTTTTCAGGCCCTGTAAATGGGCTTATCTGACATTCTAGACAAAGCTAACCTGACAAGTTAGCATGTGAATATTCTAATTGGAGATGGAGGCTCAGATTCCACAGTGAATGCAGCCTGACTAGTGTTTTTCCCTTTTACCTGCTAAATTAAAATAAGCCTTTAAAATACATTTTTGTATAATTAATATACAATAAAAATTGCAATTTGGAAAATATTTAAATACTGCCAATCACAACTTAGGGGATCCAGCAGTTTAAAGCAAATGAGTTATTTTTTGGAAGATCATGGTTCTGTTTTTTGTTTTTTTAGTGCATCGTGGAAGCAACTGTATATTGACAGTTGAGAGAGATCTTTGTGGTATTATGCCAAAGAATCTTGGAAAAGCAAGCAAAAAGAAATACTTTTTTGATTGTGTTCAAGCTTTTTGGCTCACAGGACTGGCTTGTAGAGCTTACTTAGAGTATATGATACTTTATTTATTGAAAAAATATATAGCATGTTAGCCTGGGAAGAGGTACTGCTCTGTAGAAGAAACTTGATTGCTCTTGTTGAAGTTCATAAAAGGAATCAATGTATGGTACTCTTCTCCTTTGAGTGTTTATCACACCAGCATGTCAGTTTTAAGAAATGACAGTGTTTTAGACTTTTAATGCAATTGGTTGAAGTAGATCTATTTTGTGACAGTAAGTGTTGTTAGTATGCAAAGTGTGCTCGACTTTACTTCTTCACACCCCTGACCGATGTAGTTAAACTGACCTAATTTTCTAGTGTAGACCAGACCTTAGGAGTTAAAATGCTAAAAATATGGGTGAAAGAGATGAGGTTTATTGACTAAATTATTCTAACTTTATAAAAAACAGTCCATTATTAGATATTAACAATATTTTGATTCATGCTTGTCTGTAAGTAGATTTCTAGTTTATACATGGTCACTCTGTACACATACAGTATGTAGTAAATTGGTACTCCTGAGCACACCTGATTGTGTATTACTAGATAAGAGCTTTATTTTGAATTTATTTCTAATTAGCATTCAGTTTATTATGAGATTTGGAGACTAAATAAAATCCTGGCCCTATTGAAGTCACTCACAATTTTATTATTTACTTCAGTGGAGCTAGGATTTCACCTTAAATATCTTACTTTGGGACGCCAAATATAGTGTTTAAAAAAAGGATTAAATCTGTGCTAACCCTTGTAAGAATCAAAAGAAGAAAAGTTAATATTTTTGGAAAGAAATTTCAGTTTGTTTATAGCAACAGAGGGTCTTGTGGCACCTTTAAGACTAACAGAAGTATTGGAGCATAAGCTTTCGTGGGTGAATGCCCACTTCATCAGATGCAAGTTTGTTTACAGAAATTCTTGTGAAATATAGAATTATATTCATGGAGGAAGATGCAAAGTGGAATGTTCTACAGGAAACAGTCCTGCAGTTCCTTCCTCTCTAACTTGAATCCTAATGCTTTCCTCACTTTGTTTGATTCAGTGGCTTAGATTACATGCACTAAAATAAACAGAATTGCACCTGCAGTTTAGTTATAAATGGGGACATCTTGAAGTGGCTAAGCAAACAGATGAAATCATGAAGTAATTTAACCTTTTATGAAGTGCTTCCAGAAAATTCTATCAGCATTAATTTTAAAAAGTAAAGATCAAGGCTAAAGGACCGTTAGAGTAGGAAAAGAACAACCGTGTAAAAATAAATGGTTTCAAATGTTTGATCTAGTGTTCTGACAGAAGTGAATGGAACTGATCATTTTTAAATTGCATGGACTCCTCATCAAAAGGATCTCAATATTTTTTGTCTTAATGATTTTCTATTCGGAAAGACACACTGACAACATTTAAGAGGCTGAAAACATTTAATCCTTATTTGTATTTTTGCTTCTACAATATGTTTAAGCCAGATATTTATATGATCATTTTTGAGTTGTCAAGAGTATTTTAAATGCTACAAAATATCTAAACTCCCATTTTGATTTTACATGAGATCAATTTCAATAACTCTATAAACGTCACCTACGTGCTAGTTGTCATTACACTGCAGTTTGTCTGCATCCCATACAGTGTCATCAAACTACCCCTATTTTTCCCTTTAACTCCTTTCACAAAATTCTGTCATAGTCCAGAAGAAATAGAAAATTGCCTTAGAAAATTAAACCTGAGCTTCCTGAGTGATGTGTAGAATGCTACCAATAGTCTCTTACTATCAAAACAAATTATGCAAATTTCTAATTACAAATAAACAAATTTCTTGTATTGGAATATTAGAATTGATTGCTTCTGTTGTGGTAATGCATTTGCTTTTGAGAGAGAATAGTAGACAATTTTATAAGAAAAGTTATTTTGAATAATTTGAAATGTATAAACATTCTAAATGGAATGTTTAGAAAATATAAACACATTTTTAAAACTCCTATAACCCACTTAAAGTAATATAATGACAATTGTTAAATAAATTTAGTGTTTTGGGGGAACACTCTAGTATAGATTCAGATTTTTGATTGGCCTTTATATTTATACTTGTGGGATCAAAGCATGTGCTCCATTAACTTCTGAAACCTTCTGGAAAGCTGTGTTGTTGAGGTTACTCAGCCCTTCCTCCTCCATTGCATAGTGTCCTGAGAGTATAAAAAGGCTTATGACCCCTCAGTTCATTCTAACCATTGAAGGTGTAGCAAGATCGGATCTTGTTGCTTTGCTCTTTTTTTGTTCTTTATTTTTTTTCCCCTGCCCTTTGGGGAAAAATTTTGTTTATAGTTAATTTTAGTGAGCTTCTTTTTTAAGAAAGAAGAGAAGATGCCCATCTGGCACATGATCTTTCTGGATCCCCAGTAGCAGGACAGGTCAACTCATAAAGCCCTATTGACTGAGGAGGCTTCTCAGACCCGGTTGACTAAGTGGCTGTCGGTAAGTCCAGCATTAATTTGAGGATCAAGTAGCTGTCAAGGTCCCTACATCTGTCAGGTGGACCTAGGAGACCTGGTTATGAGGCCTGTTATCTACCACGGATCTGCAAAACCCAGATCCGGGGCAGCCAAGCCTTGGATGCAGATCCACAACAAGGCCCAAAGAGAGTGGGGGCGGAGGAGAGATGGATTTGACAACTATGTATCTGGACCGAACATCACAAGCCAAGCCTGCATCTGAAGCTGGCAGCCAAACATGGATCCTGGGCCAGAGCCCGAATCCAGATTCAACAGACAGATGTGAAGGACTGCCATGCATAATATCCAAGAAAGGATCTGATTACCCAGAGTCCAGTATGAGGATCTGACATATTTGATTATTAAGAGTCACTTGTTTAGTGGCATCTCACTACTGAGACCCCAGGTCCACCAGGTCAGTAGAGTCAGGTATTGCAGTTCCAATACCGTAATTGTTCAGAACCACTTGCCTTACTGATGCTTTGCCCTACATAGTGGTGTGAGCAAACAATCCACTGTGGAAGTCCTGGAGCACAACACTGGAAAGGGGAAATACATTGCAAGCTTCCGATCTGATCCAGGATGGTGGATCTCTGAGTTACAGGAAAATGTTTTAATGATTTGCTTTCTGCTTGGCCATTTTGAGCAGCGCACACTCAATGCTTTGCTTGTGTAGGAGAGGGATTTTCCCCTGCTGATGCTTCATCTATCAGACTCTTACTCTGAAGGCTAGTAAAGAGGGACAGATCAATTCTTAGACTCTTACTATTAGAAGCCTTAGAAGCCAATGTAGTCCCAGAGCTGTCAGTTCCCTTTGGTGGGCATAGGACCTATTGAGATTCTTTTCTCCTTGCAACCAATTACTAATGGCTAAGTTGTCTAGAAGAAATTTTGAAGGGACTGTCATCAGAGCTTCTTTGTAGCCCTTGAATGCAAAAGCCAAAAATTCATACTTAGAATCCCTTTTCTTCCTTAGGGAGTTAATAGGAACATTGTCAAGATTCTGCAGAGAAGATAGAGAGCTGTAGGTCTAATTTGGATTTAGAGGTGTATGTGAGTGGTCATGACACCTGTGACGGTCACACAGATCCCCTTGAGACTGTCACCTGACGTGCTGAGGTTACCTCTGAGCCTGTTTTCCTTGCCAGCTTGGGACTCCAGAACCCTGTCTTGTTGAGCCAGACACGCTAGCTTGCTGCAACACAGACCCAGGGTCCATTCCACGCCCCCAAAGCTGCAGACTTAACTGAAAACAGCTTAGCAGATTACCTGCCTCCAGCACTCAGACACCTACCTCCCAATGGGCTCCAAACCCCAAATAAATCCGTTTTACTCTGTATAAAGCTTATACAGGGTAAACTCATAAATTGTCCGCCCTCTATAACACTGGCAGAGAGAGATACACAGCTGTTTGCTCCCCCAGGTATTAATCACTTACTCTGGGTTCATTAATAAACAAAAGTGATTTTATTAAGTATAAAAAGTAGGATGTAAGTGGTTTCAAGTAATAACAGCCAGAACAAAGTGAGTCACTAAGCAAAATAAAGCAAAAACACAGAAGTCTAAGCCTAATGCATTAAGAAACTGATTACAGGTAATATCTCACTCTCAGAGAAGTTCCAAGAAGCGTCTCTCACAGACTAGACTCCTTCCTAGTCTGGGCCCAATCCTTTTCCCTGGTAAAGTCCTTGTTAGTTCCAGCAGACATCTTAGGTGTTAACTAGAGGTTTTCTCATGACTGGCAACCTTTGTTCTGCTCCACCCCCCTTGTATGGCTTTGGCACAAGGCGGGAATCTTTTGTCTCTCTGGGTCCCCACCCCTCCTTCTGAATGGAAAAGCACCAGATTTAAGATGGATTTCAGCATCAGGTGACATGGTCACATGTCCCCGTGAGACCTCATTTTTCATTACTCACAGGCTGGCCCACACATACACAGGAAGGCTTGCAGGTAAATAAACCCATTCAGAACCAATTGTCCTAGTCAATGGGAGCCAACAAGATTCTAAGCCACCATTAATTGCCCACAGTTTGCATAATTACAATAGGACCTCAGAGTTATACTTCGTATTTCTAGCTTCAGATACAAGAATGATACATACATAAAAATAGGATGACCACACTCAGTAGATTATAAGCTTTGTAATGATACCTTACAAGAGACCTTTTTCATAAAGCATATTCCAGTTACATAATATTCACATGCATAAGCATATTTTCATAAAGCATATGGAGTGCAACATCACAACACCCACATTGGTATTTCCATGATCTGATGTCATAATTATGGTGGTGGATTCAGGTGTTTGACCTCTCACAGGAGGATGTTTTATAAAAACATTATTTGGCCCAAGGCTACTGACCTCCAGTTACAACTAGCTCTCAGTTCTAAGCCAGAAAAGATACTTTTCAGGTCCAACTCTGGAATATATCTTGGATTGGGTAGTGCCACAGGTAGCCCACCTCCACATTGTAAGGGGAATAGAAACACCTAGGGCCTCCCATCCTTTAGCTTTCTTTGTCCCAATAGAGCACTCAATGGAGGCATTGGCCCAGTTTTCAGAAGGTTTCAGTAAATCTAGCTTCAATTCTTCTCATCTTGGAAGGAACAGTCGCACATAAAGTTGAAACATGTATCACCTATGTTTAATAGTGTTTGAGCTTTGTTTTTTGGCTGCAGTGCAAAAAAAGTTTGCCACCTATCATAACTGTGTAGCTTTACTAATACCCAGAGGAACACCATAATCACCCTGAGTTCCAGAGGCAAAGCCTTTTTCTAATTTCCATAACTTCCAGATGAACTTCCCATTTGTGCCATCGTAGTGTCAAAATAACAAGTAGCAAGCACTATCAGACAGTCCCGAACGAATCACTTTCACATCTTCATTTATCTGTGTCTCTGCATATACCTCTGATCGGAATTCACAATAGACTTTGGTCAATAAAACGGTACCTTGCCCTTGGCTTTTCTATGGGCAGTTAAATGCCTGTCTCTCATGACTTTTCTCACTGAATGTTTGGGTGTTTGTATGTAGATTTGACTCTCATTAGAGTGTCCAGATAGTTCTTATGTAATAGTATGTATAAACAAGGATACTTTCATATCCACTTATTAGAAAATGTGGGGTCACTGAAGCCTTGTTATATTCCAGCCCTGTAAACTTTCCTGCAGTGCACAGGCACCTTACTGATGCAGTTATGCTATAACTTTAACATCAGGCTATGTCTGAAGTCTTAGCAGAGCTCTTCATGACACTACCACCTTTTCTTGACACTAGGTATACCTGAGCTCCCTCTCTACTTTCCAGATGTTTATTTGCTAAGATGGGAGGAAAACATGCCCTCCAGGAAATTCCATTATCACCTTGCTGCCATCAGCAGTAATAGGTTTGGAGGGTAGAAAATATTCTCCACCTTGATCTCCATCTCCAGCCTGACTCTGAATTGCTGGGACACTTGATTATGAATGTTACTCTGAGGTCTAAAGGATTCTATTGAAAAGCAGGAGACCTTGATCTGTCAAACCTACTCTATAGATTGAAAGAGATTCCCCAATTGAGCATTTCCTAAACAGGTGGAGCTGATAACATCCTTGGCTGTTAGTTTGTACAATTATACCTGGAATACTAAAAATCACAAAACAAAAACTTTGACATCTGCAAAGTGATATATGGTTGTCATTTCTGTTCCAGTCTCTGAAATACAGATCATCAGCCTTTCTCACCTTGGAATAACCTTCTGGATACAAGTCCTCGTTCTGAATCAGGAGGCTTTGGGCTGGTGTTCCCAGGCTGCTTTTCTATTGCTGTCACTATTGCCCATTGACTCTTGCATTGTTATGCATTGCTTCCCTCCTCTCATGCTTCCTTTCGTTGCAGAACATGCTGTCCTTTCTGTCATGAGCCCCTACTTCAGGACTGATCCAACCCATTGAAGTCAGTAGGAATTTTTCTGAAGACTTTAATAGGAAGAGGATTGTTCTCAAAATTATGGCAATAACTGGGAGAAATGGAATCAAGCAATTGTGTACTCAGCTGCTGCGTTGAGAGCCACATGAGTATTTTTTACTGTGTTGTAGAATATTGTGCCAGGGTAGCATGTACTCCACTGATTTTGTTTTTGGCCATCCTTGTAATATGACAAAAGAAGAAAATGTTTGCTTAATATCTTTCTTTGATGCTTATTTTCTGGGGAAAATTTTATTTTGGCAAACCATTTTTCATGTATTATTTAAGAGTTTTTGATCCAAGTATCAGAAATTATCAGTTTATGTATTTTGCCAAAAGGTCTGTGTAGAAAGTCTTAGACCTTATAACATATTTTACTGGAGTGTTGATTCTTTAAAAGTAGAGTCATTTTGCTGGAATATAAATAAATGTGTAAGGACACTGATCTGTGTTTCAGCTGTCTGTTCCTTTCTAAGAGCAGGTCTTCACTACAGGGGGGGTTGATTTAAGATACGCAAATTCAGCTACGCGAATAGCGTAGCTGAATTCGACCTATCGGAGCCGACTTACCCCGCTGTGAGGACGGCGGCAAAATCGACCTCCGCGGCTCCCTGTCGACGGCGCTTACTCCCACCTCCGCTGGTGGAGTAAGGGCGTCGATTCAGGGATCGATTGTCATGTCCCAACGAGATGCGATAATTCGATCCCCGAGAGATCGATTTCTACCCGCCGATTCGGGCGGGTAGTGTAGACCTAGCCTAAGAAATCACATTTGGTGTTCACAGCTTGATTGGAAATTGTTCAGTCTCTTTGAGTAGTTGTGACTTTCATTTATATTCTCTGTTGAAGGTATTGGAGAGCAGCTAGAATTCCAGTTTTGTTTGATTTGTACTTGTGTGGATGATTGCTGGGGTCCCCATGACAGGCTTTGGTATTGTGGATTGACTTTGTAGGGTGAGAGTTCTGTCTGATGTCTTGTTTTTCAGTGTCCGTTCATGTCATCAGCAGTAAATGTACCATTATGAAAAGTACAGCTCTTTCAAATTGGTGTAAAAGAAAGATCAGCTCTCTTTCCGAGGAACTTGACATCCATGCATCAGTTCTGATCATAGCTATGCTTTGCCCGCAGCCCATACTGTAGCTTTTTAAAATAGGAGCTGAATTTTCAGATGTGTAGCAATGGTATCTTTTATTCTGTTAAAAATGTGTACATCTTGAATTGGCTTAGCTTTCTGAGGGCCTGTGCATTTGAAGAAATTGACTGGAACTATTCCATGCCCAAAGAGCAGCTTATATACTTGGGATGATGTGGCATGAGGTGGCCACTAGTGCTCTATCTTACAACTGCTGCCTTCAAGGATCAAAAAATTGAGAGCTAGGGGACCCTCAACAATGTCATGATAAGGAATAAGACCCAATAATTCTTCAAGCTATCATCAGAAAAGCAGAATTACAACGTAAGTAATTTTCTCTTAAAGTCCTTTAACTCACGTGATTAACTCAAAAAAATTTATCGCGATTAAAAAAATGAATTGCGATTAATTCCGCTGTTAAACAATGGAATACCAATTGAAATTTATTAAATATTTTTGGATGTTTTTCTACATTTTCAAATATATTGATTTCTGTTACAACACAATACAAATTGTATCGTGCTCACTTTATAGTATAAATAGTATTTTTCATTTCACCTCGTACAAGTACTGTAGTGTACTTTCATGATAAAGAGATTGCAACTTACAAATGTAGGGTTTTTTTGTTACATAACTACACTCAAAAGCAAAAAAATGTAAAACTTTAGAGCCCACAATGTCCACTCAATCCTATTTCTTGTTCAGCCAATTGCTAAGAGAAACACACTTGTTTACACAGGGCCGGCTCTAACTTTTTTGCCGCCCAAAGCAGCAAAAAAAAGTGCCACCCCGCCGTAACACCCCCCCAGCGCTGCTCTGCCCCACAGAACCCCCCCCCACTGAGCGCCACGCTGCCGAACAGCCCCCGCCGCGCTGCCAATCACCCCCCGCCGAGCTGCTGAACCCCCCCCCGCGCGGAGTGCTGCCGAACACCCCCCCGAGCGCTGCGCCGCCGAACACCCCCGCCCCCTGCGGAGCGCCGCACTGCTGAAGCCACGCTGAAACCCCCGCGGAGCGCCGCACTGCCGAACATCCCCGCCCCCCGCAGAGCGCCGCGTTGCTGAACCCCCCCGCGCGGAGCGCTGCCGAACCCCTCCCCGTGGAGCGCCGTGCCGCCAAACACCCCCCGCCAAGCTCTGCGCCGCCGGAAACCCCCCCACCGAGCGCCGCGCTGCCCCCCGCCACCTCAAGATTGGCCGCCCCTTACCAGGTGCCGCCCCAAGCACGTGCTTGGTTGGCTGGTGCCTGGAGCCACCCCTGTGTTTACATTTATGGGAGGTAATGCTGCCCGCTTCTTATTTACAATGTCACCAGAAAGTGAGAACAGGCATTTGCATGGCACTGTTGTAGCCGGCATCGCAAGATACTTACGTGCCAGATGCGCTAAATATTCATATGCCTCTTTATGCTTCGGCGATGGTTCTGACATCTTCTGCAAATGTAAACAAACTTGTTTGTCTGAGCGATTGGCTGAACAAGAAGTAGGACTGATTGAACTTACAGGCTCTGAAGTTTATATTGTTTTGTTTTTGAATGCAGTTATTTTTTTGTACATAATTCTACATTTGTAAGTTCAACTTTCATGATAAAGAGATTGACAGTACTTGCATTAGGTGAATTGAAAAATACTATTTCTTTTGCTTTTTTACAGTGCAAATATTTGTGGGCACTGTACACTTTGTATTTTGTGTTGTAACTGAAATCAATATATTTTGAAAATGTAGAAAACATCCAAAATATTTAAATAAATGGTATTCTATTATTGTTTAACAGCGCGATTAATTGTGATTAATTTTTTTATTTGCTTGACAGCCCTAGTTTTGTATAATATGTATCATGACAGGGCCTAGATCCTGGCTGAGGCCTGTGGGCACTTGTGCAATACAGGTAATAAATAATAATGAATTGTATGCATTGCCAGGAGCTCCTGATTATGTGAAGATGTCTCGTGACTACTGTCAACAATTAATAATATTTCTCCTCTGTTTTGCTAGTTTTTTTAAAGTCTAGTTTTGGTTTTGTAGAACAAGATGCACATTTTCTTGTTGCTGTTTATCTTACTCCATAAAGTCATTTTTTCGTAAACCAAGATGTAACTTTTTATTATTTTAAGTAAGCGATTGTGCATACCTTTCCTTATCAGATTGTAACATGAATTTTGATTTCACAGCTCACGTCTATTAAAATAAGTGTTATTTTGGATAAAATAACCATTTTCATGGGAAAATTTTTATTTATATGAAAGAACCAGTATATTTTACAGAAAAAAAATAAAACTGTCTACTGCTGAAATTACAAGGAAAACCACAGGCAGCTCTAAGTTGTCTTCTTTTTCAGTATTGGTTTAGTTATTTCTGGTAAAAAGAAAATGTGACAGCCTAGAACTATTTGAGAAGGACAAGGAAGGCTATTTATCTTTTCAACTGGCTTTTTCATTAAAAGGCTCTAATTTAGCTATTGGGGAGCATGGAAAGTGGATTAAGGGGCTTGAATTTTAAGCAAATATTCATGACTTGAACAAAAGAAAGTGTTGCTGTCAATCTAACATTCATGGGTGTGGTTAATTAGAAGAATTGCATATATAAAAATATTGTATCCAAGCTCTTTTTAAGTGATTATATATTCTAAGTGGCAAGACTCATTTAAAAGTCAGTCTTAGGTATGGTATCTCAGTGGTGTATTGATAACATCTAGAGCAGGGGTTCTTAAACTTCATTGCACCGCGACCCTCTTCTGACAATAAAAATTACTATGTGACCCCAGGAGCAGGGACCAAAGCTTGAGCCCCCTTGAGTTCCACCACCCCGGGCGGGGGGGCCAAAGCCAAAGTTGAAGGCTTTCAGACCCAGGTGGGGTGCCTGTAACCTGAGCCCTGCCACCCAGGGCTGAAGCCTCAGACTTCAGCTTTGGCTCCGGCAAGTCTAACACCAGCCCTGGTGACCCCATTAAAAAAGGGTCCCAACCCACAGTTTGAGAACAGCTGATCTAGAGCATTCATTGCCTGTAGGTGTTCCAGATGTTGGACTGATCATTCAAAGATATGAATTTATCCCTACCAAAAAACTGATTCTTGTTGCTGCATTGTTTATATTAATTTTTAAATAAATGCAGTTTAGGTACATAAGGAAACATAAAACCAAGCTTAAAAATCAATTACTTAGCAAACTACTTTTAATTTTGTTTTAGTGCCAGAAGCACAAAACTTATTTGGTGATTCAGTTAAATAAAACAATACTTTTTTATACTAGTAAATGGTTGAGAATTTAAAAAAAAAATGTTAATTTTTGGGAAAATCTTTTAAGAATTAATTATTTAGATGCTTTCTACATAAGATCAGCATGTAAAAATAAGCTTTAAGTAAGCCTAACCTGCAATTTTATAACAGAAATTCTCTTTGTTAGGTGACTTCACAACTTTTGGAAATACACTCCTCTCTATAATCTGTAGAAAATTATAGAAACTACTATCCTGAACAGTTTAAAAAAATTATATGACTATTTGAAAAAGAAAACGTCAAGCTTTTTGTAAATGTAGTTAATGGCATATAAGAATTAACGGAGACTATAACAAAAGGTGAAGGAAAATATTAAGTGTGTATATACACTATATACCAAAGAAGATCTGGAGAAAATGTTAACGGATACAGTGTCCTTGTGGCACCTTAGAGACTAACACATTTGTTAGTTATTTGGGCATAAGCTTTCGTGGGCTAAAACCCACTTCATCAGATGCATGGAGTGGAAAATACAGTAGAGAGGTATAAATACACAGCATATGAAAAGATGGGAGTTGCCTTACCAAGTGTGTGTGGGGGGGGGTCAGTGCTAACGAGCCAATTCAATTAAGGTGGAAGTGGGCTATTCTCAACAGTTGACAAGAAGGGGTGGAAATCACTTTTGTAGTGCTAATGAGGCCAATGTAATCATGGTGGCCCATTTCAAACAGTTAACAAGAAGGTGTGAGTATCAACAGGGGGAAATTAGTTTTTGTAGTGTCCCATCCACTCCCAGTCTTTATTCAGGCCGAATTTGATGGTGTCCAGTTTGCAAATTAATTCCAGTTCTGCAGTTTCTCATTGGAGTCTGTTTTTAAAGTTTTTTTGTTGAAGAATGGCCACTTTTAAGTCTGTTATTGAGTGTCCGGGGCGATTGAAGTGTTCTACTGGTTTTTGAATGTAATAATTCTTAATGTCAGATTTGTGTCCATTTATGCTTTTGCATAGAGACTGTCCGGTCTGGCCAATATACATGTTAGAGGGGCACTGCTGGCACATGATGGCATATATCACATTGGTAGATGTGCAGGTGAACGAGCCCCTGATGGTGTGGCTGATGTGGTTAGATCCTATGATGGTGTCCCTTGAATAGATATGTGGACAGAGTTGGCACTGGGGTTTGTTACATGGTTTGGTTCTTGGGTTAGTGTTTTTCTGGTGTGGTGTGTAGTTGCTGGTGAGTATTTGCTTCAGGTTGGGGGGCTGTCTGTAAGCAAGGACTGGCCTGTCTCCCAAGGTCTGTGAGAGTAAGGGATCGTCCTTCAGGATAGGTTGTAGATCCTTGATGATGTGCTGGAGAGGTTTTAGTCAGGGGCTGTAGGTGACGGCTAGTGGCGTTCTGTTACTTTCTTTGTTGGGCCTATCCTTTGGTAGGTGACTTCTGGGTACCCTTCTGGCTCCGTCAATCTGTTTTTTCACTTCCCCAGGTGGGTATTGTAGTTTTAAGAATGCTTGATAAAGATCCTGTAGGTATTTGTCTCTGTCTGAGGGATTGGAGCAAATGCGGTTGTATCTTAGAGCTTGACTGTAGACAATGGATCGTGTGATGTGGTCTGGATGAAAGCTGGAGGCATGTAGGTAAGTATAGCAGTCAGTAGATTTCCGGTATAGGGTGGTATTTATGTGACCATCGCTTATTTGCACTGTAGTGTCTAGGAAGTGGATCTCTTGTGTGGACTGGTCCAGGCTGAGGTTGATGGTGGGGTGGAAATTGTTGAAATCCTGGTGGAATTCCTCAAGGGTCTCCTTCCAATGGGTCCAGATGATGATGATGTCATCAATGTAGCGAAAGTAGAGTAGGGGCGTTAGGGGACAAGAGCTGAGGAAGCATTGTTCTAAGTCAGCCATAAAAATGTTGGCATACTGTGGGGCCATGCGGGTACCCATAGCAGTCCCGCTGACTTGAAGGTATAAATTGTCATCTTTGTAAGACCAACATTTTGCAAATACATCATTGTTTATGATTTTAGAGGCTTCCTTAAGATATTGTTTGGATGGTAAAAAGCAACAGAGAGTCCTGTGGCACCTTTAAGACTAACAGATGTATTGGAGCATAAGCTTTCGTGGGTGAATGCCCACTTCGTCAGATGCACGTAATGGAAATTTCCAGGGGCAGATATAAATATGCTGGCAAGAATCAGTCTGGAGATAACGAGGTTAGTTCAATCAGGGAGGGTGAGGTCCTCTGCTAGCAGTTGAAGTGTGAACACCAAGAGCCAGACGTGTACCCAGAAGCATCCTGCTACAAGACAAGCCCAAGAAAGAAACCAACAGAACTCCACTGGCCATCACCTACAGTCCTCAGCTTAAACCTCTCCAATGCATCATCAGTGATCTACAGCCCATCCTGGACAATGATCCCTCTCTTTCATAGACCTTGGGAGGCAGGCCAGTCCTTGCCCACAGTCAACCTGCCAACCTTAAGCATATTCTCACCAGCAACCACACACCGCACCATAACAACTCTAACTCAGGAACCAATCCATGCAACAAACCTCGATGCCAACTCTGCCAACAACACCATCACAGGACCTAACCAGATCAGCTACAACATCGCTGGTTCATTCACCTGCATGTCCGCCAATGTTATATATGCCATCATGTGCCAGCAATGCCCCTCTGCTATGTACATTGGCCAAACTGGACAGTCACTACGTAAAAGGATAAATGGACACAAGTCAGATATCAGGAATGGCAATATACAAAAACCTGTAGGAGAACACTTCAACCTCCCTGGCCACACAATAGCAGATGTAAAGGTAGCCATCTTACAGCAAAAAAACGTCAGGACCAGACTCCAAAGAGAAACTGCTGAGCTTCAGTTCATTTGCAAATTTGACACCATCAGATCAGGATTAAACAAAGACTGTGAATGGCTAGCCAACTACAGAAGCAGTTTCTCCTCCCTTGGTGTTCACACTTCAACTGTGAATGGCTAGCCAACTAACCTCGTTATCTCCAGACTGATTTTTGCCAGCATATTTATATCTGCCCCTGGAAATTTCCATTACATGCATCCGACGAAGTGGGCATTCACCCACGAAAGCTTATGCTCCAATACATCTGTTAGTCTTAAAGGTGCCACAGGACTCTCTGTTGCTTTTTACAGACCCAGACTAACATGGCTACCCCTCTGATGTTTGGATGGAGATATTTCTACGGTGGTACACGTGCCTGGCAAAGTATTGGATATGATGCTTGTAGGTGAATAAAGACTGACACAGGGATGGATTTAAGTGGCAGAGTGCAACTTTATTATCTTTACACTACGGAAGGGTGCTATATGCTCATCCCACTCCTATCTCTTATGTATTAGGCATTTAACTGGGTCTAGTGAGGAATTACAGGACTCCTACCATACCCCAGAATTCAATTCTGAATCATCTTGCCCTCCCTCTCATAAGGAGGATATAGAGTACCACAGGGAGAACCTCTTTATGCGAAGACTTCAGGTCTCCTCTTCTCCCAGAGGCACAAGCCCTACTAGCAAAGTCACATGTATCTCTTACCTCTGGGAGCTGACCTTTTCAGAATTGCCAACCTCAGGAGATCTAAATCATGAGTCATACCCCCTCAAAAGATCAAACATCATGAAAAAAAAAAGAGGTATTTTTAAAAAAGAAGATTATATTGTGTTTTATTCAGTCTTTCTTTGATTTTTGCCATAGATGTATAGATGCCATAGATGTGACAAATAGTGTTGTCCACTCTCCCAAATGTATTGGTTAGGGCAATTTTTGGCCCCTGCTGCTCTCCCCCACAAAAGGTCTAACATGAGCCAATGGCTGGAAGTTGAAACTAAGATGAATTCAGACTAGAAATGAAGCATACATTTTTAATAGAGAGGCTAATTAACCATTGGAACAACCTGCTAAGGCCTGTGGTGGATTCTCTGTTGCTGATACTTCTTAAAGCAAGATTGACTGTTTTTTCTAACAAGTCTGCTATAGTTCAGCCAGGAATTAATTCAGGGAAGCCCTGCTATTCAGGAAGTCAGACTAGATGATCACAATGGTCCCTTCTGGCCTTAAAATCTATGAATCTGTTCATTCCTTGCTCAGCAGTTAAGTTTGTTCCCCAGCCTCCCTTAGTTCAGCCCCCTTGACTCCATCCCCCTCAGTTCAACCTCCCACCTGTGACTGTGGTGCCTGGAGAAGCCTCACTGAGATTGCTCAATCAGGGCAAACTGCAAAGGATGGGGCAGACGATCCCCCAAACTGGTGGTTTATTCTAATAATTAGATTGACCAATCCAGCAACAAAACAGCTTCTACAATACCTTACTGGTTACCCAGAAGCCAAAAATACAGTTTCCCTTAAGCAATCTAGCCCAGGGCTCCCCCCCCAGACAGCCAAGTCAAATATGGTGAGGATTACTTAAAGTCTTACTCACAATATATAAAGTTCTAATAATCCCAAGAGATCGGACACATTACCCACCAGGTCAGTGAATACTTCAGATTTTACCCAAATATACACTTACAGACAATTCTTATTAACTAATCTAAAATTTATTAAAAAAGAAAAGAAAGAGTTATTGTGGTTAAAGATCATTTTACATACCGATATGAGTAAAGTCCATGTGCAGAGTCTGTTTAAATTCTTCCATAAGGAATTGTAGGGTAATCCAGAATGGAGCTGGAGACCTCAGTCTTGTGACTTTAAGCTTCTCCTGACCAAGCTTAAGCAGATCTGAGATGACAGGCCCAGGCCCTAGAGTTCTCTGTAGAGCTCTGGCAGGTTATGATAGCCTCTTGACAGCAGATAACACAGCAGGGGCTTTCCTGGATGAAGAATAGGCAGTGTATATCGTTGCTTTGAAGTTAAACTTCTATTTTCTATGTGTACACAGGTAAACTAGTAGTATTAATTAACATAAGGCAATTATCCATTCAAGCTATCCAGGCATTCCATTATGGCAAAGACAATTTAAACTGAAGACAATATAAGTAAGATTATTTCCTCCAATATCTTACATCTTTGATCTTAAGGTTAATTGAAACATTCCCAAGCATACTGTAATTTAATTAAGAAATAAAAGGGAATTAGCATCCACAAGCTAATTTGTTACATTGTTAACATCTAACAAGATAAAGGTTAAACACAGACAAATACAATTAGTATTTACCTCTAATTCTAACAATACAGAATTCTCATCCATTTAACATGGCTTAGATAACGGTCTACAAGGAAATGGCTTTTCAGTACTTCTCTAATATATTTTCTTGAAGGTTGATCTTGGATCACTTAGCATGCTGGTTGTTTAACCCTCTCTGTCTCAGTGTCACACCCCCAGGGCCGGCTCCAGGCACCAGCCTGGCAAGCAGGTGCTTGGGGCGGCCACTGCAGAGAGGGGCGGCACGTCCAGCTATTCAGCGGCAATTCGGCGGATGGTCCCTCACTCCTGCTCGGAGCGAAGGACCTTCCACTGAATTGCCGATGCAGATTGCAATCGTGGCGCTTTTTTTTTTTTTTTGGCTGCTTGGGGCAGCCAAAATCCTGGAGCCGACCCTGCACACCCCCAGTTCAGTCCGCAGAGCCTCACCTCTGCTCCTCCTGTGGTTCTTAACCCACCTTTCCCAGGCCTGGGGAGCTGCAGCAGGGTCCCCTCTCTATCTTCCCAGGCTTCTGGCAGAGATTAACTTTGTGAAGGTCCTGGAGCTTGTCATTCATGAAAAAATTGCAAAATTGGCAATTTCGCTTTTAGCCTATATCAGAAGTGGGTAAACTATGGCCCGTGGACCACGTCCAGCCCACGGGACCATCCTGCCTGGCCCTTGAGCCCACGGTTCGTCCCCCCTCCAATCCAGCCACGTGGGCAGTGCTCTGGGCGGCGGGGTTGCGCGCTCCTGCCAAGCAGCAGGGCAGCATGTCTGGCTCCAGCCGGGCAGCATGGGCGGGAGGTCCCAGGGGGCAGTCAGGGGACAGGGAGCAGCGGGTGGTTGGATGGGGCGGAGGTTTTGGGGCACGGTCAGGGGATGGAGGATGAGAGGGGTTGGATAAGCGTGGGAGTCCCGGGGGGGCCTGTCAGGGGGCGGGGGTGTGGATAGGGGTCAGGGGACAGGGAACCGGGGGGGGGTTGGATAGGCGTGGGGTCCTGGGGGGCCTGTCAAGGGGGGCGGGGGTGTAGTTGGGGGTCAGAGTAGTCAGGGGACTGGGAGCAGGGGGGTTGGATAGGGGGTGGGGACCCGGGGATGATTAGGGGCGGGAGGGTCCCGGGAGGGGGCGGTTATGGGACAAGGAGCAGGGGGGGTTGGATGGGTTGGCAGTTCTGAGGGGGGGCAGTCAGGGGACTGGAAGTGGGAGGGGGTGGATAGGGGTGGGAGCCAGGCTGTTTAGGGAGGCACAGCCTTCCATACAGTTTTGCAACCCCAATGTGGCCCTCGGGCCAAAAAGTTTGCCCACCCCTGGCCTATATCCACACTGGGAACAAGTTGTGATGAAGTAAACATTCCTTAAAATTTCTAATATTAAATTTTCAAGTTCTACCTCTTGTAACCCAACTGTGCTTCCATGTTGCTTTAAGGAAGGTGAAAAAACCCATGGGGCCTCTGCCAGTTTGACTCAACAGGAAAAATTCCTTCCCAATTCCAAAACAGATGACAGATCCACAGTATCCTCAAAACACACTCCTCTACTGCAACTACATGGGAGGAGGAATGGTGGGGCAGCTAAAGGGGACAAAAGGCCCCAAAAGTCTGGGAGGAGATTTAAATTAATGGGGGGGAGGTAGTGTGGGAACAATCAGCTCCCAGCTCTCTCCCTGCTGGACAATGGAAGGTAGACAGTCCATGGAGGAGATATGGCCAAGCCCTGCATTCTCAAGCATGAACTACCCCTCTTCCCCTTCTTTCTGGGCTGTCTATCCCACTTCCAGTTCAGTAAATATTCCTCACCCAGTGAGATGCAGAGGAGGTAGCAATGTGAGGGTAAATCCTTTTATGTATTTCATGGGAGAAAAGAAAGTGCATTTAGATAATGTTCGAGTTATATGCAGATTAAGAAGAGGGAGCTGACTTTTTCATGAATCCGGATGAAGTTTCAATCTAATATAATTAAAATAATTCTTTACATAAACCATTTTTTGCCACATTTTGCCAGCAAGTATTTAGACAATATATCTGTTACATCTAGTACTATAAAGTGTAAATAAAAGTTTTATCAATATATAAACTGTCCACAAATACTGTTGAAAATTGGGGAAAAAATGCCATTGACTAAGAGCGGCTTTTCTACGTAGAGACTCTTTGGGAAGCTGGAGTGTGAATCTACAGCAAACTAGCTTGATGCGTGCTAACTGGCAATTCTGCAGTGCCCTAAAAGTTCTGCAGTGCACATACAAACATTTTAGTATATCAAGTTTGCAGGATGTATGCTTTTTTCCCCTTTTTAATATGTTGCCCAGGAAATGTGCATTCCTCTTTTGAAGATAAAATGTCCATGTTTAAAAATAAAATAAGTACTTGTCTTTGGCATTTAAGAGCTATTGCAACCATCTTCAATCTGTGAGAACACTTATGTAAGCTTGCTATACAGTACATCAGTTCTTTTAGGGCATTCTTCTAAGGCAGTGGTTCTCAAACTTTTGTACTGGTGGCCCCTTTTACATAGCAAGACTCTGAGTGAGACCCTCCTTCCCAATACATTTAAATCATTTTTTTATATATTTAACACCATTATAAATGCTGGAGGCAAAGCGGGGTTTGGGGTGGAGGCTGACAGCTCGTGACCCCCCCATGTAATAATCTCCCAACCCCCAGTTTGAGAACCCCTGTTCTAAGACATTATTGCTGTACCATTGTCAGATAGATTAAAACCAAATATTACTAATAAGCTTTTGGTGAAATTCCAAAATGGATTAACAGGAAAATAATTTTGCTGGTAGAAGTTAAAAACAGAAACATGCACGATGATTTTGGATTCTGTATGTGCTGTTTGTTCTAGTCCCCATTTTACTACTCTGTCAGTTTTGTCCGGTTGTGTGGAAAAACACCAGGAAATCCTTATTTTATTGGGAGGCTGAATAAAGTCTACCAGTTTATTATATTAAATGCCACATGCCTTAAGTTTTATTAATGTGTATTTCAATATTTTATATACAGAAACATTTTAAACTCAGAATGGAAAAACATTTTATGCAGATTGGCAAACTTTCAGATGTCTCAAAAAAACAAAAACAGAACCCAACAAAGACAGTCAATGAAGTGACAACTCAGTGCAACCTGTCATATTAATATAATAAATCTCATTTAAGACACTCATCATTATTTGAATTAGTCATATAGAAATATTATAAGACAGCACAGAAACTTTAAAAATATTTGTATATTTCCCACATACCAATATTTCAATATTGAATAGTAGAGAGTTATGGGATATTTATATACTTTTATGTTTAAGCAGATGAAAGTTAGCAGTTAGATAATAGTTAACATATGTGAATGCAGATGGCAAATATTAAGTAATTCTTCAGAATGCAAGAGATTTCAAATAAAGCAAAAAGGGGAAGCAAATGTTACCTTTTTATTTATAAAAATGTAATATTTTGTTAAACTTTTTTGTTTTTATAGTTTTCACAGTGTGTGTATTGTTATAAAGTGTAGCATGAAGTGTTTTTGAAATAAAGTCTAGCAGTTGTTATTCCAACTGCTGCTGTATATACAGTGCACCATTCTTCTTTATTTATACTAAAGGGCTGGATTAGTGTACTACACTTTCAATAAAGCTCTGGTTTTTACTTTCGTAGTAGGTGTCCATTGTGTTGGTAACTATTCAGAACCAGTTTTTAAAATTAAGAATGAGGTGGTCAGTGCTCAGCTCTGGTTAATAATGATGATTGTGCCTCTTATTTTAAAAATATATCCATAAGTTCCTTCTAACCTTATTCTTTGAGTATTAAGAAAAGAGGTGAACAGATTATGAGTCTTTTAAAAGGCGTGACTTGTGATTTAAGTATGAAATGTGACTTAAGAAAGCTGAGAGTTCGAGGATGCCCTGGGGAATTTAAGACTATTTTATGGTGAAGTAATCTGTGGTGATCATAATTCTTGATTGATGATAAAATAATATGATGTATCCTCTGTGTTGCCTCTGAAAGTTAAAATGTACATTCTGAAAAACATAGAAGTGATTTAATCTTATAGGCAAAACAGCAGTGGATGATCGATAAAAGATCTGTCTTGATAGGTGTACTTGATTTTTGTTAAGTGTTCTATTGTTCGTTTTTTGTAAAGCTGCATCTGAAAAAAGCTTTATCTGAAACTTCAGATTTTTATCAATAGTTTTTAATCAGTAGGTGAAACCTAATGTTCACAAAAAAATTGATAAAGTCGTAGGCTAATTTGAGAAGTTATTTTCTTTAGAATTTTGAGCATTTGAATACTCTCTTAGAGTCAAGTGGACTTGAAAACATTTGCCAAATGACTGGCAGTATGTGTCAATACCAATCTTAAAACTATACTCTTTTTCCCAACTGCCTTTCTCTGTCTAACCATTAACAATTGGCTACAGGCCCATAATGTCCATGAGAGAGGTCTTCTTGCTCTTCTGCTAACTGTCACTCCTCTCCCACCCTGCCATTAAGGACAGAAGCACTGCCTTCCCCAATCTCATGGTACAAACCATAACACCACAACATCTTACACATTATCGTTCATATATGGTCCACAATAGAATCTATCTCCCTTCATAAATGGAGTATAAGCTGGATACTCCATTCACTAGCTCAGTAAGGATCGGACATCTAATACTCCATGTATGAGTTAAAGACCAACTTTTTCCATGTCCATCATGAATGTATGGGCAATAGACCACTTCTACTCTATACATTTATGTAAAATAGGCCTAAGATAACCCATATCTCATATAGGACCAGAGGGTGGGTTAGGCTACTTATATAATTTAACAACAAAAGATCATGCTATTGAAAAATCATGCATTCAGCAAAGATGATTTAAACTTCTTTCATGTGGCAACTAATGGAGTTCTGTTATCAGTTAGGGGAACACAAATGAAAGTAAAGGGGCAGAGTTAAGGTACTTCTTGGACAGATCTCAGTATGTTCAGTTATCCTGGGTTTTGTCTTTCTACTTTCTAATGCTCATTTTACTGATGTTCTGTAGGTTATGGCACTGCGTTTGTTGTGTTACTGCGGGGGGATAGACACTGGTCAGAGAAATATGATTGTTTCAGTCTTTTCCCTTTTCTAACTTTTAGCATACACCATTCTTCTTCACCTTTGGATAAGATTTAAAGTGTGCTTTCTCAAAGAATTAAATTTGAGGCTGGGGGAACAGAACGGAATGTGTGGACAGCTGAGCTAAAGGCCTCTCTCTCCTCTTTGGGGGTGGGGGTAGTCTTATGTATTTTGCTACTGAGTAACTGTGTCAGAGGCATACAAGATATATTGGTTCTTCTTAAAGTGATTGTCCACTCTCCTAATGCACATGCACCCATGTGCGCATTATCAGATTCTTTGGGCCAGTAACATCTGTTATGACTGCACCTGTGCCTCTTAGAAGTCCTCATGTGTTGTTCCCCTCCCTCCATGAGGACATAAAGGGCAGGGCTGGCCTAAATGCCTCTCAGAAACTTCCTGCTACCTCTGGCAGTGAGGCAGTGTCCACCTGCTTTTCTGCAACTCAGTTGCAGTTCGTGTTAGTGATTAGTTAGTTAGTTTTTAGTTTGCCTGTTCTTTTGAAAAGAAACTTCTTTATTCATTTTCCTTAGATAGCAGGGTCAGATTCTGAGACCTTTATTTCTTTAGACCACTTATGACTGAAGATTGCTTTTTTAGTATGCAGTACATCAGCTGGAAGGGTAAGGGAGATACGGTCCTTCATAGCTGGTCTCTTTTTCTGTCTCATACGAATAGGATCATTCAAAGGTCTCCTCTCAAGTTCCGACCCAAAGTGGTGCTGGCCACTGACGTAATCCAATAGCCTCCTGTCCCTGACTGCAGCGCTGGCAGGAAGGGGTTAAGCTGTAAGGAGGCATTGTGTACTGGGGCCCCTAGGAACATGACTGCAGGGGCTTCAGCGGCTGTGGAGCTTAGCCAGAGGTGGCTCAGAAAGGGAGGGCGCCCCCTGAAGGAGGAGCAGTGCTGCATGTGGCTGCTGCCTCGGGCACAAAGCCCCATACTCCCTGAGGCCAGGATCCAGGCAGAGCAGGGCAGCAGAGGGGATGAAGAGGGCTCTAAGGGAGCTGAGGGAGGAAGCAACAAGGAGGGGAGCATGAAAAGGTAATGGGTGGGCAGTCTGCTTGTTAGTCACCAAGAGTGGAATCCATGTGAGCAGTTGCTCGAAGAAAGAACAGTTACTTACCTTTTATGGTAACTGGTTCTTTAAGATGTTCTGTCCATATGGATTTCATAACCTGCCCTACTTCCAACTACAAGGGAAACCTACTTTTCTGGGATTCTGTATTGATGAAGGAATTGAGGGGGTGGGGGGTGAGTGGGACCATTCCATCTTTATGCCCTCGGATGTGGTGCACAAGGGCACTTGAGGCTGAGGCATGGCCCCAACAGACACTGCTGACTAAAAGAATCTGATATTGTACTTGTGGGGTGCACAAATGGACTCCATATAGACATGCATCTTGAAGAACCACAATTACTACAACATAAGTGACTGTTCTTTTTGTTACCCCTCTTCTTGGTGACCTGCTTTAATAGCGAAGTTGTGCAAACTTTTTACTAAGACCCAACTGTGAATCTTTTGGAAGAAGTAGTTTTCTGGTATTGGCCTTCTGAGGTCTTCTAATTGATACTGAATTCTAATGGTGGTGATAGAGAAGAGACGCAATTTTTTGGATAATGTTTGTTTGTTTTTTAACATTCTTCTCCTTCTGGTCACAACAATGTTCTTATACTGTGTGTAACCATGGTAAACAGGAACTGGGGGTTAAGAAATTTGTTGCTAAGTAAGGTACTTCTGTTCCGTAATCTGTACATTCCATTAGGCAAGTCAGCTTTGTGAAATAACATTCTTGCAAAAGAAAACACAAGTGAGACCTAATTACAGTGGCACCATTCACAATTGCTATACATAAAATATAAATCAGCTTAAAAAATTACACACACAGTCAGCTGAATTTAGGCATTTAAGGCACATTTTTTCATACTTCTTAAACCAAATTAACAAGTGGACATTTATCAATTTTATTTGCTTTTCTGCACTTCAATAACTCATTTATTACTTTAATTAAAAATAAATTAATCTAGTAATTCATAATGGGGGAAGAGAAGTAGTAAAGGTAGGATATAACTTATTAAGCACTAAAGTTTTAATACAAAGTGGCATTCCTATTGACTTCAGTGGGATTACTTGCATGAATAAGGAAAATATGAATTTGCCTCTGACTCTGAAAAATGGCTCCTAAGCATAATTTGTAGCCAATAAAATTTCATGAATGTGAGTAGGTATTCAGTTAGATTTTTGTGTGAATTCTGCTCTGAAAAGACCTGCTTAGTTAATAATGCATTTAATTTGGATGGGGGGATGGGAGTTTGAGGAGAATATGATGTCAGGAAATAGTATGAAAGCTTAGCAAGTTACGCTTCCTAAAAATTAAGAACAAAGAGGTGGGGGGATTGTAGAAAATTTAAAATAAATGTGCCTAAATCTAAATGATCTCAGTTTCAAAGCACCAATTGGTAACTACAGAAAATAAAGAAAAGAATATATATAGCATCAAAATGTTCTGTATTCGCTATAACTATCAAAGGATTTATCATGCAATTCAGGTTATAGTGATTATTTGATAACGAGTACTCTTACTGCAATTTTAACCTCTTTCCTTAATCTAATTAATTCTATTCAGACTGAAGAGATTTACAAATATATAAGTAAGATTTAAAAAGAAAATATTCTGAAGATGGCCTTTGAAATGCAGGTTTCCTTCGAGTGATTGTCCATAAACATAGTGCACTTATTTGCTCCATGCTCTCAAGTTCAGAATCTTTTAGTCAGCAGTGGCCACTGTCCATCTGGTGCTTATGTCGGTGTAATTTATGTTGCTTGGGGGTGCATGGCTTATTCACACCCCATAGCGACGTAAATTATGCCAGCGTAAGCTGTAGTATAGACATAGCCTGAGGCTCCAGTTAAAAATTAGGTTGACATAGCTGTGCCTGTCGGGGTGTGAAAAACTCACACTACTGATTGACAAAACTATGCTGATCAAACCCCCCAGTGTAGATGCAGCTGTGTTACTGGAAGAATGGAAAATCATTCTGATTACTGCAGTTATTGTTTTGTTGAAGATCAATATTTGCATTAGAAATAAATAAGAGAAATCACTAAAACCCATCCCAACAGTCACAGCAGAGGAAACACACATATTAAAAGTACCTCATGCTGTAGAATACTGACCTGTACGTTAGGTGCACAGCTTTTAAGTGTGCACATCCAAGCCGTTTTTTCCCATGTCCCCTGCTTTCTTTTGACTTCTTTTAGTTTGTTTTGGGAAATTGTGGTGCTTGATGTGAATCAAATAACTCAACAGTAATTTATAGTATGCGTAACAGATGTACAGGAGAGACCTTCCAAATATAAGTGTATTGAAGAAAGTAGTTAAATTAAATCCCCTCTTGAAATGCATTCTTGCTTCAGACAACAGGTATAAATTGTATGAAATTGGTTATTTGAAAAACATCTGAATAAACTCTGTTCCTTGCTGTTCTTACCTATCTTGTGTGACGTTATTTGTCAGTCCTATTAAATATAAGTGGTGTTATAACTTTGTTGGTCCCAGAATATTAGAGAGACATGGGGGGTGAAGCAATATCTTTTATTGGATCAACTTCTGTTGATGAGAGAGACAAGCTTTCGAGCATCTTCAGGTCTGGGAAATGTACTTTGTCTATACGTCAAACACTACAGCAGTGCAGCTGCACTTCTGCGGCTGCAACACTGTAACGCTTCAGAGTAGACGCTACCTATGCCAGTGGGAGCAATTCTCCCGTCAGCGTAAATAATCCATCGCCCCGAGAGGCCAGGTATACATTAGAGACTGATATAACTACATTGCTCAGGGGTGTGAAAAATACATACCTCTGAGCAATGTAGTTACCCCGACCTAACCCCCCATATAGACAGCGCTATGTCGATGGGAGAGCTTCTCCCATCAACATAGCTACTGCTTCTTAGGGAGGTAGATTAACTACGCCAGTGGGAGAAGCTCTCCCATTGGTGAAGGAACGTCTTCACTAAAGCACTACAGCAGCGCAGCTGCAGCACTGTTTGTGAAGAAAAACCTTGTGAGATGTAGCTTTACAGATGTAAAATTCTAGTGTAGACCAGGCCTCTGAGTGTCACAGTTAAATACTAGGTGGAACTTGTTTAGCATAAATGGTTAACATATATTTCAAGGGACCATTCAAGGTGAAGTGGCCTGTTAATACCTCTTCAGTTTTGGGGAGAGGAGTTGGGGTGGGGGGAGAGTGTTGTAATAAGCCATAGATCCAGTGTCTCTATTCAGTCTGACTTCTATGTCCTCATCCTCTAAGGAAAACTGCTATACAACTTCAAAACACGAGCCTAGGAGCTTAAATGAATAACTTTGCTAGACAGTAAAAATCATAGAATGAATAGAGATTCTGGGTTTATGGCTTATTACAACAATCTATACCCCACTAACCCCCCTGTCCCAATTACTCCCCCGCCCCCATGTCTGAAGAGGTGTTACCAAGCCACTTGACCTGTATTGGTCCCTTGAAATATGTATTAACTACTTATGCTAAACAACCTGTTCCATCTTGTATTTAGCTGTGATGCTCTGAGTACATTTCCCAGACCTGGAGAGCACTGTGTAAATTTGAAAGCTTGTCTCTCTCTCCCTCTCCAACAGAAGCTGGTCCAATACATATTATCTCACACACCTTGTCTTTCTTACTAAATATAAGCCAGTTATTCCAAGTCCCATTTATGACTATCAATTTGACATTAGAAATGTTTGCAGCACTCCGACATAACTGAAATCAGGACTGCTCTGATCAGAGATCATTCGTGTATGTATGTACATCAGTGTGTACATCCAACTGAATTTTGAAGATGAAACTAGGATCTTATTGAAGCTCAGTGTTCAAGTGAAGCAGTTTTTTTGTGGTAGAGCAAGTGCTGACAGTATTTTCTTCCAGGACATAATGGCAGGGACACTGGGTTTTTATCACCTGCTTCTGGTGCATTGAACAGGAATCATCCAGTAGGATCAAGAGGCATATTTTACACAATTAGCTGTCTCTGATTGAAGGGATGGGAACTGATGCACCTCTGTCTTTTTGTCTTCTTTTATGGTTCTAGAACCATTGTAGTAGTAATGGATGATTCGTGGGTGAATTAGGAAGGAGTGGAAGAACATTTTGACTGCAATCTAGAGAAAATGAGCAATAGTAAAAAACAAAATCCTAAGAGGGATAGATGAGTCATAGGAATACAAAGAGAAAAGCTTTCTAAATGATACACCCACAGAGTCTGTCATAAGTAATATTTTTACTTTGCCTCCCTTATATAATTTTTCAAAACCTGTACCGATAACATCTGAATTTATTCCTAAGGCCCACTCCTAATTTGACAAGGGATGATTTGGATACTTCAAAAAGAAAAGATGATGCAGGTGGATATGTTCTACTGTGGACATAATCCAGTGTTGCTGGTGAATAGCATACGAGAAAATGACTCCAGTTTTGAGTAGAGACATGTACGTATTTATCTTGATGGCTGTACAGCTAATCAAGGACTGGTATGATCTGTTTCAAGCTTTTGGATCTGTTTCCTTTTGAAAAGGTGAATTTGAGAATTACCGGTCAATTTATTTCATTCCCATGTCCCATTTTCTTTCTTTCGTCATCATCTTTCCCCATCTATATACTTATGTCATCTCCTCTGCTTTTACTATTACATTTGTAGGTTTTTCCTATTTTCTTTAACAGATCTCACTATTCACTTGATTGAGTTGCTCTTTGTCAAAATTAATCTTTTTAATGAGTCCCAGTGCCATGCTAATTAGCACTGCAAGAGCACGTTCAGCTGGGTCAAGGTAATGAGGTGAGAAGTGGCTTTTTAAAATACTTTTAAAAAACAAAACGATCACTGTCTTTTATTGTGTATTTGTAGAGGGCCTGGCACCATGAAGCTTCAATCCCAGTGGGTTGCAGCTATGATACAACAAATAGTAATAGTGCTCAGCAAAATTATGTTAAATCTCAGACAAATATTTCTATGCAACTTCAATAAATATTAGCAAAGTTGTTAAGCAAAAGAGGGTGCTTTTAAAAATTGTTTGTCTGAGATTCAAGGTCAGTGTGGTTTTGTTGGTATAAAGTACATTTTTCAGTTGTCAAGTAGCTGCCAGTTTGTTGAATGCCAGAGGGGAAACAAACACTTATTTTTGCTTATCATTTTGTTCTGTGGGACATGATAAACTGGTTGGATAGGTTTTTGTAAGTCTGAGGCAATAAAACGCTCTTTTTTTCTGCCTTGCTATTTCAAAGTTTTTCTTGCATTTGGCTTCTTCAGTAGCTTTTTCAATAAACTAGTGGGGATTTAATTCTATTCTTTGTTTCTGCAGTCCAAATGCATTACTTTGACTCTAAGTGCCACATGTACTATGTGCCATGGGTGGCTGGTGAACCTGCCGTTGGGGGAGGCTAGTCCCTAACCCCTCCCATTCTGCCCAAGGTCCCACCCCTTGCCCTCCCCTTCTGCCCCCACTCCCTCACAGGAGCCCAACCCAGAGCCCCCCCCCCACCTCCCAACCCCAGAGCTCTGGACGGTGTGCCCCCAGCCCCGGAGCTCTGGGTGAGCCCCTAACCCAAGCGCCGGGTGGGCGGCATGGCCCAGCACCAGCTGCCCCTGAGTTCTGGTGACCTGCCCCAGCCAGCCTGGGCTAAGGAAGAGTGGGTAGGATGAAGGAACAGCAGGAAGGAGCCTGGGGCAGGGCATGGGTGGGGCCACACCAGGCTGTTTGGGGAGGCACAGCCTCCCCCGGCCTATGATACGTGCTGCCCATGCTGTGTGCACTCTCTCATGCGTTTCACATTTGTTTTTCTTCCCCTCCCCCTCCCCCCCAGGAAATACAGGTTCTAAATAACATGCATGTGGGATTACAAAGACCGTTTACAGATATTTAAGTCCTAGTATAAGTACAAATATGAGGTTGGTGTACTAACAAATAACAGAATTTCGAATTATTTTTATGGCATACTTTTACTGTTTAACTAGTAGTGAAAGCATGCAGTAAGACTCATTGGGCTCTATTGTCACTTAGGAATAAATTGCCAGGAGAGATGAAACCCCTATACTTGTAGACCCAAATGAGAGAATATGGAGTAGTCTGAATTCCATTCATTGGTTTATTAGACTTCTGTTTAAAAGTATCAGGTGTGAGAATGCAAAACTGAACAATGGAACCAATACTGAACTCAGTTCTAAAGTATAGCAGCAGTGAGCTACTGCTGTACACCTTTGTATTCTGTGTTGTAATTGAAATCAGTATATTTGAAAATGTAGACAAACATCCAAAATATTTAATAAATTTCAATTGATATTCTATTGTTTAACAGTGCGCTTAAAAGTGCTATTAATCACGATTAATTTTTTGAGTTAACTGTGATTAATTGACAGCCCTACTTAAAATACCTAATCACAGTGGTGTGAAGTCTGTTAAGGTCAGTCCCTCAGACCCTTGCAAGCAGAATCCTCGAAGAAGCAGGGAAAATACATAAGGGAGACTTTGAAACCTACTGTGTTCCCCGGAGCTGCATAACATGCAGATGGGATGAAGAAGTAGCAGGGATATGGTAAGTGGATCCACAACAAATGGCACATATCAGCACAGTAGGGTGCAGAGTATCACAGCAGCTACATCATGCCTTAGCAAGCAAACTGTGCAGGTACTTCATGTCCTACCTTTAGTTCGAAAGTGGGATTTCTCCCTCCCTACATCTACCTAGTTTTTTTATGCAAAAGCCTTTTACTCAAATTTTGCCCAGGAACAAAGATTTTAATATTAATTACTGGTGCCCCATTATTGTTAGATATGTATTGTGGGATGAGTTACATTTCATTTTTTGTAGTGGAGCCATTCAGGGTATCCCTTGATATTTTTTTAGTGGATTTGTGTATTTTATAAAGGTGTTTCCTTTAGAAAAATATTAGTGTAAATGTATAAATATAAAAAGTAAAGTATCCTTAAAGAATTAAGAATACTTTTGCTGTGTATCAGCATGAACTCACTGAAGTAGAAAAACAGTCCGTTTCCACATGATTTTGAACATGAAATGATATGTTTTTAGCCCTTTTCGACTTTCCTTAAGCTTTAGGAATGTTGAGCAATATGAAGATGGATTTCATTGTATTCTCATTGGGCAGCCCTGCCTCGAGTGCCTTCCTGTGGCAGGTCACAGAATGACTGGTGCACCTGCCTCAGTTGTCTCTCTCAGATATTCCAAGGACTCCACAACATTCTCTTGTAACTCAATAATACCCTCCTTGGGGCCAGTTTATTACAAAAACCTCATGCAAAATAATCCATAAAAATCCTCCAAATAATCCATTTATAACCAAGCTATGTATAGTCCTTAAAATTGCACATCCTGTAGTCCATTTACAAAGAACAAACCACACTGTAGCATCTTCCACCACACCTAGGATTCTTATCAGTCCTATTCTCCCTCTGCCAGGACAGCAACCTCAACCCTTCCAGCTGGAGTGCAACCCCATTCTTCCCAACAGGAACCCCGATAGCCTCTCTACTTGGAAATCATCCTTGCCAGGGGAGCATCCCTCAGGCCTTCTCACTGTTCCTATAGGTCCAGTTCTCCAGCATGGAGATGTCAGTGGATAAGCCCTGTTTCTTCACTGCCTTCATCACTCTTCAGCCCATGGCTTTGGCTTTCCAGTTTAGACATCAGCAGGCAACTTCCTCTGATGCTCTCTGGCCTTCAGTCCTCTGGCCCTGGCACTCTGGCTTGGGGAGGTCAGCCAGTAAACCGCTCTTGCTTCTCCCCTGCCTTCAGCCTTCCCTCAGAAACCATCTACAGCTTCCTTCCAGGAACTTCTACAGTTCCCCTCTCTTTGGCAGCTCTTTCTTAAAGGGCCAGTGTAGGGTGACCAGACAGCAAATGTGAAAAATCGGGACGGGGGTGGGGGGTAATAGAAGCCCATATAAGAAAAAGACCCAAAAATCGGGACTGTCCCTATAAAATCGGGACATCTGGTCACCCTAGGCCAGTGTCACCCTGTGACCAGTATAATCTCAAATACTCCTGAGCTTTTAAACATTTGTGGGGGACGGGAAATGTACCAACATATAAAGGAGTTGAGCTCCACTTGACCTTTTGAAGGTGGTGGAACTTGTAGATATCTGACATATTATTTTCTTTCACTAGGAAATTTTCCTCCATAAAAGTAAAATTCCCTTTGTATGTTTCCTCTTTACAGGTTGTGATATGAAATTACAGTATGAATTTTTGCATTTCCCCACAGTTCAATTGCAACAAAGCTGGTGGTACTAATTCTTTGCTTCTTCCCCTTCACACCCCCTGTAACCTGTTTTATTCTGAGAAAATTAGATTAATAAATTGTCAAATAACATTGTTACATGTGAGGATAGGTTTTTCTGTTGTTGTTTTTTGTTTGTTTGAAAACAAATTAATGGATTTTTGGATTAGGAATAGTTTTGTTTTAGAAACGTATGATGACAACTTAGTACTTAAGGAATACCAAATTATGATTTATGTAAATATTTCAATAATGTAATATTTAGCACTTCTGCAGTACTTTCCATATGAGGATAGAAAAGTGTTCAGCTACTCCAGTGACAAGATCCATATATAATAGCTAGCTAGCATTTTACAAGCACTAGTGAGTTACTCTCAATTCCCTGGTGAGATAAATTGCACACCCCATTTTACAGATGGGTAAACTGAGGTGCATAGACATGCAGGGACTTGCTCAGACTGTCACAGAATGTCTGTGACAGAATTGGGTGTATGAGCCCAATCTCCCAGTTCCCAGTCTTATGCCTTAATCACAAGACATTCCTCCTGTTTAAAACTGACAGGTACTAGATGTGAAAGCACAGGAATTACTTACGTGATTAATTCAAATGAAGTTAATTGGTCAGAATCTTTTATAATGTAAGCGCGAGCACACACACACACGGAAGAAGGTCCAAGGGAATCAAATTGTGAAAAACGGAATCTTTCAAAGTAACCCTATGCTTGTCACAGAGAGGATAGCTGCTGTTGGAGCTTCCTTTACACAGTGTTAACTCTCACATGGGAGCACTGCAGACTCTGAAATTGAAAAGTTATTTATCATCCCATCGTTTGTTTTTATATAAGTCTGAATAAAAGCTGCCAGTCATGTAAAAGTAAGTTAATATGGAAGAAGAGCACAGGGGAGAGGACTTCCTGTAATTGTTTCCACAGCCTATGCTGTTCTAAATGCCTCTGCTAAATCTGTCAGTTAACACAAACTGTGGTGGTCAGTTGATGATGTGGGAGTGGAACCCCATAAACTCAGTATGAGGAGGAGGGTAAGTTGAGGTCCTCATTTCCTTGATTCCTGTTAGCTTCATCTATACAGCCAGTCAAATTCTATACGTGTCCCTAACCTATCACCTCTATTAGATCCTCTTCCACCATGCTTCTTGGAGGTTCCTGGTTCCCTTTATCCCCATTAGATCCTGAATTTCCCACTTACCCCCCTTTAGCTCTCCTCTCCCCAAGTTAGCTCCTGTGTCAATGCCTTCCCTATTAGCTCCCATTTCCTGATGAGCCTACTTTCCTCATTGCTCCCATGTGTCCCATTAGCTCCTTGTCACCCCCTTTTCCTTCGGGAGTTTTTCGCACAGTATGAAGCACTATAATGATTTCAGTTTGATTTAAGGTTCTGAAAGGGAAAAAAATTGCCGTTGTTCTCTGATGAGCTATAATCCTCATTACAAGAATCAGTTCACATGATTAAGGTTGATACACGCTAGCAGCATGTATGAGACGGCTGACTATGTAGATAAACAGAGTGCTTCATTCACCGGGGTTGCTTTTCACCAGTGCTAAATTGGCACTTTTTTTAAAAGTTGAAAATAGATTATATGCAAAATACATTTAAAATTCCATAAAATGCCACATGTAGTTGAACAGAACTTGGCAGCTATGCTTCATTGAGGTGAACAGCATGAATAGAGTTGCGGTGAATTGCATGCAACCTTTGCTTCTTCTGTTGTTTGCTTGGATACTGTTGCTTCTCGACAAAAAAGAAACTAGAGTGGACTACTATGCTTCTGGAGTGCCCCATTGACTTCCTGGGGGCTTGTCAGAGCCACAGGAGTCTGTCCAGGTGATTTTTATTTTCAGGATTGGATCTTATGTTTCTGTTGGATTGGACTCCTAATTTATTTTTCAGATGAAAGTTTAGCATTTGCAGAATATTGTTCAATGAGTAGCTGCTGCAGTCACCATAAAATTGTTGAATTTGTAGTTTTTCATACTCCCAGTTTTCTCCATAAGAGAGAGAGAGCTACTGGGGATTCATTTGCTAACTCTTGTACAGTGTTTTGAGGATGTGAAATGTTATATCACTTCTAATAATTGATTTTTTTTCTCCTGTTTTTGTTCTTAAGAAGAGGAGTTAGGTTTTTTTGGAGAATGTTGCCAAAATTAAAAGTATCACACACTCCAGGCTATCAGAGTGGAGTTAACTCACCTTTATTTAACATAGGCTGCTTACAAAGGAGAATCAGTTTTAAGTATTTTAAGTCTGTGTACTCACTTAAATAGGATCCATTACAACTTCCATAGGAATTTTAGGCTCCCATGCTCTGTGATATCACCAGCTAGCATTACACAATGTATCTGTGAAGCTGGGGATGGAGAATATGCACTGATGCTCAAAAAAGTTAGTGATTTTTTTAATGTCCTGTAACATTATTACCCAGCCGTTTTTTCTGAACTTGAACTTCTCACTGAGAACTATGCACAGATCGAGTTTCAATGTTCTTCTGGTTTTGAGTTCTATGTGGGGAAAAGAGTATAGCAACAGTGTATTAAAATGGCATAAGTCTGTATTTTCTCACCTTTTCAGAACCCAAGAAAGGCTAAAGGGATTTTGCTCAACTTTAAATATATATATTTAGAGAGAGAGTCCAAAAGTGACAGTTTTAGAAAGTTAAGAGTGAGTGAAAATGCGGGGATATAATGGAAACTGGTTTTGGAATTTTAACAATAGCAGTGGTTACCATTTGACTATTATTCAAAGTAGTACTGTGGGGGAAGATTTCAGTTCATGAGCTTTCCAAGCATCATTCCAAATATAAGGAGCATCCTCTAAAGATGTGCTGGAAAGAGAAAAAGTCCTGTTTTACTTATTTATTATATAAGACAGCATGAGAGGGTTTTGGTTTAAAACTATTTTTTACTTCATATTCTTTTACATTGGAAATTCTGTTGTCTCTTCTGGAATGTTCTATGCTGGAATAAGAAATTGTGACATAGCAAGAAACTAAAAACTGAGCAATTGAGAGAGAAAGGGATTTTTAGTCAGCCTATTTAAAACTTTTTTTTGTTAATGCCTACTTAACTCCACTGTGTAATGAGCACTTGGCTGAAAGGTTGTCTTGATAAAAGTTTCGTTGTGCCACTCCTTCAATAAAGATAAATAATAAAGTAAGAGCTCACAGTAAACATCTGAGCCCTCCCCCTTTTCCTCCCCGCTCCCCGGTCACCCAGCTCCCCACCCTCCAAGAATTCCTCCAGCAAATCCAGGGAAGAATCAGAGTGGACATGCTTATAGTTTCTAAGGCTTTGTCTACACTAAAAAGTTAGACCAATGTAAGTTGCCTTGCAATGACATATTTGTGCATGAGTCTACACTTAAATTTGTTTCCAGCTGATGTAAGTGCCTTGTTACAGTGATGCAGTAAAACCACCTCCTTGAACAGTATAGAGCCCTGGTTGACCTACTGAGGTTGACGCAGTGAGAGTAGATGCTCTGTGACCTGTGTTGACCCCAACAGTCCTCCAGTAGCTGTCCCACAATGCCCCATTCTGTATGACAGTGACAGCTCTGGTCACAGGTGGCAACTCCACTGCTTGGGGGTCACAGAGACCAGAAGCCACGGACACCACCTTTAAAACCCAGTATGTTTTTGAAATTCCTTGTCCTCGGTTGCCCACCTTAGTGAGCACACCTAGGAGCTCTCCCTTGTCTGCAACTGCTCAGCCAACCATGCCAACTCCACACACTAGACGTGTTCCTACATGGAGTAGGCAGGAGGCATTGGGTCTCCTGGTTCTGTGAGGAAGAGAGGCTGTGCAAACACCACTATGGACCAGCCATAGAAATGTGGAAATCTATGACTTGATTACACAGGGGATGCAGGCAAAGGGGTATGACTGGGATCAGCAGCAGGTGCCTTGTGAAATGAAGGAACTTTTCCAGGCATACCACAAGGCCAGGGAGCTAACAATAGATCTGGTGCTGAGCTGCAGACCTGCCACTTTTACAATGAGCTGTATGCCATACTTGACGGAGACCTCACCAGCACCCTGCATACCACTGTGGCTATCTCTGAGGAGACAGAGACACTGGCTGTGAACTGTGAGGAAAAAGGAGGGAGTTCCAGCCATCCAACGAGGCAGGACCCATTTGAGACTCCCCACCTAGCCATTTCCACTATGCAAGTGTGGCTGAGCCTGATGGAGGGGAAGGAAACTCAGGTAAGTGTGTGCATGCATTTTTAAAGATTGTGCCCAGCCCACCGCCAAGTTAACAAAACAGAGTTATCAACTTTTCATTGTTTTACTCATACAAGAAGAGATAGATGTAGAACAAACAGAGATAGAGTTGGCATCTGCTTTTCATTCTCCTGTTGGGTTGCGGGGGCATGCGGAACACTTGGTTTATGTACTTAGAGATGTCCATTTTGTTCTTCTGCAACATCTTGGTGAAGCTTTCATGGAGATACTCTGCAATCCTCTCCCAAAAGTTTCTGTGTATGGCTGCCTTATTTCTTCCTCCGCGGTAGGACCCTTTTTACACCACTCTAGTTCAACTGGAACCGTTGCAGTAAACAGTATATGAGCAGTATATGAGCCTGGGTGGCTTAGTATATAAGCCTGGGTGGCTTAGTGATGCCAGTAGCAGCTGTGTTCTCTGTGTCTTTGTGACCCTCAGGAGTAAGGTATCAGCTAAAACCATCATCACCTGTAGAAAATAGTGCCAGTATTCAATGCCATTGCCCTATACTCATACCCATGGAATAAGGGCTGTAATGTTATAGCTTCATGCAACAGAACAGCCTTCCCTCCATTGCCCCTGGCAGGCCATACTCACTATGGCATGGTACGCCAAAGCTGTAGTGTCAATAAGCATTTCTTATTAAAAGTGTTTATGGGAATAAGGGAAGGAAGTTTTGAAACTTATTTTCCCCTTTCCGTGATGACTGTAAATCCAATTGCACATCTGTCTGTTTTTATCAGCAGCATCTGGCATGGCAGCCTTGAGAGGTGCCCACCTACTACACCCACAGAATGCCTGACCTGATGAGGAGGAGTTGGAAGAGGACTAAGGAGGATGTGTTCTCTGGGATCCTGCAAGCCAGTGATACACTGGACCATGAGCAGAGGGCTTGGATGGCCAGTATGACCAACAGCATGGAGAAGTAAAGTGAGAACAGGAGAAAGGAGAGGGAGATGCATCAGGACATAATGGGTCTTCTCAGGCAGCAAACCCAAATGCTGCAGACCCTGGTTGACCTATAGGTCCAAAAATCCCAGACTCCCCACCTTTGCAGTCTTTGGAAAACTCCATGGTTGCTGTTCCCTATACACCCCAACATACAATGTGGTATTACAGGCCACATCCTTATCCCTATCACTCCATGGCAAGGGACAGCAGGGAAAATCACATATTCTCATACACTGACCTGTGAGGACCACAGCTGATGCATGGGTAGCCACAATGGACTACATTTGTGCACACAAATGGACCAAAATATTTACTCCCTTTCCAATTTTAAAGTTCCACTCTGTTAATTTATGTTAAAAATGTGTATTACATTGCCTGTATTTTTTGCACATTGTTTTCTACACTGTTTTTCCCACTCTGTAAAGTTCTATTTTTGGAGAATCAAATTATTGTTATTAGTTCACAATAAATATTGCAGAATGCATAGCAGTACTCAAAGCAAACAGTACTTGTAAATGTACAGCAAGCATCACCTAATTCTTAGGTTCGGGAAAATACTCAGTCATATTTATAAATGTACAGCAAGCAGTACACTGTTCCAATCAGCACCCAAATCTCCAGGCCCAGAGAACAGTCCAGCATAGAACGCTACTTTGGTTGATTGGCAGTTTTTCCCTTTTGCCTCACAGCTATTATTCAGGACACAACAAGCAGCTATAACTATGGGGATATTTTTTTCACCAAGATCCTGTCTAGTGAGTAAACACCACAGTCTCCCTTCTCCCTTCAGTCTACCAAAAGCCCATTCAACAGTCATTCTGCACCTGTTGTTCCGGTAGTTGAATTTTTCCTTGGTATTGTCAAGGTGGCCACTGCATGGCTTCATGAGCCCCGGGAGCAAGGGCTGGTCACCAGAATCACTATTGGCATTTCAATATCACCCCTGGTAATTAGCGATCGGGAAAGAATGTTCCTGCTTGCAGATTGCTGAACAGTCCTGCGTTCTTAAAGTGAGCATCAGGCACTTTCCTGACCAGCTGATACTGATATCAGTGAAACGTTCCCAGTGATCCACCAACGTTTGCATAGCCATAGAAAAGTAGCCCTTTCTGTTGATGTACTCTGTAGCAAGGTGTACTGGTGTCAAAATAGGGATATGCATGCCGTCTATTGCCCAGCCCCACTTTGGGAACCCCATTGCTGCAAATCCATCCACTGTCCAGCATATTGCTGAGAATGACAATCCTGCATAGCAGGAGATGATTAATGGCCCTACAAGTTTGCATGACAACGGCAGCCACTGTGGATTTTCCAACTCCAAAATGATCTCGGCACTCATTTCTCCACTGTTACTGCAGCTCTCATTCTGGTGTCCCTGTGCTAGGGAGCTGGGACGCGCTCAGCACACAGATCCAGTAATGTGGCCTTTTTCATCTGAAAGTTCTCCAGCCACTGCTTGTTGTTTTAAACCTGCATTACGATGTAATCTCACCAGTCAGTGCTAGGTACTTTGGCCCAGAAGTGATGCTGCACAGACTGTAGCTGCTCCATACATGCCAACAACAACCTTGAATTATTTTTCCCTGTGCACCTTAGAAAACAGTCCTTGAAGAAATCATCATGTCCCCCATCATTATAGTACTTGTACATCTGCAAATATAGGAAAATTGTGCATCCTGTATTTGCAAAGTTCATGAGAATAGTGCAGAGCTCTGCAGGCTGCATGCTTCTATCAGAAATAGCAGACACCAAAAAGTGCTGTTGGGGTTTGTGGGATTTTTTTTTAAAAAGGCACAAAAATTATGGGATATGAATGGCATTATAAGATGGAGAATATTGCATGCTGAGAAGCTGACTCCTAGCTCCCAGAGATCCCATGGCAAGTCATTTCTATCCCTCAACACACTGAAAATTTCCCAAAAGGCGTTGTGCCAGATGATGGCACACTGGGATACCGACTCTGGTGTACTGCACTTTGCATTGACACAAGCACTCCTGGTGAGTATGGGCAGCGCTGACACAAGTGTGCATGCACCTGAGCAATTTACAAACTTTGGCGGCTTACGCTGATGTAATTTGTGTTGACCAAAGTTTGTAATGCAGACATGGTCCAAGTCAAATAAGAAGCAGGAAAACAAATTCTGCTTTTTATACATCATAAAGCAGCAAAAAAGAAAAAAGTAGAGGGGACTTTTAAACTTTAAACGACTTTTAAAAAAATCCTTTGAATGTCTCCTTTATAAAAGTCAAAGCATAATTGACAATATGGTAAATCTTTATAGCTACAAAATCTGTGGGGTATGTAAGAAGCGATATCTTAGACTAGGGATTCTCAACCTCTTTCAAAGTATGGACCATGACTTCAATATGGAGTGTTGCGTGGACTTCTTTTCAATTGCGAAACATTCCTGTAGCAACTACAGAAATTGTTCATGTGGAAAAGTAATGTTAGGAAAGTATTTTATATATATTTTAGCTTTTTTAAAAGTAGCAGCTGAAATCAGGAGGCAGACCATCACCATGTCACCTATCACTTTCACAGGCCACCAGCAAGTGTTCCACAGACAATCACTAGTCCAGGGACCACGAATTGAGAACCATTGCCTTAGAGCTTTGTATTAAGGAACTCTTCACCATTATTTTTATTTATTTGGTATCAAGAAGGTTTTATGATGGAGATCTTCAGATTTGTCTTTTGTGATAAAATATTTGAAGCCTCATAGCATCTTAAGCATTAAATAATTGTTCTGACTACTGCATTTGCATATAATTGCATGATATCTTTATATTTTTCCCTTTTTTTCTTACCAGATTCATCAACGTGCTGTAATTAAGAGGCCAGTTGCCTGGACACAATGGACCACTTAGGGACAGCAGACGCTGAGGATGATTCAGGATCATTAACAAATCTTGCTCCTAGTCCTCATAGTGAAGCAGTTGCTCATGAATTTCAGGAACTCTCATTGCAGCCTAGTCAGTATTTACCTCCCCTCACTGAACGAAAGAATGGTGAGTACAAAACCGGTTAGAGGCAGAGCCTCCCTGCTCTGTCATAAAGAAATGTGTATTTTCATAAGTAATAATGTTTTTAATTACTTACTTTCCTCAAGTGAAATATTTGTTAAGCCTCTCCATTTATGTCCAACAACCATATTAAAGTATGAATGTTATTTTTATTTGTTGTGAAATGTGTCTTGAACAACTTCATTTACCACTGCAAATGGCCTAACTTTGAACACCCAACCTTGAAAATGTTGGCCAATGCAAATAAAAGGTGGCTCTTTGTTTACATGAATGAAAGATATAATCCTCAGCAAATACAAAGAGAAAGTATGAGTTAATCAAATGTATGTTTCCTTCTCCTGGGACATAGTTACATTACCAAACAACTGAAGATAGTTATTTCAAATAGTTATTTTTTGTTGAAAAATTAGAGGTATTTAAACTTGAGGTTTTAAAGTAAAAGGATTATTTCACGGACTAGTTTAAGGATGAACGTTGTAGGGAAAATGAGGTTTACATTTTAGGAATGTTTCCAGTATCTTTCTTCATTGTTTATGTTGGCACGGCAGCTTAGTAGAAATGTGTTTCCACTGCTACAGTAAGCATAGGAAGAATTAGGTTTGAATCAAGATGTACGTTAGTGTTCACCATGAAATGGAGTCATAATTATTTTAAAGCATGTTGGATCTCACAAATATGTTGCTCATCACCTTTTTCTACTTGGCAAATTTGTCTTAAATACTTGTTTTTCAACACCTATTGGGAATATTCAGTTTTCAAATTGGAATATTAAATTGTATTAAGTTATGTAAGTTGTATAACATTGGAGGAAGGATACAGGTTTAATCAAGGAAAAGTTAGGTAGTGAGAAACTTCCACCACTTCCTTTTTCCATAGCAAACTTAGCTTAGCTTATGTTCAGCTGGGAAGAAATCTTCCCCTCCCCTGTTGTAAATCTGTGCATCACTCTCTCGTCCACAAGTGTGCTGATTTTAAACATATATCAGCTATTTAACATACTATTGATCCATAACTAAAACAGTTCATGAACAGTTTAATGTAACTGCAGTTCAGTTCTCTTGTTTCAGGGGTCTAAAACTTTGGCTCTAGATCACTTTTGGATGGATGAGCCTTTAAAAAAAAAATCCCTTAAACTTCAGAAAGAAACACATAATTTTGAGATGTTAATCCTCACTACGTACTATCTGGGACTTGGTTTGTACTGAAGTCCTTTTATAAATTTATCTGCAGCGAGACTGGTAGTTCATAACTACGGCTAGTTTTTAGGTATTTTTAGTAAAAGTCATGGACAGGTCACGGGCATTAAACAAAAATTCACGGCCCATGACCTGTCCGTGACTTTTACTATATACCCCTGACTAAAACTTGGGGAGGGGCAGCCCTGGGGACACCATGGGTGCTGGGGGTGGGGCGACCCGGGAAGCGCTGCGGGTGCTCAGGGTGGGGCACAGGTTCTTGGGGAGGTGTGGCCCGGGGGGACACCGTGGGTGCTCGGGGGGGGGGGGGGGGGGAGGAAGGTGTGGCCTGGGGAGGGCACTGCGGGTACTGGGAGGGGGGTTGGCAGGGCTGGGGCAAGTTTCCTACCTGGCTCCTGGGAAGTGGCAACCTCTAGCTCTTAGCTCCACGTGGTGCCAATGGGAGCTGTGGGGGCGGTGCCTGTGGGCAGAGGCAGCATGTGGAGCTAGGAGCTGAGGGAGGGGAGTTCCTGTTGCCCTTCCGGGGAACTCCCCCCAGGTAAGCACTGCCCCGCACTCCAATCCCCAGCCCCAAGGTCCCCCCCGACACAAACTCCTGCTGCTGGGGAGCGGTGGAGCCCTAGACTACCCTAGCAGGAGCCAGGGCGACTGGACCAGGACTGTCTGAGCTGCTCAGGCAGCTCCTGCGCCAGCCGCACCAGGCTGCTATAGAAGTCCTGGAAGTCATGGAAAGTCATGGAATCCGTGACCTCCATGACAAACACAGAGCTTTATTCATAACTATACATCTTAAGCACCTATGCAATACAGCTTGAGAGTTACCATCACTTTCTTGGTACCAGCTATAATGAAATCTGTTTAACAAGCCTTGAAAAATTCCTATAAAAACAAATTATCCCAACAGAAAAAAGTAGCCTTATGAAATGGCTTACCTTAATAATAATGAGATTCTTGTATCTGTATGTGCTTGCCTCCCACCCCCCAACACATTCATTTATTGTCTCCCCATATCTCTGAACAGTCTGATCTGTATTACCTTGTGGCTGTCTACTTAGCTCTTTTTCTGATCCACAGGATATTATTGAGGCCAAGAGTTCAACAAGATTCAAAGAGGGATTAGACATTTTTATTGGTAACAAGAATCCACATTTATAATAGTAATTACTAAAAAGATTTGGAAGGAATATAAAACCTCATGCTTCAGGGTTAAAGCTAATCTCTAACTATTAAAAGTTAAGATTAGACTTTCACTGGGGCAGATTATCACACATCTGCTTAGTGCAGGATTTCTTGTACTGTCTTCTGAAGCATCTGCTGCTGGCCACTGTCAGAAGCAGGATATTATACTAGATCAGGGGTGGGCAAACTTTTTGGCCAAAGGGCCACATTGGGGTTTCAAAACTGTACGGAGGGCTGGGTAGGGAAAGCTGTGCCTCCCCAAAAAGCCTGGCCCCCGCCCCCTATCCACCCTCTCCCACGTCCTGCCTCCTGACTGCCCCCGTCAGAACCCCCGACCCATCCAACCCCCCCTGCTTCTTGTCCCCGACCGCTCCCTCCCAGGAAACCCCGCCCCTAACTGCCCTCCCCCTGGGACACCACCCCCATCCAACCCCCCCCCCCCCCGCTCCCTGTCCCCCGACTGCCCCGACCCCTATCCACACCCCTTCCCCTTGACAGGTCCCCTAGAACCCCACCCCCCATCCAACTCCCCTGCTCCTTGTCCCCTGACTGCCCTGCCCCCTACCCACACCCCCGCCCCCTGACAGGCCCCCCAGGACTCCCATGCCTATCCAACCCCTCATGTTCCCCATCCCCTGACCACCACCACCCCAAGAACCTCCGCCCCATCTAACTGCCCCCTGCTTCCTGTCCCCTGACTGCCCCCCAAAACCCCCTGATCCATGCCCCCTTACCATGCTAGAGCCAGGCACGCTGCTGCGCTGCTTGGCAGAAGCGGCGGGCCAGAGCACTGGCAGCGCAGCAAGGTGAGGCTGCAGGGGAGGGGGGAAAGCAGGGGAGGGGCCAGGGACTAGCCTTCCCGGCCGAGAGCTCAGGGGCTGAGCAGGACAGTCCTGCGGGCTGAATGTGGCCCGCGGGCTGTAGTTTGCCCACCTCTGTACTAAATATACCATGTGTGTGACTGAGTGTAGTATTTTCTAGGTTCCTATGAGTCTGCTCTCCTGTGAGTTAGGCAGACAGCACTGCGCTGTCACAGGTATTTTTTTTGCATTTGGAAGGTTGTTTTTATAATCATGAGTGCTAGAACCGTGAAAACTTTTTTTTAAAAAGAAAGTGTAATTTTTTAAAAAGTTGACAGCATTCACTCAAGAAAGATTCGTCTTCAACACGAATGAGTGTTTTTTTCCAGCCTGTCTTCAAGTTACATTTTATGCATGTTTTTCTTTGTGCCTCTGAAAGAACTTCCTGATTTTGTTCCTTGTGCGGATTGAAGTGGATTACTGTGCATGTTGAGCCTTGATATACAGTAACTCCTCACTTAAAGTCGTCCTGGTTAACATTGTTTCATTATTAGGTTGCTGATCTATTAGAGAACATACTTGTTTAAAGTCGTGCAATGTTCCATTATAAGGTTGTTTGGCTTGCCCTGCTCTACCCGCCTAGGGCTCCTGCTGGGAAGCGGGGTCAGGATGCGGGGGCTTGCCCCATTGCTTCGGCCCTTGTGTCCCGACCCTGCTCTCCAGCAAGAGTGCTGGGCGAGCAGAGCCGGGCAAAACCCCACGCCCCAACTCTGGCAGGAGAGCTGGGCGGAGCGGGGCAAGCCCCTGCGACCCGACCCTGCCTCAACTAAGCTTCACAATCATCATTGGTGAGTACAATATTAAATTGTTTGTTTAAAATTATGCACTATAAGTTTTAAATATTTATATAATGTCTTTTGTATGGTGAAAAAAATTCCCTGGAACCTAACCCCTCCCACCCCCATTTACATTATGGGGAAATTGGATTCGCTTAACATCGTTTCGCTTAAAGTAGCATTTTTCAGGAACATAACTACAATGTCAAGCGAGGAGTTACTAGTACTGAGCTTTTAATTTTATGAAGGGTAGCCATCAATATATGTATCCACAAAAACAAAATTAAGCTCCTAAATGTGCCTGTAGACCATGTTTACTATTGTTTCACTGTATACATCTATCCTGTTTGCTGTATTTTCTTTCTTCAGTTACTTTTTGTGAAAAAGCAGCTCACTTGTAATCCAACCAATAAAACCTAGTTACCTTGTGCTTTAGAAACTGAATTGTGTAAGTTAACTTTTTAGTTCTTCCTTTTCAATGGGCCATTGCTTTGGTGAGTGTGCTTCTAATGACTTAACAGAATTCCTGCAGAAGCTGTTTCAAGCCTGTTTTGGTGTTGTGTCACAGAGGTGATGGTAGGGTGACCAGATCACCCAAGTCAAATATCGGGACCTGGGAGGGGGCGGCGGGGGGGAGTGGTGTGACGCGGGGGGGCGTGACGCTGGGGGTGTGTGGCCAAAAACAAACAAACAAACAAAAAAACCCACCCTTCCTCCACAAGCACTGGAGGGAGGCCCGGGAGACGCAGGGGAAGCGCGGGGCCAGGGTGAGTGCGAGGCCGGCCTGGCCCCAAGCAGGCAGGACTCAGTCGGGTGGAAGGGAGAGTAGGGGGGCAGCCTGTGGTGCCAGGCGGTGGCTGTTCTTCCCCCCCTGGGCAGTGGGACTCGGGAGCAGCCGCTGCTGAAGCTCCCACTGCCGCAGGGGGCGGAGGAGGAAGCGGCCGATGGCCAAGCTCGGCGGCTGCGGCTCTGGCACCCGGGCCCGAACCTCCCAAGCCCGGGCCTGCTGCAGGGACCCAGCAGCGTGCACACTGCGCCCAGCCCCTGGCCTGTCGCATCTGGGCTGCTGCCCAGCTGGTGCTATCCCTGGGTGGTCCCGAAGTGGGGGCAGCAGGCCCCAGCCCCACCCCCCCCGTCCCGCTCGGGTCCCGCAGGGGAACAGGCTCAGGGGGTTCGGGCCCGGGCGCCAGAGCCGCAGCCGCCGAGCTTGGCAATCGGCCGCTTCCTCCCCCCGCAGCAGTGGGAGCTGCAGCAGCGGCTGCTCCCAAGTCCCGCTGCCCGGGGGGGAGAGAACAGCTGCCGCCTGGCCCCGCGGGCCGCCCCCTACTCTCCCTACCATCCGACTGAGTCCTGCCTGCTTGGGGCCAGGCCGGACTCTTACTCACCCCGGCCCCGCGCTTCCCCTGAGTCTCCCGGGCCTCCCTCCAGCGCTTGTGGAGGGAGGAGGAATGGTGGGCCTGGGGAAGAGGCAGGGATTTGGGGAGGGAGCCAATGGGGGGAGGAGGGGGCGGAGTTGGGGCAGAAGGGGGGGGCGCGAGCACTTCCGGGCTCCAGGCTCCGGAGCATTTCCTTGTTTGTCCAGTGTCCCGACCGCACATTGGTCGGGACGCGGGACAAACAAGGAAATATCGGGACAGTCCCGATAAAATCGCGCCGTCTGGTCACCCTAGGTGATGGGCACTTTCTCTTAGCACTTGCACTGCTCAAAGGAATGTTTTTGTAGAGTGAGAGCTAATATACAGTCAGCTTTCATCTTGACTTCAAAGATAGTTTCTTGCTTGTTTGTTTTCCTAGAGAGAGGTACAGTAAGGTGCCTTGATGGTGAAGTTGGGTGTGGGGAGGAGAATAGGGAATAAAATGGTACAGAAAAAGGCAACAAAAGGAAAAGTAATTATGAAAAACAGTGATTCTTCTTCAAATAGTGTCCTTCTTGGTGCTTCACTGTGTGTCTGCATCCCTGCACTACCGATGGGAGAAATTTGGTAGCAGTGTCCGTTCAGCCTGCACATGTGCTAGCCCATGTTCTGCCGTGAGGCTAACCGGCATGGGTGGGCGAACCCTCATCAGTTCCTTCTCAACCGCCCCTGACAGAGACGGAGCTTCAACTGTCCATTCACGGATTGTAAACTTTTTTAGAAATGCTAATCTTTAGCTTCCTTCTGAAGCTCTTTTCCTTCTTTTCTTCATTTACGTTTTTATTTGGCCATTGCCTAAAGAAAAAGAAAAGAGTTTATTCTTTCATCAACACCTGATTGTGGGGGGACCCCTCTGGACAGGGTGTACATGGCTCCCCAGGCTCCAAGAAGTGTCTCTGTTGCAAGGAATCTATCCCAGTGACTGACGGACACTCTGTGTGCACCCACTGTCTGGAAGAGAAACACATCCCACAGAAGTGTGGTTTGTGTCAGCTACTGACAGGTGAAAGTGGGCCTGTACGGAGGACTAGTAAGAAAAGGAGACTGGCTGAGGGAGGGAGAAGCCTGCCCCCTGCATAAGAAAGGTTTAAACTCAGCTGTTCCCTGCACCACCCCCCCCACCCCCACCCCCCGGGGTTAGGAGCCGTTTCTGGCATGCTTGTTAATTTCACTCACAGTTGCTGGGGGGAAGGGGAGGGGAACGGTGTGTGTGACCACGGCAGGGGCAGTTCTTTTCTGTCCCCGGGATGAGGGGATCTCCTATACACAGAAAATACAATCAAAATCAGGAACCATTTCCAAGTTCAAATCTATCCCATTCTCTCCCCAGCAGAGGATCATGGTTGTGATGTCCAAACTGCTTGCAGATCCTCTTTGAAATGTTACTGTTTAAAAAAACAACAACACAAAAAACATGGAGAACATGGTGGGAAGATGTGTCATGATGATCAGGGTTTATTTTGGGCAAAGCAATTTTGCTAAAGCAACTAAAGATTCACAGGGAAAGCAAATAGCCTCCATAGACAAAACCACAAAGGGATTGGAGGGGAAAACTGGATATTCAGGGAAATTATTGTGCCTCCTTTGAAAGAAATAGTAGTTTTCATTCCACCCTCTTTATATATTGATTTAAACACCTGAAATGTCCTTAGGACATAGGGCGCAATCTCAGATCTCTTTTTGTTTTGTCCTGCCTGCAGAGTACAGAGGCTGAAATTGACAAAATTTTCTCTAAATATCTTGTATATTTCATGAAGGCTATTCCAGTTGTCCTTCATTCACCCCTGCCCTGCCTTCCCCTACTACTAGCCACCCATTGGTGTGCCCCTTGCACTCTTTTATGTGCCTGGAAGGGAGATTAAAAAATCCTTGATATCTGACTTGCTAGGAAATAGAGAGGATCTAGGGAAAGTGGGGCACTGGTGGGCATGATGCAACGCAGTCCCTTGCCCCCCTGGCTCCCTGGCTGGCTGGCTGGCTGGCTATGTTTTTTGCCTTGGTTACTTACTCCTTGGCAGACCCAGCCCAGCAGCATCTGCTGGCTCTCTGCAGGCAGCAGCAGCCCACAGGGGCCGGTTGCTGGGGTCGCTGCGGGTCGGCGGCAGGTTGTAGCTGCATTGTTTGTGACACATTCATACACATACACATACATACTGTATGTATTACTATCCCGTGGGGAGGGCGCCGGTGCCCTTTTGAGGGGTGGGGGGACAGGGGAGACAGTATTTCTGCTGCTCACACCTCAGGAACTTCTGTAAGAGGCAAGGTCTGGCTGAGCATTGGTGGGCACCCAGCTTTTGGGTTGCTGCTTAATGGTGTCCCCAGGAAAACTTCCAGCCTCAGCAGCTGCTGCTCTCTCTTCCAGGCTGTGGGAGGGAGCCGCCCGGGAGACAGGGGAGGAGACGGAGGTCTGGGGGGCATGCGGCAGCAACAACACAAGCAATAGGGGGTGGCAGGTGGGGGCTGCAGCTCCAACGGGAACCACTACCCACACAAAGCCGCCCCAGCCCCCGGCTCAGTCCTGGCACGTGGAAGGTGTGAGTGGGCCAGCCCAGCGGGGGCAAGAAAGGGGCATCCATGGGAAGGACTGGATGGAGCAAAGCATCCTTATAGCAACTCCCACATTGGGCCATACAGCTGCTCTTGCTGCTCTCCCTGTTGTCGTGCCATGCCTCGAGGTGAATGTGCTGCACGTCGGCCCTTTCCAAGCCACAATTTCACATATGGCATGGGATTCCACTGAGTATAAGGAGATCCCACACATGAAATGAATAGCAAGTCCGCCACATGACGAGTGGTAAGTGCAGTCCGTTTCACTGTAATGATGTTGTTCATTGCACTGAATCCCCTTTCGCAGTCAGCATTGCTTGCAGCAAGGGTGTCCACTGCAAGGACGAGTCTTTTAAGTTTACCAGGAATGTTTTTTCCTCCAAAAGCCTTGAATTCAACAAATCCCTCAGTTGATCAGCCAATGCTCTTATTTCCTTTTCTCCGAAATGGGGATTCTCTGGATTCTCTTGCCATTTTTCGGGATTCAAAACTAACAAATTGTTAATTAAGTTCTTATAATTGGAAGACCTTTCTTCACGTGTGCTTTGATCGGCTTTGTTTGAGGCAGTTGTAAATAGCAAGCCCACGCGATTACCATGTGGGGGTACCGTATGGCACTCAAAAGCTAACTTTGGAACATCCACATGAATGTCTTCCTGGGAAAACAAAATCTTCTTGTCTTGCTTCACAGATCTAAATCTACTTTGATCCAGGTATATTCTAAATGTATATGTACAGTATGGATGGATCTCTCAAAAAAGATAGCTCTTCAGTATAGGAGTTGGACCAACAAATAGCCCCCTGGGGAAGGATGGACTCCATTAAGCAGCACACATTAAGCAGAAGTTCCTGAGGTGTGTTAGCTCAGAAACACTTGTCTCCCCCCCCCCCCCCTTAAAAGGGCACTGGCACCTTCCCCACAGGACAGTAATACATACAGTATGTATGTGTATGAATGTGTGTGTCACAAACAATGCAGCTGCAGCCTGCTGCCGACTGCCCCGACCCCAGCAACCGGCCCCTACTATTGTATTACAGTAGTATTGGAGATCCCCTCATCCAGGGGGCAGAAAAGAACTGCCCCTGCCATGGTCACACACACCTTCCCCCTGCCCCCCAACAACTGGGAGTGAAATTAACAAGGATGCCAGAAACGGCTCCTAACCCCAGGGGCTGAACTGCCCAGGGAACAGCTGAGTTTAACTATTCTTATGCAGACAGCAGCAGCAGGCATCTCTCAGCCAGTCTCCCTGCTCACTGCAAGCTAGAGCCTAGAGGTGATCCCCTGCTGAGTGGGGAGTGGGGGAGGAACGCAGAGCCTTACTGTCTGCAGCCTGGCTGGAGGAGGAGGGGGGAGACCAGAAACCAAGGTGACAGTGAGTTTTCCCCTTCCACCTGCTTTTATTAGCTCTTGATTTAAGCTGTGCAGCCAAATGCTTGTATTTGTTGTGTATTAGAGATCCCCTCATCCTGGGGGCAGAAAAGAACTGCCCCTCCCATGGTCACACACACCCTTCCCCCCGCAACAACTGTGAGTGAAATTAACAAGGATGCCAGAAACAGCTCCTAACCCCGGGGCTGCTCAGGGAACAGCTGAGTTTAAACTGTTCTTATGCAGGAGGCAGGCTTCTCCCTCCCTCAGCCAGTCTCCCTGCTCCCTGCTTCAAGCTAGAGGGGAGTCCCTGCAGCTGCTGCTGAGTGCCAGGCAGGAGGAAAGCACGGCCTAGCATCGGCAGCCTGGCTGGAGGAGGAGGGAAGACATGGAGAAAAATGTGACAGTGAGTTTTCACTTTTTCAGGCTTATTCCAATATTAAAGTTTTATTACAGACAGTATTTTTAGTAGTAGTAGCAGCTTTATTTTCTATATCTCTGTCATGCAATGGGAGGGATCCATGAAGGATATAGGAGAGGTGGGATGCTTGCTTGCGATTGGACCATATGGGTAAGAAATGTAAATTACTTTCACCCCTGCCAAACCCCAGGGCTCCCAGCTGCCCCTGCAACTGGTAGCTCCGGGGGTGATTTAAAGGGCCCGGGGCTCCTAGCTTCAGCCGGATCCCCAAGCCCTTTAAATCCTGATTTAAAAACCCCAGGATTTAAAGGCCCCACCTCTTCTGGTAGAGGCCACACCTCTTCCGGTTGAGGTCCTGCCCCCTCCGCAGGACTCTGGAGTACCGGTAAGTCCTTTAAGTTACTTTCACCCCTGGCTACTGAAGCCCAGATCCAGAAAGGACAGAGAACTGAGGCTCAAACCCCTACTCATGGAGTCAGCCCTTCAACCACCCAAATTGCAGCGGGAGACCTCACCACAACCCTCTACTTCAAAGAGACCTGAGCCCAAGGAGACACCCACGATCCAGTCACATAAGGCCTCTAAGAAAAGGTTCTTGAGTCCCCATAGCGAGCCCCAATTGAGCTGAAAATGATCTCCAGCTCGATCAGTGTCATTGGTACCAATGGCACCAAAGCCGTCAAAATCTGGTACACAGGGCTTGCATGGTACTGTCCTGACAGAGCACGTTGGGTTGCTTAAGAACCCAGTTGGCACAGGCAAGGAACAATCAGTACCACCAAGGCAAGAGAAACAGAAAATCTGCTGCGGGGAAGGCTCTTGTGGCATGGATATCAGCACTGGTAACACCTGTGGCACACCAGGCACCAGTGGACCATACTATCGAGTCTGTATCACCAAGTCCTTCGGTACAGGCATCTCGGCACTGACAGCCACCACCAATACTGATACCTTTGGCACTACCCAACTTCTGGTGTGCGATGGATCTTGTGGTGTCTGATGTACCGGACTTGTCTCTTCTCAGTACTGGGACCCTGTTACTGAGTTCACCCAGAGCCTTTGACTCGCTGATGACCTCTTGCCATGCACCACTCTTTTCATCTTCTGAATCAGAAAGTGAGCAAGAGGATGTGGTCTCCCACCACTCTTCTCACCTACCGTATGGTGCCCAATTTCACTATGAACCTCCATCATATCATCCTCCTGATCCACAGGCTCCCTGGTTTGGGCAGCCATGGTACCAACCACTGTGTCCTTTCCCACACTAATGGGCTTACTGGGATCCCTGGCAGGCTCAAAGACAACAGGCTCCCCATTGTTCCAGTGTGGCCTAACAGCAACCAGAGACAGCCTACTTCAGCAAGATCATATGGCAGACCCCCACACCTGTCCCACCAACATGCAAGCGGGCTGACAAAAAATGTTGCATGCAGGCGAAAGACACAGAGTTTCTCTTCTCCTACCTGCCTCCCAATTCAATCATAGTGGACATGGTCAATTTAAAGGGCCATCAACACCAATTTAAATCCACCCTCTATGACTGGGACTGGAAGCACCTCGATCTTTTTGACAGGAAAATGTATTCCTCAACCACTCTCCAGTTCTGCGTTGTGAACTATCAAGCCTTAATGGAAAAATACAATTATCAGAATTATCTGAAACTGAACTCTTTTATTGAACAGCTTCCTGATATTTACATAAGGAACAATTCAAGGCCGTAGTCAATGAAGGCCAGCTGGTGACTAAGACATCCCTCCAGTCTGCACCTGATGCAGCTGACATGGCAGCACACTCCATTTCTACTGCCATCGTGATGAGATGAGCCTCTTGGCTTCACCTATCCGGTTTCCCAAAGGAGGTTTGTACAACTGTGGAGGACCTTCCTTTTGAAGGGACAAAACTATTTTCGGAAAAGACTGATGCCTCCCTCCACGTCTTCAATCCCTCAGGATCTACACACCTGGGTATAAGAGAATATATAGCCCTCAGCCACAATTCAAACCTTGGTCGTTGCAATATCAATCTCAGAGGTCATTTGAACCTCAGAGGAAGGAAGTCCAGGTTCCCCAGATGGAAACAGTTGGGATCTCAACCCACTTCCTCTCAACCTTCCACCTCAAAGCGACAGTTTTGATGGGTTGGTCAAGGTGCCATAGACCATTCTCCTCAACATCACCTCATGCTGGAAAACCTCTTCCATTCCTTCAGAGTCCATCTCACCCTTTTCTGCAACACCGGGAAATGGATAACTTCCGACAAATGGGTACTGGAGATTATCCGAGATGGACATCCATTTTACAACCACCCCTCCCCCAAATACGTTTCCCCATCTCTCTTCAAGGACCCTTCTCATGAGAGCCTATTATGACAGGAGGTAAACCATCTCTTCCGCGTAGGAGCTATAGAGCCAGTGCCCTCTGAGCTAAGAGGCAAAGGCTTCTACTCTCGCTAGTTCCTGATACCGAAGAAAAAGGGAGGTTGGAGACCCATACTGGACCTCAGAGCACTGAACAAATTTATCAAAGCTCAGAAGTTCAAGATAGTCATATTAGCGACATGAAGCTGGCATTTCTGATCGCCATCACCTCAGCGAGAAAAATAGGGAAGATAGCGGCTCTGCTGGCACATTCCCCCTCCTCCCCGTGTTCTTCTCTGACAAAGTCATACTTAGACCATATCTGAAGTTCACTTTCAAGGAGACTTCCACATTTCATATTAACCAACTTATTCAACTTCCAACCTTTTATTCCAAACCTCAACAGGATAATAGGGAAGCTATCTTCCATACGCTCGGCATGAGGAGAGTCTTGGCTTTCTATTTGGACAGGACAAGAGCTTTATCTCCAAGACTTTTCCTCTCCATTACAGATAGGTCAAAAGGTACAGCGATTTCAGCTCAAAGACTCTCCAAATGGATCTCGAACTGTATCAAACTCTGTTACTAAATGCATAATGTAACACCCCCATCTTCAATACATAGGCATTCTACAAGGTCAGTCTCCTCGTCCATCTTCTCCAAGGGTATCCCTATATCAGAAATCTGCAGAGCAGCTATCTGGGCATTTGCACATACTTTTGCAGAACACTATGCCATCCTCGGCGACTCTGCTGCAGACTCCAGATTTAGTGCCACAGTGCTATTGCCTATAACAGACTCGACTCCAAAGCCCCAGCCTCCAATGGGGGGGTACTACTCAGAAGTCACCTACAGTGGAGCACCTATAGGGACTTTACTTAAAGAGGAGGAAGTTACTCACCTTGTGCAGTAACTATGGTTCTTCAAGATGTGTGTCCCTGTGGGTGCTCCACAACCCATCCTCCTCCCCTCTACTTCAGAGTTCTTGTCAATGACTCTGCGGTAGAGAAGGAACTGAGGAGGGCTCATCTGTCCATGCTAGTTAGCCGCGTGGCAGAGCACAGGGCAGTGCATGCGCAGGCTGAACAGACACTGCTCCCAAAATTCTCCAATCAGCAGCGCAGGGACACAGACACACCTACAGTGGAGCACCCATAGGGATACACATCTTGAAGAGCCACCCCAGTTGGTCCAGTTTGGGGTTGGTACACCCCATCACCCAGTCGTCAGGATTTCCTGTTAATTCAGGCTCTGGTCTCCTGGTGGGGCCGCGTAAACAAACAGTCTGTAGCCCCTGAGCCTCCAGGTTGGGACCGAAAGCCACAACTGGAGTTCTGGCCCTTTGGATGGGGCAGAACAACAATCAGTCTGTAACCTCTGGGCGGGGCAAAACAAACAAGCAGTCTATGGCCCCTAAGCCTCCTGGCTGGGGCAGGCAGTAGCAATTGGGGAATTGGCCCCCTGTGCAGCTCAATACAGCAATAAGTCTGTGGCCCCTGGGCGGGGCAGAACAAACAGTCTATAGCCCCTAAGCCTCTGGGCTGGGGTGTAGAGCAGACAACAGCCATGCCTGGTGGCCTGTGGGGTGTGGTAGGGGAACCCGGCCCTGCCCTCTCCATCAGCTTCTGATCCAGGACCCTATGAAGCAGGGGAATTCCCCTCTAGGGGTTCAGGCATCGGCTTCTACTACCTTCCCTGTATCACTTCCTACCACAAGTTGCATCCTGGGCATCTCCTCAGCTGGCGGTGGCTTGGTTTCAGTCTCTGCAATCAGCGAGTCAGTCATCTGCAATATAGACTGGGTTCTCGGGCTCTACCACCTGGACCATTGCCAGCGCCTCTACAGGAGCTTGCAGTCCACGTCCTTCCTCCTCCGCAGCCAGCCCCGACTGAACTGGGCTGCCTCCTTTTAACTGGCTCTTCCACCTGGAGCATGCACAGCATGGGGAAAGAGGGTGTCACCTCCTGGGCCCACAGTGATTGGTCTGTTCCCCGTTGGCCCAGTTCGGGGTTGGTACACCCCATCACACAGAGCATGAAATTTTTCACAGCCTATTCGTAGACCAGGCCCAAGTCCTTCCATCTCTATAGAGTGATTTATTTTTTTCGTTCCTCTGACCCAGCCTGTCAAAGACCAAGTACTTGTCATCCTTGTCTTATTAGAGAGACATGGTCAATGAGATAACATCTTTTATTGGACCAACTTCTGTTGGTGAAAGAGACAAGCTTTTGAGCCACACAGAGCTCTTCTTGAGGTCTGAGAGAGGTACTCTGAGAGTCGCAGCTAAATGCAAAGAGAAACAGTTTGTTTAGCATAAGTAGTTATCTCCCATTCTAAGGGACCATTCAAGGTGGATTATCTTTATTGTCTGCCCATTAATGTCGAGAACATTTCCTGAAAATTTTGGAATTGATCAGATGCAGCATTCAAAAATCGTCACAGACATTACAGACAGAGAAATTCCACCCCCTTGAGCGTTAAACCTTGTTTCCTCAGCCAATGACTTAATTGTTGCAGCTTCCATAGTTCCTTTTCATGAGACCTCCTGTTCTATAAAACCTTCCAAAAGTTGGCTGATCTTGTGTATATTTTATTTCATAGTGGAAATAGTCAGGGTTACAGTGGTCTATCTGGTTTTTTATTTTGTTTGTTATAGTTGCTTCTTTAGAATGTGTTTAAAGCAGTTCTGAACACGCCTAAAGAGAAACAACCTATACATTTCTGCATTAATTTATAATTTCTTCATTGAGTAGATTATGGTAGACCATAAATATAAGGAGATACTGTCAAGTTCAATAAGCCAAAGAGGTAATGTCTTCAAAGTAATGGCTTGAAAGGTGTGACTTTTTTCACAGGGAGAGGGTTCCTTCCCCCTCCCTCCCCCACAAATTTCTATAACCTCTACTTACACAACTAACTTTTACTTAGGCCAGGAGTACATTGACTTGTCAATCCTTCAAGTTCAGAATAAAGTTTTATAGCAGAGAGACAGCTCTGCTATAGTTCAGGTTACAACGAGCTTTCTGTTTAAAGCTCAACTCTTCTAGGTGCTATAAAATCTACACGGTTACTTGGTGTGCCTCCTGGGGACATGGGTTTCTGTTAATGATCCCAATTTGGGTCCATTTGACCAAAGGTTCCTGGGATACAACTGCCCGGAGGGGAAAAAAGGCTTTTCTTAAAATTGATGGATTCTGGCAATCTATTTTTACTCACAGATGAAGATCAAACCAAGACTCAGATAGGTGTACCTGGGTCTCAGACACTCAATGATTACCCCCAACAGTGCATAGCTTCCCTCCCCCCCCCCCCCCCCAGCATATTGGGGGAAATAAAATGAAAACTTAATTTGAAAAATATTTTGTTTGTCTATTTGGGGACACTAAGGCCCGGTCTACAATCAAGTCAACCCAGCTAAGTCATTCAGGGGTGTGAAAAATTGACACCCCGGGGCGACCTAGTTAAGCTGACCTAGCCTCCGCTGTAGACAGCACTAGGCCGACAGAAGAATTCTTCTGTCAACCCAGCTACTGTCTCTCGGGGAGGTGGATTATCTTCGCCAATGGGAGAACCCCTCATTGGTATAGGTAGTGTGTATACTGAATTGCTAAAGCAATGCAGTTGCAGCACTGCAGCTGTGCCGCTGTAGCATTTCAAGTGCAGACTAGTTTTAAGGCTAATGAGCCTATTTGTGTTTGTGCCACCCAATGGATTGTACTGAGCAGGCATGGACAGAGAAGTTAACGGGATTGTTAACCTGCAAAGATTCTTACTAACTGGATGGCACAAGGCACAGTGTAAAAAAGGAGGAAACCTAGTCTGTATGTTCTAATAAATAAACATGCAACAGATGAAGACAGTCTATTATAGAAAACCTGGTGAAACTATCAAATTACAGACATTTTCAGTAGTCTCAGTCACTAAACTAAAAGTAATGAGATCTGTATAATACTAACAGATATTCTCCGTGCCAGTAATTCGTTCTATTAATTTGGACTTTGACTTTTTAATAAAAGACTGAAATCTGTGAAGTACATGTGTCATGAATACTGCTATGAGGGTATTTGCGTTCTGTAGATATGCAGTGCAAAATGTTTTAATTTAATATGTTGAATGATTTTTTCAGTTCGTTTATATTTTTAAGTGACATTAGCCTATAGGGAAAATGTTTAAAAAATGAAATTTATATCTAAATCAAACTTTAAAAGTGTGGTTATGGATGCAAAACTGTGTGTGAGGTTTTATAATTTATCATCCTTGAAAATTAAAATGAAAACATTCTACTGTAATCCTTGAAACAAAGTGTACTAGGATTTATAATCTTAAACCTAAATCCTAATAGAAATGCAAAATGTTGCAATCAGTATTATTTTCTTTTCTTTTGTGTCTCTGAAGTTATTTTCAGTGTTTTGAAGAAACAGTGTCAGTAGGAAAACAAATGACTGCTAACATGTGAAAATCCTCCTCCCCAAGCATTTGAATATTATGTACTAAGGGTTGAGAGAGTAAACTGAGTAGGTACTGATTTCCCATTAAGTCTGCCTTTGTCATTGGTACTGCCAGTTCCCACAATCCTAGCATTCCCAGAGTATCAGTCAGTGTCTACAAGGAACAATTTTCAAATATTAAAGCATGTGAAAAGCCATACAGGCCAAAACTCAGAGCTCTCTAGAGACTCTGACCTCTTAAAGGGAATATATTCTGACATTTTCACAGGCTACTTGAAGGAATTCCAGCAGGGTCATTCCATTTGGTAAACTTCTAAACAAACTCTCTGTCATTTTAATCTGATTTATAGATTTTTTTTCTTTTATTATCTGTTTATTGTGAAGAGATTAAGATGGAAGATGTGATTTATAACTGAATCCGCTTAAGGCATCTAGTGTATATGAAAAAATCCTGTGCTAGAGGTTTTGGCATTTAAGTAATTACAGAAGATATGAAAAGTATGCTTTCCTTCAGAGATCTCTTGATCATAATGTCTTATTTTGATTTTTGTTTCCAGAAATTCCAAATGGATAACTAAATGTTTAGCTGAAAATGAACGCTGTGTTAATACTTCAGTTCAACTTAGTTCCGTAAAAATGATCTTTGAAAGTGATATTGCTAGAAACAAGTCTTAACCACCTGTCTATAGTCATTTATTGATGCCTACCTTAGATTTGATATTACATTAAGGAATGTGCTTGGGATCTTTTGGACACATAAGCAAACTACTAATTTATGTTTAATACAGCATTGTTTGAGATTTTATTCCTATTTTTAAAATTACTAAACTGAACTCCATCATTTAACAGTGTCTTAAAAATCCTGTTGCTCCATCAGAACCCCTTTGGAAACCAATTGTGGCATAGGGGATAATTTAGTAGTTTGCTAGAGGGAAAGGATATTTGGGGTGTGTGGAGGAAAAATAGATTTGCCTTATATCAGCAAACTAAATTGTTTTCTCAGATACATGTGATGATTCTCATTTCTTTTATATACAGTATATATCACATCACATGTATCTAAGAAAACAATTTTACTTAGTTTGCGGAGTGCTGACTCCCGGCCTCCCCCCTCCACTGCCACTCTAACCACTAGCACCCATAATATGTGTGTGTGTGTATGTCCTTAATGAGCAAATTTTGCATGAATTTCATTGAGAGATTCTAGAGTGTTGGAAGAGCAGAGTATTTGAGATAAGCTGCAGACCTAAAAAAAGATAACAATATAAATACTTCAGAAGAATGATTGACTGCAGTGGAGGAAAATCTTAATTTTTGTTACTTTTTACTTACAAGTCATGAATAATATAGGCAACAGAATCTATTGCTCAACATAAGACTAACAAGGTGTGTGAGGTGATATCTTTTATTGGACCACGCACTCAGATACCACAGAATGTGCTCTGAGGAGAAAGTCTGGGATATACATCCAAACATTCTTAAAACTGCCTTTATGAAACAAGGACTCTCTACCAGAGAAGTAGATCTCATCATGAAATGGGCCATCCAAATACCTCTGAGAGAAGCTTCTTTAATACTGAAATAACCCCCCTTTGATGGCACACCCCTACTTGTCATCTGCCACTCCTTATTGGAAGATATATGTGGTATCAAACAGTTACAACCTATTGTTGATGGGGAGTACATCCTGAAAGAAATCTTTCCTGAACCCCTTCTTCCGGACTCCCTATCCTCACCAAGTTCATCATCAGAAGCAAGCTCCCCACAGATCAGGACCCATCAACTCAAAGTGGCATCAGACCCTGCCAGAATAACATATGTAAAACTTGCACACATCTCCACTGCTGTGATTGCCTACAGCCCCCACTACATATTTCTCAAGATCCATGGGTCCTACACATGTCTATCACAACATGTGGTATATCTCATCCTGTACACTAAATGCCCCAATAACAACTATGTGGGTGAAACCAGACAATCAGTATTCTCTTGAATGAACTCAAACAGAAAAATGATAAAGGTGAAAACACCATATCACCTGGGCAGAGGGAACACTTTTGACAAAGTGATCACTCCATATCTGACCTCTGAGTCTCATCCTCAAAGGAAACCTGCACAACACCTTCAAAAGATCTAGAGACTATAAATCATGGACTGAATAGAGACACTGAATTTATGGCTTATTACAACAATCTACCCCTCCCACCCAGTCTTTTTCACCCTTCTCCCCCATGACTGGAGAGATGTCACTTCACTTTGGTTGGTCCCTTGAAACATGTGTTAACTACTTATGTTAAACAATCTGTTCCACTTTGTATTTAGCTTTGAAACTCTGGATATATCTATACTGCAATAAAACATCCACATCTGGCCCATGTCAGTTGACTCAGAGTCCCAGCGCCTGAGCTCCAGGGTGAGCCCAGGTGTCTACCCTACTATTTTATATATTTCCATGGGAATTCTGTGTCAAAAAATTAAAAAATCTGTGCACAATATTTTAAAATTCTGCATACTTTGTCAAAATAACACAATATAATCAAGCTAGTTTCAATTTTTTTGGTAGTTTATTTCAAAATACCTTTCAGCAAGTATGTCTGTAACAATACAGATAAAAAAGAATCAGGAAATGTTTTTTGACAAATAGATCCCTTACTAGGCATATTAATAAAGAACTTTGAGTAATAATTAATTTAAACTACAATACAGAAAAATATTTCCCGCATCCCTCAGAAGCAGGACAAAGGCTTGGGGAAGTCAGGGGTGATGGAGGAGTTGAGGGAGAGGGAAGTAATTGCTGGGAAGGAGCCTGGGAGTGAACCTGGAGGATTGTTGAGTGTTTGTGTGAGAAATATGGAACAATTTTTTGCAGGAGAAAGGGATTGTTGGCTGACCCCTAGCCTCTCCCATTCAGTCAGGTACATCTACCCCTGACCCAATGTGTCCCTGCACTCCCACTCAGCCACTCCTTCGTTCCTGTCTCCATGTGGCCCTGCACTCTCCCTGTTCCTATGTGTCCCTGTACCCTGATGTCCATTCAGCCCCTGGTTCAGTGCTATCATCCCATTAGCTCCTGTGCCCCAACTCAAGTCTGTCCCCCCACTAGCCCTTCTGAACCCTAGTCTGTTATCCCCCATCAGCCCTGTGTGCCCCGCTCTGTCTGTCCTCCCCCATATCCTGTGCCTCCTCACCTGGTTCCGCAGGCAGGGCTCTGTGAGGAATGCAGCCCTTCCCTCACCCTAGCTGTGGTTGGCTGCTCTGGCTTGTGAGCTGGCTTCCCTCTTTTCTGGTGCCACAGCTACCCCCCTGGTGGGTGAAAGGTGTAACTGCAGCACTTCTCCAGCAGAATCTATTTTCTGTGGAGAAAAAAATCTGCAGGGGACATGAATTCTGTGTGTGCACAGTGGTGCAGAATTCCACCAGGAATATTTATAGATCTGCAGACTGAGTCCTGCAAATCCATGACCCAGGACAGCCATGGTTGTTTTATTACATTGTGGATATTACCCACTGAGTACATTTCCCAAACCTGAAGAGGAGTTCTGTATAAGCTCAAGAGCTTCTTTCTCACCAACTGAAGTTGGTCCAATAAAAGATATTACCTCATCCACATTGTCTCACTGATATGGCTACAACAACACTGCATACGTCATAAGTCTAATATAGTCAGCTGAAGAGAAACTTGTGAGGTGTCACTCCACCCTGCAGGGATTTGAATTGATAGGAAGAATTTGTCAGGTTTGTAGCTCTCTTTGAGGTGGTATTTTTTATTAACAAACACAGAGATAGTTAGGGTATGTCTACATTGCAATCAAAGGTATGAGTGCAGTATGTGTAGACATATTTGACCTAGCTTTAATCTAGCTAGTCCAAGTACAAATAGTGGTGAAGCTGTGGCAGCAAGGGCTTCAGTTTGGGCTGTATAACTCTCCTGGCACTCTGGGTACTTTGGCAGCTAGCTGGCACAGAAGTCCATGCTGCCATGGCTTCATTGCTATTGGCACCAAGTCTGGGTTAAGGTTTTATTAATAGTCTTATAGTTGTCTTTAAAGCAATTTCTTCAGAAACAATATATATATTATCTGTGTAAGAATTTTATCCAACCTCCTTTTTGTAAATATATATATATATTTACAATAAATATATGATATATATATTTACCAAAAAGGAGGTTGGATAAAATTCTTACACAGATAATTTACTCATTATTTGCTTTCACAACAACATGTAGGAATCTTTGAAGGAGACATTTTAAGTTACGATACCTTCCATTGTTCATGATTATTCAGACAAAGTAGAACATGAAGTGTGGTTGTCTACATGATTGAGTAACAAGGAGTCTGGTGGCACCTTAAAGACTAACAGATTTATTTGGGCATAAGCTTTCGTGGGTAATTTTTTACCCATGAAAGCTTATGCCCAAATAAATCTGTCAGTCTTTAAGGTGCCACCAGAATCCTTGTTTTTGTGGCTACAGACTAACACGGCTACCCCCTGATACATGATTGAGTGAAAAGCATACTTTTTTAGTACATTAAGTATACTTGGAATACTATTTTCTTATGAGTTACTACATGGAATCTGTTTCTTCATCACTCTTGTGTTGAGTTAGTGCTTCCTAATTTGACAAAGAAATAAATCCTGGGACATTAAAGGGAAGATTAAATAAATCTATATGTCTGAGTAATAGAGAAAGTTCTTTCATCCAAGCCTGATGCTAATGGAATAGCCAATACATTTTTAATCTACCCTATGTTGTTTGTGTTCTGTCCAGTTTGAGGAATAGCTCTCCTTTTTGTTTTTGTTTTATTTGCATGATTAGAGGGCAGGGAAAGGGGAGTGGATTCTATATGATAAGTTCTCGACAACTTTGGTGAAGTGATTGTTAGTTCATTTACCTCCTGTTTTAATGGAACTGTAAAATTGCTTATAACTGTTCATGATTTCATTCATCAGCTCATTGATACATAAAACTGAGGTTACCGTGCTCTTATTTCCAGACTGGGGTGCATTGCTGAGATAATGATGCTTTATTCTTGTATGCAATGTGTTTCTGGAGAACCTCTAATAGGTGTCTCCTCTTTCAAGTAATGACGTTTCTGCAGGCTCTGGCATGGCAATATGAAAGGAGAGCATTTGTAGGCTTGCAGCAAGGTAGTGGGAAGAGAGAACGTCATGTATTTATTTTTGTCAGATATTTTTAATTGTAACGTATCAAGTATTAATACAGTGTTTAATAATCTGGAATTTTTAAATTAAATTTGTTCATGGAAAAATAGGCCACATAATTTCCACTTTTCTGCTTCAGAATCTAGAGGTGACAGATACAGAAATGGGCTTTAAAGATGCATGGAACACGATACAACAGAGCCTAGAAAAATAAATGAAAATAAGCTAAGGACACTTTCAAATACATCATTTACAGAATAAATAAATTATAGAAAAGCGTGAATTTACATTACTTCTGTTCAGCTTTTTAAATCTGTTTGTGACTGCATTTTTCCACTAGTGAACAGAGTACATGGGCATAAAAATTCTTATGTAGATGGAGACTATTATATTCCTTATTTTGTATCACAGTTTTAACTTTTCAAACGGGAATGTCTAAAGAGATCCATCTACAGGTCAAGACTGTAGGAGCAGGATGCCTCATGGGAAAGAATGTGTCATTTGTATTCACCTGCCTGAGGCCCATGATACAAAAAGACCTGATGTTAAGAATAGTCATTCAGTGATTAATTAAATAATAGGTTGTGATAGTTATCATCAGAAGATGCCATTCTCCTCAGCAGTGTAGCTTATCACAGATGCCTTGAAATTTTTCACAGCTGAACATACCACTAGGACGGCTTATAGGATGTTTTACAATACCTGTGATACTACTAGTGCGTTGTAATGGGAGAATTCAGTCCTTCTCAGTGGATAGCACTACAGAGCAACTAATTGTAGTATGGGCAATATATTAGGGAAGTGTGGGCTGCAACCCAAAGATGGGCTGCCACACAGTCCCGGGTGGTCCACTGGTGTAATTGCATTCTCCAGTCAAGCTCTTAGTACCTTTAACTCCATGTGACTCATGTAATCTAAGTAAAAGCTATATAAATGCAATATTTTGAGCTGTATATGTTGGACAGAGTATAGAAAAAAATATTTAAAAAAAAAAACGGGTTGCAGTATGTCAATTTTAATTCTTGCAAGTACAACAGTGTGTTTCACTGCAAGGTATCCTAGCCAAGTACACACACTCCACCATTTACAACCATAAAAAAAATAGCATGGATTGATTTATTTTTAAAAAATGAGAAGGGTGCACTGGTGGAGAAGGTAACGAAAGTCCCAGACCATCTAAATCTACACGAAGTGAGCCAGTCAAAAAAATAAAGAAAGTGGAAAGCAAATATGATGACACATACTTGAAAGTTTGGATTCTCCTTTACCGGATCAGATGAGTACCCGTTTCCTCAGCGTGTTATAATATAATTGTTATTTAAAATTTTTATTTACAATATTTGATTCTTTTCTAATTAGTAGAGAGTAGGATTGGGTCTTTACTTACACAGCACAGAAATTCAGATTTTACACTAAAATATTGAAAACACAATATAGTGTTCAAAGTTGGACAACTATTTTGTTTTAAAAGCAACAAATAATACAATATGTTATTAACCCTATGTTAACAATTTTGTTAAAGTTGTGGGCCTTAGGGAGAAAAGTTTGGGAACCCCTAATATATAACATTTAATAATTTAAACCAAAATGAAGACTAGGGAGACACCCACTCGTTGAAGATAAGCCCGCAACTGTTGTTCCAAGTTAACTTATGCTGTAGCTAGTAAAATTTCTGCCATGTGTACACAGAAGTTATTTGTACTCTGTTGGTATAGGCCTTTATTATCAAGCGTTAAAATATAAAAAATAAAAATGCTTTTCAGCATAAAAAGACCATCATGTTTTGTTGTCTGACTGTTAGTGACTGATGTTTCATGCAATGCACACTTAAGACACTATTTATTGTTCAGTGTAGCCTTCCATATAATTCTGATTGTGTCCTGACTACTGTGCACATTAAAGTAGTTGTTTGGAAGAAGATGCATGTTCATTTTAACAAAGGTGATCCACTCTACATTCCTTTTCAGAGATTCGAAGTTCTGCTGTCAATTATTAGAACACCTTCTGCACTAAACACACTCATTCGTGGCAGTTCAGATAAAACTCAGCTCCTTGAAAAAGTGCAGGCCACAAATCCATCTTGAGTTGCCAGTACAGTAGCATTTCAGTGTTGGCAGATGTGAAAGTAGCTTGAAGCTAACCTTCCACCATCTGTGCAGCCTTACAGAATTCTTAAGAGGCAGGTCACCATTCACAAGTCCAAACATCTAACATAATACAGATACTAGCCTTGTAATAATGGCACAGGTGGAACAGAACAGATACTCAAACAGCAGTTACCTTAGGACATGACAGTTTAATATGATACAGTGAGGAAATATCAAACGTAAAATTATTTCAGTTAAAATTGCAGTTGATTCCCTTCCCATTGTTTAAAAATCAAAACAATAGAGCAAGTAGGACATGAAATGAAACAAAATAGTCTTCAGGAGTGCAAAACCACTCTATTGGAATGGAGCTGAAGTTCCATGTGACCCATGTTCCTGATTAAATCCTGGAGCTAGGGAATGCAGGCCAATCAGCATCCCTCCCCCCTGTTTGGCCAGTGGGTCATAGAGATGCCAAGGGCTGGGGGACTAGTTGGTGCCCTCAGCGAATGTCTTCCACCTCACTCTTGGGGCTGTCACTCTTCACTGCTGATCCCATCTGCTGAGATGGGTGGGTGGAATTTCTCTGCAGCTGGGCTGTCTGTTTGCCTTTACATCTGTAATCAGTAAGAGGCTTATGTAGTCTTAAAATTATAACAAGAAATCAGTTTGGTTAACCTTCTTTGGCATATAACTAGAAACAAACCATGTGTGACAATTTTAAAGAAAAAGTATTATTTAACATTATATATGAAATTTTGATCCAATGAGCACTTCTTTGAGTGACAGTCTCTATTGTATTCCACTGTGGGTTACGCATGCACGCCATGAGCTTGAAATGAAAGGATATGAAAATAGTGGATATGAAAATAGTGTCCATTGGTCCGCGCATGCGCCCTGGCTTGCCTTTTGCCTCAGACTGAGGCAATAAACAGCAGAGCGAACTGACCACCCCGTCAGTTCCTTCTCACCACCACATGATCCAGGTTGGAACATTTAGTGTCATCAGTTCTGACATAGTTCTGAAAAACAATATTAATCTGTTGTAAATAGTTCATAATTTTAATAGTTCTTAATTTTGATTTAGTAGTTTTAATATTTTTAGAATCTTTTAAAGTTAGATTAGGTTACGGGGATCCCCACCCCTCTGTGCCCCATTCAGGTACCAGACTATGCGCAGAACTCCAGGCTTCAAACTCTGTGCCTCCTGCCCACGAACCTTCTTGTTCAGTGATGACCATCAACACTGGATCTGCTGCCTAGGAGAAGCTCATGTTGTGGCTCAGTGCATTTGACAGTCCTTCTCCAGCCGTACCCTGGAAGGGTGGGCACTCTGCAAGTATCTCATGGAGATGGCCATCACACTCCAATTGGACCCAGGCTGGGGAATACTCCCGGTACATTGGCCTCAATCAGCAAGGAGTGTGCCTCCTGCTGCAAAGTTCAACTCCAGTGCTGGAGTATCCATCCCAACAGACGCCATGGCGGGGCCTAGCTGGGAAGTTAGGAAGCATTCTCATAATCATGGGACTAAGTCTTCTTCCTCTAACTTCCCTTTGATGAATCTCACCTCTTCAAGCAGAAGATGGATGAGTCCCTACACACCCGGAAGGTCTCTAGGGCTACCCTTCAATCGCTGGATATATACACACCTGCCCCTAAGAGGAAGTTTCATCACCAAGCCACCTCATGAAGAGATAGGGCCCAACACTTCTACCATCAGAGACCCTACGAACCACTGCATAAAAAGCCAAGGACTAAGAAGACCCACTTCCCTATGCCCTCCACACCAGCCTTGGCATCCTAATCCCAGACCCTGACCTGACAATATTTTTCATAGAATATCAGGGTTGGAAGGGACCTCAGGAGGTCATCTAGTCCAACCCCCTGCTTAAAGCAGGACCAATCCCCAGAGAGATTTTTGCCCCAAATCCCTAAATGGCCCCCTCAAGGATTGAACTCACAACCCTAGGTTTAGCAGGCCAATGCTCAAACCACTGTGCTATCCCTCCCCCACTCGAGCTTGAGAGCCCCGAACCATTGATCCCAACATCTCCCAAACCCAGTACTCCATATGGGGCTTGTCTAGCATTTTTTATTGATACCTGAAGTACGATAACAATGGACAAGTTTGTGCTGAATGTCCATCCACTCTGACAATACGATTGAGTTTGCAATATTACCTCCTCCAAAACCCCCTGCCCTTTCTCTCTTCTTGGACAAATCTCATGACAGTATTCTTGCTAAAGAGGTGAATTCCTTATTGCAATGAGGAGCAATAGACAGGCTACTTCTTCATCCCCAAAAAGATGGGTGGTTGGAGATCAATCCTCCACCATGTCAACCACTTAATTCGCAAACTCAAATTTTGCATGGTCACATTGGCAACAATAATTTCATCTTTAGAAAAGCGTCTTTGATTCACAGCTCTCAATGTGAAGGACGGTTTACTTTCATGTCGACGTTCATCCTGTCCACAGATGATTTCTCAGATCTTTGGCATAGCCACACTTCCCCCTCCCCCCCCCCCCCCCCCCCCCCCGAATCTTTACCAAGCTACTTTTAGTGGTAGCAGCTCACATCAGGCATCATAGTCTCTTCATTTTCCCCGTACCTTGGCCACTGGCTCCTCACCTCCAAGTCTCACCAAGAAGCCTATAGATTGACTTCTGTGAATGATGTTCCACATCCTTTCCTCACTGGAAGTCAGCATAAACATAGAAAAATCTGTTCTTACCCCTACACAATCTTTATTAACCTTTTTTTTGCCAAGACACAACATTGGCCCTCACATGTATTTTATCCCATTCTTCTAACCTCTTTCTGGTCTTTAGATCATTGAGTTCCTACGGGCAAAATATAATGTCTTATTTTCTGCTTTGAAAGTGCTACCAAAACCTAAACAATAAAATTAATAGGAAAGAAAATGTATTTTTAAATAAGTTTTAATGCTTGTCTGATAATATCACTTTAACTATATTAAGTCTTTTAGAAAACATTTATTAAAGAGGCAGAGTAGACCTGGAAGTCCAATTCATTTTGAAAATTGGTCTCAAAGTACCACTTAAAAAGTATCAGAGGGGTAGCCGTGTTAGTCTGAATCTGTAAAAAGCAACAGAGGGTCCTGTGGCACCTTTAAGACTAACAGAAGTACTGGGAGCATAAGCTTTCGTGGGTAAGAACCTCACTTCTTCGGTTCTTACCCACGAAAGCTTATGCTCCCAGTACTTCTGTTAGTCTCAAAGGTGCCACAGGACCCTCTGTTGCTTTTCACTTAAAAAGTATCACACATGAGGAAGAAATTGGTAAATGCAGTGTGTGTGTGTGTGTGTGTGTGTGTGTGTGTGTGTGTTTTAATAAGAGAAAAAATGAATCTTCTAAAGATCTTCTGGAGTTTAAATATTACATAGTTTAAATTCCCTTCACATAACAATTTTCCAGGTACTGGAATCTGTATAATTATGGGCCTTATTTTTAAAAGAGCTTAGTTCTCATTTAGGAACCAAAATAAGTGTCCAAGTGGCCATAGCACATTGAGTGCTGAGCTCTCTTGAAAATCTGGTCATAAGTGTCAGAGTGGGAGCTGTTGGCTGTTCAGTGCTTTTGAAAGCTGGCCTTTTTCTTTGTGCCTGAACGGTGGCTAATCTATTTTGAAACTCTGGTCCTAATTGTTGGTCCTGTACATTTGAAAAACTGCTCTGCACTATTTGAAAATATGGCCTCTCTAAACAGGTTTTATTTTTTGGAGGTTTAAGAGTTAAAATAAAGTTTAACCTAATTTGCTGACCACATCAGTGCTCTCACATGCCCTATTCTGAGATAATGATTTCATTGGTGCATCTAAGCATGCTCTTTTCATGTGAGCAGCAGTACTGTAACTGTTCAGTGAGTGCACTGGCAAAAGTGCTGTTCTCATGTATTGTTAGAAATTCTGGAGATGCAGGTTGATGGTACTTGTTCATGGATTGCAAGCCCTTTGTTGGAATCGTGTTATCTCATCCAGGTTATAAAATGGCTTTACTGGATTGTGGCATATCTGCTTTCATTGGGAGTGCTTTCAGACTAGGTGCTATAATTTGCACTCTTCCATTCTCCTTGCTTCAGAGATTTTGCATGCAAATGTAGTTTAAACTTTAGGGTCATCAATATGAGTAAACTCTCAGCTGGTTTTCCGCAACCATGAATTAATTACACACTTTATATTTGTACTGTAAAAGTGCAAACAGTTACATTTTCTTGTACTTTTTAAAATGGGGTATATATTGAAGTTGTGTTGTAACATGTTTAAAATACTTGTTTACTGAAATGACATGCACTGGACAAAGTTATAATTTTTTTAAAGTTAGTTTGTGATATTGGTAATGTTCACTGTACTAAAAATATAATAATAGGAATATGATCTTAGTAGACATGTCAATTTTGCAGCTGGTATGAGCCGATACAACTCCATTACTACATATGCCAGTGTCTTTGATATACTTTCTGTCAGGGTGGATTAAAAATCAATTATTTAAAAAAAAATAAAAAAAATCAGATTTATTTTTAATTTAATTCGGATTTTTTTTATTATCAGATATTTTTGATAAAATGCTTTTTGAAGAAAAAAACCTATCTAAAGACTGTTTTAATTAAGATACATTATAGCTCAAAGATATCTCATCATGGAATAGGGATTATAAATTCTAATTTTATAATATGAGACAATATATTCATGTAATGTTTAAGAAAAGTTTTGTAAATGAGTTCCAGTAGTTCATGGATTAGGGACCCAATCGGGGTTCCAGGGGCTTCTGTATAGATTATTTAGGTTAATCTTTCTATCTACCCAATGAGACTCAGTGCTCAGTCTAGAAGATTCCATCAGAGATGCTTAGTTTTTCAGTTCTCAAACTGTGGATTTGTGTCTCCAGAGATAACATACTTGTTAACAGCAAAAATGTTTTAAAATAAATAATATATAGAGGTGAGAAATAACAGACCTCAACCCTATTGTCCCTCTGCAAATTTGTGTACACAGAGTCAATCCCTTACCTCTCTCTAAAAGTGCAAACTTTCAAAAAGTTAAATGATTAGAAGATTGTTGGGGGCAGAATAGATCTGGACAAGGAAAGAAGTCTGGAGATAAATATGAGAAGGGAGGGACAAGCAGTAGAAAGAAAAGTGAAACTGTTTGAGCAGCATGTTCCAGAAGTCTTTAGGTCTTACTGAGTGTAGCCTTCATTGATTTGAGATCTACCATACCATTCTCTCACTAGAAGGGAAAACCTATAATGGCAGCAGGCCGTAAAAGAGACCCAGTTTGGGAATAAGAACTATTCAAGAAATATATGTTTGCTGATGATGTTTTAAAGAAAATCACACCAGTGAACTGGTGGAAGTCACTTAAGCACCTGGATTCAGAGACTGTTGAAGTGATAATCTCACTTTTAACAGCAGTAGCGTATTCTGCTGGTGTAGAAAGAATATTTTCTTCCTTTGAACTAATTCATTCCAAATTGAGAAATTGTTTGGGACCTGAAAAAGCAGGAAAGCTTGTTTTTCTTTTCCAGACTATGAACAAACAGGAAAATGAAGGTGAAGACGACTGAGTTAGCTGCAGAAGCCAAAAGGTTTAAGTTTCTCATGTTGACCTGGCTGACATAGTTGATTTAATTTTTTTTTAATATTTCATTTAACTATTTTAATTAAAAACAATTTTAACAAAAACAAACCTGATTTTAAAAAACTTGAATGTTTAACTAAATTCAAAAATTCATATGCTGGTTTTGTTAAAATATTATATGTTTGCTGTTGAAGAAAAAAATCCAGAATACATAAGGTTGTTGTTTTAGTTAAATAAAACAATGTAAATGTCTGTCTGGTGATGTTCTCCTCCTAATACAGCATGGCAAGAAAATCCTCAATATTAATGATTAACCTGTTGAATTGGAGATATTTATGAAGTCATTGGGAGGTGAACTATCTGCTTCAATTACCTTTGGTAAATGAAATAACCAAACAATCTTTAATTTTCTGATATAGCTGTAAAACTAATCTGAAAAGTTTTCAGAATAAATCACTTTAAAAATGTATAGTGTGTACCTTCTAAAAATGAAAACTACATCTATCTCTGAGTTGTGAAGAATATGTATTAAGGTTATAACAACCAACAAGAATGCACTTTTATGTAGAAATCCATGATTGAATCGAGTCTTCCTGACTAGTGATTTAAATCAATTTGATTTAAATCAAATCCACCCTGCTTTCTGTAGCATTAGCATTTTGATTTCAGGCACCAATGCATTTTTTTTTAAAAGGCAAGCAAAACAAAAATAGAAAATGTTAAGTTTATCAATTTCTTTTTTTAAAGTGCTGGAAAAATATTTGGTAACATACACATCACTTTTTTATGTTTATAACTAATTTGTGGTACGATTTTGGTATCATGTTGTTTAAAAAATGATGTACCCTACACACTTGAAAACAGAATTATTTTAAATAAATTTTATTTTCTAGAGAGTAGTTAGGAAAAGAGGTTCTTGAAGACAGGACTAGGTAAAATGAATGAGTTAACCCTTCAGTTTTTATTATCTGTTGATGTAGAAAAATCTGTAATCTCTCTCAAGGATTGCTTGTTTTGCAGAATTCACATAGCTCCTATCAGAGCACTAGAACTAATCTTGCTAACTCTTAAGCATGTGAAGAATATTACTCACTTGAGTAGTCCCATTGAAATCACTGGGCCTACTCATATGCATTGTGTTTGCAGGATCAGATCTCTGTATTATACACAATCACTTGTTGAAAACGAGTGACAAATGCAGTGGTATAGTTGTGTAGCTGATGAAAGTTAGTTTATAGAAGGGATTCTTTTAGTGGTCACAGGGTTACATTTAATGGGTTGAAGAGATGAAGAGATTTTATTGTGATATGGTACTTTTTTGTCCCTACAGTCCTACAAAATGCTGGAAAACTGAACTGTACTGTTGTACAGTGCAGGAAAATTAGAGCGGAATATATAGTAGAGAAAACAGTGTACATGTGTTAATTATATACAGTGTGTGTGCACTGTTTTTATTATTGTAGTGTGGGGAAAAAAGTAGCTTTGTTACATCACAACAGAATAAAGTTAATTTTTAAAACTGTATGTAGTGCATACTGTAATAACTCCAGGAAAGCTACTGATGTTTAAAATGTCCACACATCTAGTGCAGACCCAAACTCTTACGCTCTTGCTTAGCTATTTCAAAGTTAAGATATCCGCTTTAAAGTTTGTAAATTAAAGGATGAAGAGACCTTATAAACTGAAAAGAAAGCATTTCAAGTATTGTATAATAGTTGAAAGACTTCAGTCTTTTTTTGTTTGCATTTGGTATATATGCTTTCATAACATAGGTTCCCTAGGTTGTGTTTTACTGCATAACTGTTAAAGCAGAGCTATAATTAAAGTAAAAGTAGTTGAAGAGCAAAGCAGTAACTAGCATACTACTAATGCTACTTTTTTTTTAGTCTCCTCTCTATTACAGCAGAATGTAGGTAAGTCAATATTCTTGTTAATGGAGCTGCATCAGTAGATCTCCACTTTAGGAGTATTACACCATGTCTAGCAAGGCAGACCTGGTATGCGACTCCTGCATTGGAGAGCTACAGAGACAAAATGTTCAAAGACCTCTGTGTACAAAAAAGTTACTTTTATTTCAAGTGTTTGGTGAATGTTTTGTAAAAAACACACGAGTGTAAACTTACCTATGGAGGAGTGACTGCCTCCATAATACCATATTGTGTCCTAATGCACAGTATACATTGCATGATTTCATTTAGAAAGAGACAGATGTAACGAAGTAAAATGCCCATAGTCTCCAAAATAGTCAGTGGAATTGTCAGAAAACTCCTCATCCATGACTTTATCTCGGCTAAGCAATCTTTCCTTTGGTGGGAGGTCTTTTTTAAAAAAATGAAATTAATCAAACTAACTGTACATGTTGCCATTTTATCTGTCAAAACTATGGCCTTCGGAGACAGATATTATTGAAGTATAATGGAAATCATAAAATGCCAACATGGCATTTGCAAGTCGTGGTGGGAATCTTCTTTAGTCTCTTGCATATTAGGAAGTGTTATAAATTCTGAAGGTGCCTAAGAAAATGTCATGATACAGCTGCATTGAATATTGTTCAGAAGCATGTATTGAATAACAAAGCCTTTTTTATTTAATGGTTGCTCCTTATTGCGTTTGGGGTTTTTGTATGTGCATGTGTGTGCACACGCTGTTAATGATAGTATACATAATAACTGCTTTGAAATACTGATTTATATATTATAATAGAGAGTTTTAAAAAAAATTAGGACATGCCTGACCTTCAAATTGTATCCATCTAGCATGGGTATATCTGGGAAATGAAGAATTTGAAAACCCAGAGATTTAAAGGAAATCATTCCAAAACAATATGCAGCACTGATGCTATTGGAATGAGTGTTAACTGCTATTTCATTTAGCTTTTGCGTTCATGCTCAGTTTGAAAATATTCCTCTTTTGTGAATTTTTATGCACATCACTTTACCAGAACTATCTGAAGACAGAATTGTCATCTCATAAGTATTAAAGACTGACAAACCTTTAAAAAAATGTATGCGCTATGACGTCTGTTGTTACAACAGACTGTGTGTATAACTAAGTAAAACGTGATGGTTTATAGGGAAGGAGAAGTACAATTAATGTTAAAATGTTACTATTGTCAGCAAAACTGGCAAACAGCCCAAGGTTTAGTACCTGAAATAATTAGAAGAACTTTGCAACATTGTGCTAACATTTAACATCCCTAACTGACGCTTCCTGAAATCATTTGTGGACATTTAAGGAAAAATAATGAAACAGAATAGCTTGTGAGCCTTAATAAGATTCATTCCTTCTGTCTTCCTCCCTCTATTACTTATACTGCGTGTGCTGCAGTATTAACAGTTCCAAATGCAGCTTTTAAAATTAGTAGTATGATCTGTTTTTCTGTTTAATGATTCAAAACCAAATTTCCATCTAGTTGAGTTGTGTTGATTTAGCAGATGAATTTTAACATTTGAGTATGATATCTTAACTGGCGGTGTTTTAATTATTCTTCTTTGTGAAGTTCTTGCCTCTGAATCCTTGTGGATCTGTTTAATAACCTCCTAATTAATTAATTTTGCTTAATTTATCTGATTTGTACATGGTAATAATAGCTTTAAGAAATGTGTGTGTTTCATACACTACAGTGCTTAGCTATTATTTTATTTTACTAAGGTGGTAGTGGGACATTCACCCAAATACCCATGATTTTCCTCAAAATACTTGATTTTCCATGTAGCCATGTAAGTTACTCAAAGCTGTTATTTTTGGTGATTTCATTCCCTGAAGTACCATCCAGGAAAGGCTTACTTGTTGGAATATTGGTAAACTTCTATTTTCTTGGTGGGTCACTCAGTTAATCAAAATACTGAGCCTGCCTTCAGTTAGGTAAGTGTTACTTCATGTTCAAGGTTATAGGTTAACAAAGACTTTATTTGAGATCTTGGGAAGATTATCTTTCATGACACACGGTGTGACCTTCAGCTCTTAGTAGGAATTCAAGAGAATGACCACCCTGCACAGAAAGCAGGTGGGCCGTTTTCCAGGCTTGCCAGAGGAAGACAATAGTGCTTTATGGTGGGGGGAGAACAAAGTCAGAAACTGCTGCAAAAAGGTGGTGTTGGTCAGCTTGGCAGCACTGACTCATCCCCTTGGAATGTAAGGGCAGAAGGCTTTAAAGGTGCAAGCTCTGGCGTTGGAAACCACTTTCTCCATGCAGCAGGCAAGGCAGCACCCACCCTCCCTCCCCTTGAGGTGTGATTATCAGGTGGGTTTGAACCTGCTGTGGGCATTGTGCTAGTCACTCCTCTTTGGGGGGCTGGGAAGGAATTTTTTCCCTCACCACCATTGGCTTTGGTAAAGTGTTTTTTTTTTTTTTTTTTTGCCTTCTCCACAGCGGGTGTTAGGGAACACCTATTATGGTGAACACAAAAGTGTGGTAGGCTATATGTCGCAACTTATTTGGTAAGTGTGGGGTGGATGTCCAGTCCAGGTACTTCATAGGGAAGGCATCCAGTGACCAGATAAATGGCCTGGTAAAGGACTTAAAAAGGAAGTGTGGTTAAAGGAACGGAACGGCGTGGGGTTTGGGGCTCGTATGGTTGGAATGGCAGGGAACCAACCCCCCTTTCTTATAGCCCATCTTACCTCTCCTACAAGGAGGGGAGGGAGATGCTAAGGTCCCGGCAATGGATTTGCTGGAGGGACCTGGATGGAAAAAGAGGGGGAGCTCATGGAAGCCCCCTCCCCGGATAATTAAAGAATAAACAGAGGTTACCTGCACTATACAGTTTTATCTGCCGGGTAATCCTAGACATCTAATAATAAAGTTGCGGCCTGATTAAATCCATATCAAGTGCCTCCTGTCCTTCTTTTGGTATAGCTGGACAAACTGTTCCTTGCATTAGAATGCCCAAATTATCTAATGCAGCATTATCAATCTTTTATCCGCATCATAACAGAAAAGGTTTTTTCATGTATTTTCTACCTTTCCATGTACTTATGGTGGTAGAACATCCCTGTGGCAACTACAGCATTTACTTATATGGAAAAATAATATTAGGAAATTATTTTATGTCTTAGCTGTCTTTTAATGGTTGCAGAGTATTAGTCTCACTGTATTTCTAAGCTCTATGTTTGTGCATTATTTTCAATGAAGATGTCTGCAGAATTGTACGTAGTTCTGAAGTAGTTAATTACAACTGCCAATGGCAAATATAGCCAGGTTGTGCATTATTTTTGTGGCACCCACAAAAATGCCTTTAAAAATTCTTGTCAGTGACATGCAGTTAAAAATATGTGTATAGTATTGGAACAGTGTTCTCCAAGAGAATATAACAATTAAAATATTTGTCAGGTTTGAGATCATAACTCCTTTAATATGTCACTTTAATATAGCAATATATAGTAAAAGATATAATTTTTACAACAGGCACATGAAAGTATTGATGTATAAACTGTCATATTTCCAAACTTTGAATAAGGATAACAGTAGAGAGGAACATCTGATTGCAGTCTTCCCAGTAATACTGGCCTTCTTATCTTGTTCCTTCCTCCTATCTTCCTCTCTCTACTTTATCTCCTTTGCTTTCATCTTCATTCCAGTTTTCAGAGATCTACATGCAGTCTTCAGGATTCCTTAATCATTTGCTTGCTACCTCCCTGTGTTCCCAGTGCTAATGTCTTCTCTTTTGTGACATATGAAGTTCAAGTGATCACCCTCTAGTATTTTTCATGGTAGATTTTCTTGTTAATCATGTTTGTATTTGATCTGAGTCTGTTCTCTGAATCATTTTGGAATTGTTTCAGGATCAAAATGGTATTTAAAAACCCCACTTTTTTAACATACAAAACATATAATTTCCCCCTAAATCTTTTTTGTTTGTATCTTCGGTTACTCTGTTATCAACTCAGTTTAATTAATAATTTGCTCACTATTTTATTGTATTTTATAGCAACAAAGAATCTGTAAAATAATAGTCTGGTGTATCTGTAACTGTGTAAGAATATATTGACCTTGCCAAATTTTCATATAGGTCCCTTGAGCAATGTTTGTATTCTTCTTGCCTGGAAGTCCTTTTTTGGCTGTGCCTAGCTTCTCAGCAGTATAATTTTTCTCATGCGTAATAAGTGTTTGGACTAAGGCAATGGGAAAATTGAGTTGATTTATGCAGGACTTCTTGCATAGTAAGGTTTTTTTGTTTTTGTTTTTTTGCACAGTTAAAATTAGTATGAAATCAGATGTATTACAGCACAAATGAATATGATCTTATATATTATGGATTTAAGCAAAATGTCATTTAAAATAGACATATATCATCTATTGTAAGCAGTTTGTAAACATCAGATTTTTAGAGGGCAGAACCAGCTTAAAAACAATTATGATGCACATAATTATGATGCCTTTTGTCTCTGAAATAACTAGTGACATTCTTTTCTGTGCTTGTCCTATATGAGCTAATTATATTTTTTGATCCTTAAAAACATAAAGAATTAATTCTGTCTCCAAGATGGACCCATTTTTCTTAAGACTGGTGGTTGATTGATAGGGTTTCCAACTGTCAAATGCCAAGATAATAATGTTTTTCAGTAGTCTTGAAGTCTCTACACGTTTATATCCTCTTATGTATGAAATTTTGACCTGGTCTCTATTTTCCATCTGCTTCCTATCTAAGGAAGAATACTGAAGAAGATAGTGAAGGGAAAGGACTTTGCTATTCATCTGAATTGTGCCAAACTCATTCATCATGAAGTCCTTGCCATGTCAATAGCTTCCCTATTTTGGCTTATTCTCCAAAAAGATCTTTTAGGTCAGGAGTCTGCACTCCGCTGTGTCTTACAGCATTTCAGGTTTTCCTGAAAAGGCAAGGTGATTACTACTCTTTTCAATTTCCAATAAAAAAAATCTACATCATAAGTTTGTTATAGTATGTGGAAAAGTCTTCAACTCTTTTGCAAAAAAAGAAAAGTGAAATCATTGTGCTGCCCAATTGTGGACAGTTCTTGTGGTTTCAGACTGAAGTGCTCCATCATTAGACATAAGTTAGGGTCTGTGGGATCTCACCCCACATATTGAGGGTTTTGTTTTGTTTTGTTTTAGAGTAGCTAGCAGCACTTCAGAATGAGGTTCCCTCTGTCTCACTGGGAGATGAACCTGGGCCTGAATACAGTTCTCTGAGTTTGTTAGAAAGATTCTTTGATGCAAAAGATGGCCATTTGATCAGCTAGGAGAGTGGGGAGAATTACAGCACTCTTAGGCATGTAGCTTTAGTTAATTTACCTCCAATACAAACTGCTCATTAAAGCTATTCCACATTTTAAATCTAAGATCCTTTCAAATTTTCACTTTAGTTAGGAAATCTCCTTACCCTCTTTGCATCCTGCAGTTAGTAAGGAGAATGGAAAAGGCTTTAGCATTAAGAAGACATTGCATATTTGCCTTACCTGCACCTTAGTATTCAAGAGGTCCAATTCTCTCATTTTTGTATTGTGATGAGAGGATAAGAAAAGTGGACAATGTCCATTCTTTTGGCTTAACATAAGAAGACTTGAAAAACAAAATTAAGAAAAAGTAACCTTTTCTCCTGTGGCATATATAGTAACTTTAAAACTCAAAATGTTCATATTATGCCAGTTTCTGAAAACACACATTTCCATAACTTTGAAGTCAATGGGCCTACTTGTGAGAAAACTTACACTTGTGCTTGCACGGTTAGCGCCAAAGAGAATTGTCAATACTTCAAGATGTCTTGCATACCAAATAATTTTTAAATACTTCTTGATATAGTAAACAGCAAAATATTTAAAATCTTCTTAAATATTGTTGAAAAACTTTGCAGCCTATGCTATTCTATTTAAAATTAAATGTGATAGGTTATATATTTTCTGTATTTTATTTTCCTGTGAAAACAGACTGGTTAACTCATCCTCCTTATTTGACACATAAAGTTAATTCTCTAGTCATTACATCAAAATCATTTCAAAAGTTAGTTGTGGTGCTGCAAACAGAGAACTGTGGCTTTCAGTATTACCCATCAGAACTTAATAAATCCTTAAAAGATCAAATATTCTTTCAGACATTCTTAATATTAAAGAACGAGGGAAAAGAAATACATAAAGAAGTAGTTTTTCAAAGAGCTGAAGTGCTAGCCTCCCTTGATGAGGATGGGAATTGTGCCCATAAAATACACTCGAATGAATTGTTGGCACAATTCAGACTACTTAAATATACAACTTGTGCCTGCAGTCAGGTGGTTAGAGGTGCAAATATTCATATTTTCACCCATAGTTTAATTGCAGTTGTAAATTGTGTCCATTGAAAAGGAGGGGTACCCACTTGAAAATGTTGCCCAAAATTATATATAAGTGGAAAATTTTCTAGGCAGACTGGTTAATAATCAAAAAAATTCCTTTTGAACATGTGGTAAGGTAGAGGTACATTATAGATACATAGAAATAGTTACAGAAGACCAAATTCTTGATTGGTACACTTAGTAAAGGGAATTTTAGATACCTGTTTGAGCATTGCACTTGAATATTCATTTTTAATGCACAGAATGGAGTCACCAAAGATATAGGGAAAGTATTTTGTGCTCACATTAGCACATAGATCAAAACACCTTAGTTTATGAATAAGGATACAGTTTGGTCACAGAGGTCATAGATTCCTGACTTTAATGAACCTCCATGACTTCTTCAGCTTCAGCCCCCGCTGCAGCCACTGTGGCAGGGGCTGGAGTTGTCAGCCCCCACCCTTCCCTGTGGGGCTCAGGCTTCGGTCCCCCTAGGCAGTCAGCTGCCCCTCCTGTTTCCTACTCCCAGTTATTTTTAGTAAAAGTTACAGACAGGTCGTGGGCTTCCGTGATATTTTATTTATTGCCCAGGACCTGTCCGTGACTTTTACTAAAAATAACCATGACAAAAATCTTAACCTGATTTATGAACATACAAGTACTCTTTCAATTGTATACTCTTTTGTTATGTGACAGGCAAAAGTTGTTCATAGAATTAAAGGTATGTTTAGGAAATATTGCAAGGTCTTACGACTAAGCCTCTTAACATTTAAGTGATCCTGACCATATTTTTTTTTAAATAAATGTTTGTCCTTTAGCCTTGTATTGAAAATCACAGCTGTAAAATATAACTTTGCTTAAGCTGGTCATCTACACATTTAAGGATATATGCTGTATTAAAACACATGCACACAAGAGGATTGCAGTTCAGTGGAATTTTGCAGCCAACAATAAACTGAGAACACACATCATTACTGCAAAATATCATAGGGTTTACTCATATTTGCAGCAGAATAAGTTTGCCATTACCACAAAAATCAAGTCCTGGTGCTGCCAAAGAATTCCAGGGAGCCTGAAGAAAAACTACTTCAGCCTCCTGGTTGACACTGAAAAGGTATGTTGGTGACTAATATAAAAGATAAAAAGGTTCATGCTGGTGAGAATGGGAAATCAGAAGAAGGAAATGCTCTGGACTGACTGCTGGAAACAAGAAGAAAAGTTACTGCCTCATGAGTGTAATGCAAAAGGAAAAAATAGAAATCTGCAGTTTTAAAAATTCATTACAGGGAGTAAGATCTGTGTGTAGCAAAGGTAGTATATGTACATTTTGTAACGTGAACAGTATCACATGAATCAGTTGCTTTCAAATTGTCCCTTGTTTTTAAGATTTGCAGCTATGCTGAGTAAATATGCTTTTGCAAAATAGGACCTGCTTTATTCTTTACATAATTTTCTTTATATACAGCTGTTTGTTTACTGATTAAACTTAATGAGTAATAGTTCCACAGCCTCCAGCAGTGTTTAGAAAGAGAGACCACAGCAACTATTTGTCTTAGGTATCAGCAAAGGCTGCTCCTTCAGCAACTGCTGGATTTATTTTTAACTGCTTGACTCAGTGTTTGTCAGATGATTCTGATGATCAAGCTGCATACTGAAACATAAAAGTACGGAGGAAGCCAGGATAGCTAAAAGGGAAAGGAGAGTGGTTGTCTGGGAAAGGGGGTGGGATTTGGGAGTTGTGCTTCAGACGCTCTGTTTCCCTGTCTGGAAGAGAGTTAAGGGCTTCAAGCAGATTGAGTGTATTTGTAGGTCAGACTGGGAAGTAAAGAGTAATGGCTGCTTTCAGCTGCTTAAAGACATAATTGCTCAATTACTGTGAGAAGGAAGCGGGGAGCAGAGTATCCTGAACAGTGTACTGCTGGATAGCAAGTTGGGCTTTTTCCTATGTTGGATGTTGCCATTCAAAGGAGTCTCATCATGATCGATAGCTCCAAGAAGCAGCAACAGGGCTTTCCAGAGATTTTACCTACTGGAGCTATTGAGACATTGAAAGAAAAGGAATGTCTTGAGGTGAACAGCCAGAAAAGTCTCAAGGAAGGTCAGTTACCTGCTGTTTGGGCGGGGGGGGGGGGGGGGGGGGGGCAAAAAAATGCAGACATACCACAGTAGATTCAGTCTGTAAGTGCCTGCTCTAAAATTCTCTACCTTTTTTTTATGCATGCATGTAAATACTCTGTTCCCTTTTCAGATCTTTTAAAGGGCCAGGTTCATTATTATTTATTTTATTAAGTAGCTCTCAATTAAATGCTAATGGCTGAACAGTAATTAAGTTCTAAAGGAAATTTAGTAGTAAGTGATCATTTCAGAGTGATACCCAAATGCATTTGTTCAGTTCCTGGCACATGTTGAAATGTGCCCTGAAAGGATTTCACAAATTGCCTTTAACTAAAGAGAATAGAACTAAGGATTTTTAAACAACGATGTGTGTCTTCCTCATTTTTAGCAAGGGATGCTGTTGCTTTCTCCTTACTGCTGCCTGTTTACACAGTTTGCTTTTTTTCCTGTTTTATAATTTTGTTTTAAATTTGTTTTTCAGCTACATATTGGGAATCTAAGCTTGCATTGTTTTTTAAATGGTTCTGCACACTGTGCAGTTAATTGGCAAAGCAACATTAACATGAATTAGCTTGTAACAGTCCAGCAATCTACTGCGGCATATAGTATTATCATTCAGTACTGACAACTATTATAATTGCCACCTCATATGTATCTTGAGTAGTTTTCTTAGTATCATTCATTGGGCTGTAGCGGAAATTTTGCCAAGAGACTGCTGGTGCCCAGTTCCCTGATGTACTTGGAGATAACTGGATCATACGGAAGGAGGAGGAAGAGGCTGATAGAGCCCCACTGCCTAGAGCACAGCTCCTCAATTTCAGATGCTGTCATCCTCAACATAACTTGTAGTCCTTTGCAACTGAAACTCCAACAACATTTACCCTACCCAGGCAGCAAAAAAACCTTCTCTTTTTTAGTAGACAAAATTTCTTCTCCCCCATATGCCTTCTTGCATTGGCCTTCCTCATACCACTGGCCTCTCTGGATGATCTGTAGTTGAGCTAGAGTGCTCACCTTGGTTCTTGTGAGATAGAACTGACATTTTGTCCCTTCAGGAAACTCTCCCTTCTGAATTGAAATAATGTAAGCATAAGGATCTAAAATATATTGGTAAATTTTAGGAAGGGAAAATTGCATTGAGGTTATTACTAGACCAGATCAGAACATTCTTGCTAGTTTTTCCTAAACAAAAATATTGAAACTTTTCAACCAGCTCTAGATATGACCAAGGAGAAAACATATTTTATATTATTTGTTGCTTTTAAAGACAGACTACTTTTCGTTGACATGTGGAAAAACACCAAGATAGAAAGAAGTGTTCAATGTCTGTGTGGGTAAATACTTGTAGCTGAGAGCATAACAATTCTGCCCCTTCTACTGTAGAAGGCAGCCAATATCAATGCAGTAATAAAAAAGACAGCGGGTACATTTTCTTGCCATAATGTGTATCATCACAATTACAGGCTTCTTGCAACTCCAAACTCAGTTAAAGTAATCAAAGCTCAATAGAAAACCTGCAGTGGGGAAATAGGGACTAAGGAGAAAAGGCAGCGGAACTTGAAGGGTAGAGAAAAAATACGTATTGTAACAGAAAAGATGGGGAAGAAAAGAGAGCTATAACATGAGGAAATAAAGGGGACGAAGAGAAGAAAGCAGTGAAAGAACCAATAAACAGAAGAGTGGAATGGGTTAATAAATAACCATGTAATTAACATTCTTTGTTATATATTTTAAAACAGACTGCACCAGAACTGCACATGATATATAGAATAATGTACTCCAGCTGTACATTACAAGGTTGTAATTCCATCAGAGTGGTGACAAACCACAAGTATTGAATCCTGCAATAGCCTAAACTTATGTATGTCTTGGGGATTACATTATTTCATATTAATGTGGTTGAAAATTGAGGTTTCCCCCAACCTCTTTTTCTTTCTTTTTCTGGATTTTTTCAGCAGCCTTGTGTATTTGCCTTCCTTCCCCCTACAAATTTTTGCCACTTGACATCTTGAATTTTAAAATGAATTGCGCACTAAAAGGTACATAAGTATAGTAAAGAAAAAAATAACTTATTAATTTTATTTCATTCTTTGACATTAATTACTGAACAATGAAGGAAATTTCAGATTTATTAATGTGGTTTAGGATGCCATGTATACTAGATTGCAAATCTGCCTTGATGTTCTAGTGACACAAACAAAAAGGTTCAGCTTTGTTGTTGTAATATATAATGTCACCAGAACATTTTAAGGGCTATACTAATGTATGTAGTTCAGATATATAGTTCTATATTATTTTTTATGTAAATGACACTGTAAATCATTTATTTGAACTATATTTGGTAGAACAGGATTTTCTAAAATAAGATTATTTGAAATTTTAATGATTACTCTCCTATTGAAATAAAGATTTAGCTACTTTCACCATCCTTTACCTTGAAATCATTTTGGATGGGTGATTTTACAGATGGTATTCACTAATGGTGAGATCCATGGCGATTTTCACAGGAAAACTCAAGAATGAAGAAAGTAGAATTCTGCTGGCAATCCAGTATTGGTTAGGTGTTTTATTGTAATTCTAGATGATGATAACCTTTTGAAGGTCCTAATGTGTTTTGCTTAAGCATGCTGAATTTAAAACCCCTGCACAGTAAAGTTAATTTCCCACTAATCAAGAATATTGTAAACTTCTCCCTTTTTGATTAGTTATCCTTTATAAGAAAAAAAACGTTTCTGTTGCTGAGTGTTAAAAATTACAATGAAAATGAAACCCACACTAATTTAAAAAGGCTACTGTTTAAAATAAAGGGCATTAGGAGTTTAGATGATGAAATTGTTTTTTTGCTTACAATAATAAACACCTTACAAGGTACATTTCATAACTTCCTGTTGCAGACCAGAGGGAGGAAATTCTAACTACCCTACTTTCCTGTAAACAACCTCAGGCAGGACTATTTTGCTTTCCATCCATTTTCAGTGAAAAGAATTCAAGATCTATATTCTACATGTAGAGTTGGCTAGAAATTTTCACTGTATTAACAAACAAGAAATCTTTTAAAACTGTTAGTGTAATTTTATGGTAATATCTAATCTTATAATTGTATTTCAACAACCTTTTCAAAAATGTCAGAAGTGCTTAAGTCACAAAGGTCTGGTCTACACTGGGGGGGTGGGGATCGATCTAAGATACGCAACTTCAGCTACGTGAATAGCATAGCTGAAGTCGACGTATCTTAGATCGATTTACCTCGGGTCCTCACGGCGCGGGATTGACAGCCGCAGCTCCCCCATCGACTCCGCTACCGCCTCTCGCTCTAGTAGAGTTCCGGAGTCGACGGGGAGCGTGTTCGGGGATTGATTTATCGCGTCTAGACAAGATGATAGATCGATTACTACCCGCCGATCCGGTGGGTAGTGAAAATGTACCCTTAGAAACTTAAGTCCCATTATAAGTCAATGGGAGTTAAGTTCCTAAATGTCTTAAGTGCTTTTGCAAATTTGATCCTAGATTCTTCTATTGTAGAATAGCATATTTATATTACAGTAGTACCTACAAGGCTCAGCTGAGGTCAGGACCCAATATGCATACTCAGAAATAAGAGACAGTTCTTGCCCTGAAGAATTTACAATCTAAATAGACACAAGAGAAAAGGTAGAAGAAAAGGAAAATAGTATTATTCACATTTAAAGAACAGAGAGTTCAGAGCCCCAGTCCTGCAAAGATTTATGAATGTGCTTAACTCTATGCACTGTGAGTAATCCCATTTAAGACAGTGGGACTACTCACAGGACCTGATTCAGGAAACTGTTCTTCTTCAGCAATCACTTTAGTATGTAAGTAACTTCAAGCACATGGTTAAGTCCCATTGATTTTAAAGGTAAGCACATGCTTAAGTACTTTGCTAAATCAAGATTACTGTGCATAAAATTAATCATGTTTACATGAGTCTTTGTGGGATTAAAGCCACAGCGATGTGTCAGGGAGTAAGTCTGGTAGATTTGGAAGTTGAACCCAGGTTTGATGAGTTCCAGTCCAGTACCTTAACCACAAGACCATCCTTCCTCTCTGGACCTTAAGCCTACATGAGGACGTGTGAATGAATTTTTTTAAAAAGAAAGAAAGTCTCAGCAACTGTTTATCAAATGGTTAGAAAAATACCCAGAAATTTAGAAAGCATAATTTTTGCTTATATGTCTGTACAGAATTTCACAAAACCTTTGGGGGTTTTTAAACATTAATTTCTCTTCTCTCTCCACACAAAGCAGATGAAGATTATTTTCTCATTATATAAATTTGGAAAAAATTGTGAGAAGTTTAGATTTCATATCTAGAACAGTCCTTGCAGCAGGGATTCTAACAACCTAAATTTGAAGATAAATTTATGTCCTGACTTGTTTCCAAGCAATAAATGCTCCATAGCAATAATATATGACACAGATTGTCCCGTTCCTCAGTTATTGATGAAAGACATGATAGACCTTCTGAGTTATATTGTCTAATAGGTTTTTTTTTTTTAATGTCAGAAAAATTGCCTTTAAATGATTTTCCTTTCAGTGTACCTTTTTGTTTTCTACCTGCATGCAATGGAGCGCTTCCTCTGGAGACACTTACACAGTGATGTTGGCTGACATACAAAAGCCTGCAATCTCTGTGGTACAGTTTCCAGGGGTTTATGGGTTCCTGCAGGGTTTTTCAGAATTTCTTTCAAGAATCCTGAAAAGTTTCTAGGGAACTACTGTATCATGCATAGAGATTCTGTAAGCTCTGCAAAGCACTCAACAGTGTAAATTCCAACTGTTTGCACTTATTCACTACACTTTTCAGCTGATGAAACTAAAAGGAAGAAAGGACACGCTCCTCAGAATGTGAATGCATAAAAGGCTCTAGACATTTCCAACTGGTTTTGAAGTATGTTCTGTTATTTACCGGAAAAGGAACTTTGTGTAAAATGGATAAGCAACGTATATATTAATTTAATAATAATAATAATAAAGAACTCTATACAGAACTCTGATTCTAATAATTTAAATTACCTTAACACACATAAAAGTCTGATTTCGAGCCTATTAATGTATTCTTGTGCTGAGTTGAACTTCCTTTGTCACAAACTGTCAGCAAACTAAGATGGCAACTTTCTACTTCATAGTGAATTAGTGATTTTTATTATATTAAATATCATTTCAGATATTATTTATTTACTTCTTCTAATAGACAGGAAGTGAAAACAAAAACCTTTATTACATTTAAGTTTTGCCTGTGAAATCCTATGCAGTTCATCTCTAGGCACTTCCCCCAGATCACAGGCAGCTTAACACTTCTGTTATAATGGATTCACTCTTTCTGCAATGGAAACCAAAAGAATACGGTGTTATCGTCAATTTGTGAATGCTATGGAAACCAAAAGAACACAATGTGATCATCAAATTTGTAACTTTGGAAACATACAGGATGAGTAATACAGAGTGAGGAAACAACATATTCCATAATCCTTCGCAAGCCTCAACAGTGAATAATAAATAGCAGAAAGAATAGCTACTCTCCAAAACATCCTAATTTTTACATTTTGAATTTTCAGTTTAATATATCCTGCAATTAAACATTTTCTGAAAATTCCTAACATTTCTAATATTTAATTCCAAAGTATTTTATAACTATATAAATATGGTACCACACCATTGAAATGCACATTCCTTGGAGATGGAGGGTCGCAATTACAGCATTTTGGTATAATTCCCTTCTCTTTAGGAAAGTGCCATGGAATCTTTAAAGTCCATGCAGAGCAAACAGGACCTTGTTTTTTTTTATGTAGTCAAAATATGCACTTTATAATTAACTAACTGTTGCTCCATTTATGTAGTTAGGAAAGATAAAGTGACCTTCCTTGGATTTGAACCTCTGGCGTTAGTATTCTAGGCATGCCATACTTTATGTCTAGAGTACAGTATTCAGTTATATCATTCACTTAGCTCTTGATACACTATTTTGTGCTGCTTTATTGTGACTTTACTCTCTGATTGTGTCTTATATTTCAAAGTCACAATGTCAAATAACTACAGTTACAGGTATATTGTTACTTTAAAAAAGTATCTCAGTCCTGTTCTTTAGAAGTGATAGATCTATCCAGAGAATCTTTTGTGTCCATTGTTACTGTGGCTCTATATTTCATGCTCAGCATCCTAGAGAGACTTTGGCTCACCAAGAGCAGGACAAGTTGCTTTAAACTAATTGCTGTTTCACAAAAAAACAAAAAACCCACCACAGACTTTGTGGAACAGCAATTAGTTTAAAGGAATCTGTCCCGTTTTCAGCGCTGTCTGTTTCCATGGCAGCCAGAGCCGCAGCTAGCGGCAGAGTTGTCAGAACTCTTGTTAATTTCCAAGGCAGAATGCTGGAAATGCCATTTTCCCAACATCATCCATGTTCTTATCTAAACAGCTAATATCTGCAGTGTTTTAACTTTGGGAGAAATAATTAGAAAATAGTACAGAGAGCATTTAAAACATATATTTTTCTAGCGACATTATTTTATTTTTGCCTTTTCCCCAGGTGTAATCATTTGAGAGGTTTATACATTATTTTACTAGTCCTTTCCCAGAGATTTACAGTTTTTATAACAAATCCCCTAAACAGCCTGAACTTTCAACAGCCATTTGGATATCTCATTTCATAACACCTACTTTAAAAAACAAACAAACGGTGTATGTTCTATCTGAAATTCATAGGATTTGGAATTAGTGCTAGGATTACTATGCACAATGTGAGCTCTGGTTTTGTTCAAGACAAGGAGCAGTGATGAAAGCCTGTCAATCAGTATAGATAGCATTGTTCCTACAGGACAGCTATCAATTTATTTTTGGCCTCTTTACATTCCAGTTCTTTTGATTACATATGACTACTTGGAGACACCTTTTCCATAGCATACAAATTACCAATTCATCCCATGAATACCACAGCAGCTGAATATCATTTATCTTGACTTTGATAATGGTGTATTTACTTAAGATGCTTTAATAATACCATACCCTGTATTTTCATCAGTTCTACCTTTCACACAATTATCATTACTCCAGAAATAAGACAAATGAATTTGTCACTCTTCAGTAGACCATATATAAAATGCGATGTGACGTATTGATGATTATAAATTTGCTTCTTTATATATGCTTGCCTCCATGTATTCAAACAGCAAGGCATTCAATGACATGCTGCAGGGCCTTTTTCCATTGTTGCTGTTCATTCTTAACCTTTTGCCCCCCTTTGAATCTTACAGTATGTGAACGCTTAACAATATTCCCTGTTGGAAGATGGAGTGCAATTAAACTACTTTTATGTAATCCACAACTAGACTGAAATATATCTCAGAACAGTAAGGTACATTCTGTTACATATGTGGTTGCCAGAGAACCCCTTCCTCCCTACACACCATCTTCTTTATTCCTTTTTTCTGTAGATGTAGAGACTTCTTGATATGCTAACACTAAATGAATTAATAGTCGGAACTCTAGCCTCTGTGGAATAGATCCTCACCTGGTGAAAAGCTGCACAAAACCACTGAAGTCAATAGACAGACCTATTCTGATTTTTAAACCAGTTGAGGATCTGACATTCTGATTGTAAGGAATTAACATAATTGAAAAAAATAAGTACCAAAGAAACCACTCAGTAATAATGGAATAAAGGTAAACAGAATTGATTTTGTTAGAAAGTAGTCCTTTTAGGTGATTAATATATTGACTCCCATTGTGTAAAATTTATAAGGAGGCTTTACTAAGAATCTGAAAGCCAAATTTAATGTTGCAATCAAAATGCTGATTTTAAAAAAAGTACACAATCTAGCGCTAACCAGTGATTTGGCTGATAGTTCATAGCTTTTGTTCAGAGGCAGTTTTGAGACTTTATTCCCTCGATTAGCAGCGTTATGGAGGAAATATGTCAGATTCTATAAGTTACAAAACAGTTGTGTCTGTCTTCAGTAACCTAGTTCTTGCATTGGTGCTAACATAGGCCTTATTTCTCCAAACACATACATATATGCTTACCTTTAAGCACGCTAGTAGTCTGATTGAAGTGAATGGAAATTATAACATGCTTAAAATTATGTACATGCTTCAAGACTTTGTGGGTTGGAATAATTTACCAAAGTTTGTAGTGGATTCACCATCACTGATAATTTTGAAATCAAGATTGGATGTTTCCCTAAAAGATATACTCTAGAAGTTATTATGGAAAAGTCCTATGGCCTATGTCGTACTGATGATCAGACTAGATGATCACAATAGTCCTTCTGGCCTTGGAATCTATGAATCTAAGGTTCTGGCCCAGGGCCTTTGAGACAGTGTGATTCTTGGCTCTCTCAGTGGTATGAGTGATATTATGTGGATAATTATGCTTGATTCAGGAAGTGGTCATCATTATTGTTTGTCACTTCAACACCATAGCCAAGACCCAGTATTGTCACTTCTTCTTCGAGTGCTGTCCCTGTGGGTGCTCCACTCCAGGTGACGGTGCGTCCCGGCGCCGTTGATCGGAGATCTTTGGTAGCAGTGCCTGGCTGGGACTCGCGCGCTCAGCTGCTGTCTTGCGATCTCATTAGAGTCTGCCTGAGTGCACGCATTCCGCGCCCCCCTCAGTTCCTTCTCAGCCGTCCTCGGTGAAGGAAACAATTACAAAGAATATAGAAATGGTAACATCCCAGTTGTTCCCTTCCCTTAGAATAGTTACTCAGTTTAAAAACAAAACAAAAAAAAAACCCAAACCTTTTTTCCTCAAGCTTGTCTCCCGCAGAGACACTCTCCCCCAGCATTCCTAGTTCAGGGGCTTCAGGATTTAAGAAATGTGCTTCCTGTTAGGACTGTATGCCAGGGTCCGATGGACACTCACATTGTGTGAAGTGTCTCGGCGAGACACACGTCCCTGCCAAATGTGTCCATTGCACGAGTCTCAAAACCAGTGCTCGTTGTGAGAGGGACCTGTGGCTGAAAATGTTTCTCATGCAGAAATCCCTGCAGCCGCTTCTGGAGACGGGCAGTGTCAAACCCTCTCCCTCACGTTCACTGGCCAAGTCCGAACCAATTGGGAGCATGGCATCACCCTCTCAGGCGAAGAGGCAAGAAGCCCAACTGTCTCCAAGCAGAGACTTTCACAAGGGTAAAGGGTCTCCTGTGAGATCGTTCCCCTCAGTACTGACAGCGCCGAAGGCAGGTGACTCCGACCGTCCCAGCACCTCAGCCATGGCTCCCAAGGAGCGCAGAGGCAGGGACCTGACTTCCCGTGCCAGGAAGGTCTCCTCAGCACCGGTCCCTTCAGCACCGAAAATAGACCCGGTGCTGACAGCGTACTCTGCCTCAGTGCCGAAAATAACGTCGGCACCAAGCCTGCCTGCTGCTCAGATAGCAGCAGCAGACCTCCCGCAGGGCGCCTACAAGAGACCCATGGCACCAGGAAAAGCCAAACAAAAGTCTATGCACATCTCTGAGCACAGATCGCGCGCAGTGGAGTCAGAGCCTAGGGAACAGCAACAACAGTTCCTAAGTCAGGATGATCTTTCAGTGGCACCTGAGCCTAACTCTCCACTCCTGGACACACAGTGCTCACTCTTTGACCAGCTGCTTTCCCCACCTGACCTGGCTACCTTTACTGACAGCGATATGCAGCAGCAGGCAGAGTGCTCCCCACCTGCCTCTCCTCCTCCACCGGAACCTTTTGCACCTCAGGTCACGGCTCACAACCACCAACCTCAGTTTCCCTACTTCGCCCCCCCGTGAGCGGCACCTAACTTTTCTTATCTGATGCCTTGGCCACATTGGTACCCTTGGCCAGCTCCTACTGCCACTCGCCCTCATGCTTCTTCCACCAGACCACAAGCTCCTTCTGCGCCTCTATCTCCATCTCAGTCAACTTCTAGAGCACCTGAACTCCCCTCTGAAGAGGTGGGCTGTGGACCATATCCTGATTCATCGACTCCTAACTCTCCATCAGCTCCAGACGGAGCTCTCATGCCTCCACCTCCACAGAATGTGGACGACTTCAAACAGTTCCAGGAACTTTTCAAGAGGGTGGCACTCAGCCAAGACATTCCTTTAGAGGAGGTCCAGGAGACACAACACAACTCCTCAAAATCCTCCAACCCTCTGGGCCCTCAATGATCGCGCTTCCCACAAATGAAGCACTCCTAGAACCAGCTGATACTCTCTGGCAGATCCCAGCCTCTACCTTATAAACTTGCAAAAAGGCTGAACGTAAATATTATGTTCCTGCTAAGGACATAGACTTCTTATTCTCCCATCCACAACCAAATTATCTTGTAGTGGATGCAGCGACTCACAGGACGAAACAGTCACACTACCGGCCCACCCCGCAAGACAAGGACCTCAAACGCCTTGACATCTTGGGCTGCAAGGTATATACCTCCTCCACTCTGCAATTCAGAATTGCAAACTATTCTGCCCTACTTGCAAGCTACGACTTCAGTAACTACAATAAACTCTTTGATTTTACCTCCCATGTTCCAGAGGACGGGAGAGCAGACTTTAAGTCAGTATTTGTCAAGGGCCAATTGGTCTCCAGAACGGCCACTTACAAGCATCTCTGGACATGGCAGATACAGCTGCCCATACAGCTGCAACCGCAGTGGTTATGCACAGATCTTCCTGGCTTTCTGCATCCGGTATCCCCAAAGACCTGCAGACCAAAGTGGAGGACCTTCCCTTTAATAAAGACAAACTCTTTTCTAAGAAAAACGACGAAGTCCTTCACACCATGAAAGATTCGAGAGTGACCCTGTGCACTCTGGGCATCTACCCATCCCTTCCCACGAGACAACAGTATCAACCTTACCAGAGGCCACGCACACAACAGTATCACTGGCCTCAGAACAGACCATATGATATACCCAGGAATCGCCCTAGACCTCCTAGGCACAGACAAAACCAAGCGCAAACAGATACATCCCACCCATCGGGACATAAACAACAATTTTGAAGCGTTGGTCGAGGGTCTGCACGACCACCCCTTGACTCCACGACCTACTTGCCCATTTGGCCACCACCTCCAGGTTTTCCACCATGCCTGGCAGCAGATTACACAGGACCATTGGGTCCTGGAAATAGTTCAGTCCGGTTACTCTATCCCTTTTATATCCTACCCTTCTCCCTTCCCCGTCCCTCTTCAGGGACCCCTCTCACGAGCACCTACTTCGCATAGAAGTGGCTCATCTTCTACAGCTAGGTGCAGTGGAACCTGTGCTAACACAACACAAGGGAAAGGGTTCTACTCCCACTCCTTTCTCACCAAGAAAAAGTCCGGGGGATGGAGGCCTATACTAGACCTACACCGACTGAACAAATTCATAAGGGTACAGAAATTCAAGGTGGTCACACTGGGCACAATAATACCTGCACTGGAACAAGGGACTAGTTCACTGGCCTCGAATTACAGGACGCCTATTTTCATATATTCATTCATCCACCCCACAGACGCTTCCTACGGTTCACAATCGGTCACGACCATTTCCAATACAGGGTACTCCCTTTCGGACTCTCCACAGCACAGAGAGTATTCTCCAAGATCCTAGCTGTAGTCGTGGCCCACCTCCACAGACATGGGATCATACTTTTCCCCTACCTAGACAATTGCCTCATCAAGGGCAACTCATACAACGAGACACTTCAAGCTACCCATTTCGCCATCTCCGCCTTCCACAGCTTGGGCCTGCAAATAAATGTCCAAAAATCCACCCTGACACCTACACAGCAGATCGAATTCATTGGAGCTCACCTGGACTCAATTCGAACCAGAACCTCTCTCCCACACAACAGATTCCTCACTATCATACACCTCGTACATACGCTCTATGTTCGTCCCAGGATACGGGCAAGTATTTGCCTGCAGCTCCTTGGCCACATGGCAGCTACCACCTTTGTGGTCAAGAATGCCAGGCTGCATGTGAGATGTCTTCAGGGCTGGCTCAACTCAAACTACAAACCCAGCAAACACAGCCTCTGCATGCTGCTAACTACTCCAGCGAATGTACTAGCTTCCCTGCAATGGTGGACAAGACCAGAGAACCTTTGCATGGGCATTCCCTTCCAACAACAATCCCCCATGCTCATGCTTACCATGGACGCTTCCCTGATTGGTTGGGGAGCACATCTGGGGGGGACACACGGCACAAGGCCTTTGGTCTGCGCCAGAGATGCGTCTACACATAAATCTCCGAGAGCTCATAGCAGTGAGACAAGCCTGCCTTCACTTTCTTCCCCTCATAAAGAACAAATCTATCCGGGTCCTAACTGACAATATAGCATATATGTTTTACATCAACAGATGGGGGAGCACGATCGCACTCCCTATGCATGGAGGCCATCCGATTGTGGAATTGGTGTATACAACACCACATACAAATTATTGCGTCGTACCTACCTGGCTGTCACAACACTACCGCCGACACACTCAACAGACAATTCTCCAAAGAACACGAATGGGAATTGCATCCCGCGATACTACACCAGCTCTTCTCCCAATGGGGCACCCCGTCAATAGACCTCTTTGCCACAACCCAGAATCACAAATGTCACCTATTTTGCTCCAGAGCAGGATTCGGGGCTGCATCCCTAGGATGTTGTTCCTTATCTTGTGGAACAACTCTCTCATATACGCCTTTCCACCGATCCCTCTGATACACAGGGTCCTGCACAAGATCAGAGACGACAAGGCCCAGGTCATACTCATTGCCCTGGCTTGGTCGAGACAAACATGGTATCCTTACCTGCTCCATATGTCCGCTTGTCTTCCACGGACTCTCCCCAACAGACCAGACCTGCTTTCTCAGGACAATGGACGAATTCTTCACCCTCAGCTCCACCTGACAGAAACTCCTTCATGGTTCAAAACCCACGAATTAGCCTGTTCTGAGCAAGTCCGATATGTCCTCCTGCATAGTAGAAAAGACTCCACTCGTAAAACTTACCTGCAGAAGTGGAAGTGCTTCTCCCTGTGGTGCTCAAATAAACACTTATCACCCCATATTGTGACCCTCCCTAACATCCTAGACTATCTCCTGAAACTAAAACTCTCAGCTCCATCAGAATACACCTCGCGGCCCTTACCACCTTCCATGATTCGTTAGACAGCTATTCACTCTTTGCCCACCCCACCATAAAACGCTTTGTCACGGGCCTACAAAATCTCTACTCCGAGATTTATCCATCGGCAACTGCATGGAATCTCAATCTCGTTATTCGCGGCCTTCTGAAACCTCCATTCGAGCCCTTAGCTACCTCATCTCTTCTTCATATGTCCATGAAGGTAGCTTTCTTGTTGCTATAACATCAGCAAAGAGGGTAGGGGAAATAAGCGCCCTGATTGCCTACCCCCCTACACAACCTTATCTAAAGACAAAGTTACCCTGCAACCACACCATAAATTTCTCCCTAAGATGGTGTCCACCTTCCACCTTAACCAACCAATGTACTTATCTACATTCTATCCCAAACCTCATGAGACTCCGCATGAGGCGACTCTGCATATCCTCGACATCAGACAAGCAATTGCTGTCTATTTAGACAGGACTAAACCATATAGTAAGTCCTCGCGACTATTTGTCTCCGCTAACAAGAGATCAAAGGATGCAGCCATTTCTAAATAACGCCTTTCCAAGTGGATCTCTGACTGCATCAGATCCTGTTACCGCATTCAGAATGCTCAACCGCCCGAAGGCATCAGAACTCATTCTACTCAAGCCATGTCAACATCCGTTGCCTTCCTCCATAATGTACCCATTCCTGATAGCTGTAAGGCAGCCATGTGGTCATCCGAACACACATTTACCAAACATTATGCTATCATTCAGGATACCATGGCACACACCATAGTAGGTCATACAGTACTGTCTACAGTACTCACTGCCGCAACTCCAAAATCCCACCATCCATAGTGGGTACTGCTTCACATTCACCTGGAGTGGAGCACCCACAGGGACAGCACTCAAAGAAGAGAAAGTTACTCACCTTGCAGTAACTGAAGTTCTTTGAGGTGTGTGTCCCTGTGGGTGCTCCACTCCACGCCCTCCTCCCCTCTACTTTGGAATACAGTTCTGACCTCTCCATGGAAGAGAAGGAACTGAGCGGGGCGCGGGACGTGTGTGCTCAGGCAGACTCTAATGAGACCGTGAGACAGCAGCTAAGTGCGTGCGTCCTGGCCAGGCACTGCTACCGAAGATCTCCGATCAACAGTCACAGGATGCACCGTCACCTGGAGTCGAGCACCCACAGGGACACACATCTCGAAGAATCTCTGTTACTGCAAGGTGAGCAACTTTCTCTTATCTTTCTGTACTTCAGCCTCTAGCTTAGTGGAATATGTCCATACAGTGGAAGTCTTGGTTTATGCACTTGTTTTTGTCTCTTTTTTTTTTTTACTGGAGACATCCTGCATCGTGTATGGTGGTGTAATCCATGCAAGGTAGTATAGCAACAGTGTAGGAGTCAGTTACAAAGTCCCTAAGATGTTCCTACAGGATTGACTGAATTCAGTATCAATTTTGTGTGCATGGCTCAAGCACGACCATACTGGGGCACAGTGCTCCGCAGTTGACCCTCCCTCCCCCTCAAGTACACCAGATGTTTATAGTGCTCAAGCACTGTACTATCCCACAATATCTGAAGTTTTTGCTTAGCCTGATGGTGTTTCGGTGAAAGGTGTACACTTGTTTCTTGCTCAGAAACTATGTATGATGATAATTTCTGAGTATACTCAGGAATCCCGCTAAATTGTGCTCAGTGTCCTTAAATCTTTTCGATTGGATGGCAATGCAAAGATCACTTGCATAAATGAATCTTCACATGTCAGGGGAATTCTGGTTGGTGTAAATGTTAAACAGCTATGGTAATAGCATTGATTCTTGGGGCAATCCATTGCTCTGAGTGTGTCATTGACTTTTTTGATCGCCCATCTCAACAAAGAAATGTTGATTTTTGAGCTGCAAGGAGATGACCTGGAGCATCTTGCTATTTCTCAAAATGCTTGCCAGTTTAAATGGAAGTACACAATTGTTCACAGTGTGATAAGCAGCTGACAGATCAACAAACAGAGGCCCTGTCATTTTAAATGTTTCATTATCTGTGATCTATTGAGTTAGGTTTGCAACTTGGCCACAGCATGAACATCCTGGGCAGAAACGGGCTTGGTCATTAGGCAATTGTCCTTCCACTCTTTGCACTATTCTGCCCATTGTCACCTGCTCATATAGCTTGTAGGTTGAGTTGAGTAAGGATATTGGGTGGTAACTCTTCACAGATCATCATCAAACATGTATAGTCTACTGAGGATCTTTGATCCAGCCAGAGTGACTACACTTGATAGCATTGTACCAGGCATTGTAGAGTGAAGTTCCCAGATCTGGCTTATTCCTATGAATCCACAAATGTCAAGCCTCAGGGCCACCCCGATGCTAGTTAGGGCCAAGTCATGCATGCCTTTGCACATTGATAAAGAGAGCATGAGGAGCTGGTATGTTTTTGTCCATCCTGCTGATGTGACTGAAGAGCATGCAACTCTACTTTTGAATATAGTGAACAATGGAGGAAGGCCAAATTTCTGCAAGATTATGGCATTTCGCACAAAATCGAACCACTTTATGCTGGGATTTGGCACTGACATTGCATATGGAATGCCTCTAGCCACTCCAAGTCTCCCTATTAGAAGGTCTAGTTTTCTGACTCATCTAGAAATACAGGAAGTATACAAATTTGAGAGATTCTGAATTTTGTCTCAAAACAGAGATGCTTTTGCATCCGTGAGACGTGGAGTTCATGCAGTAGGAAGCATGAGCTGCTTGTTGGAGCACATCCAGTTTGATCTCTGCTTGCATCCTAGGTAGATGAACTCATAAAAACGCGTGTCAGTGTTCGACCCCCCTGTACCAAGGGTTCTGGTGCTTCATGGTAGAGGAACTTGATCTTCTGCCATGAGATAGTCAACTCCATAATGTGTGTGACATCTTGGAAACTTTGAAGGGCAGGGCTGAAATTCTCTGGCTCCATAAGCAAAACAGCATTGTCATCATAGTTTTGTTTGGTGAACAGTTCTTGACCAGCCTTGATTCTGGTATGTGGAATGGCAAGTCTTAATATCCAGTTGATATTTTGACAGAATAGTGCCAGGGCAAGAATGTATCCCTGCTGCACACTTGAGGTTGTGCGGAAACACTGCTCTATTGCACCAGTACCAGAATGAAGGTCATACACCAAATTTAGCATAACATCTGAGACACCAAGTCGTTTCAGTGCAACCAAAAGTGCTGACCTGCCAGCCAAATCAAAAGCCACTTCGCTGTTGATATATGCCACATAGTCTTTTAAAAAAGAAAGAAACATTGTCAAAACCACCTAGTTGTGTAGATCTGGCTTGTGTACACAAGTGTTCTTATTACTTTTTACCTCATCTTCCTGGCCTTGCTCCCTCTGTCTATTGCAACTTGTCCTATTAAAGTGTACGTTCTTTAGGGCAGGGAGCAGCTTTTATTGTTTGTTTGTGTATCACCTAGCACAATCGGCCTGATCCTGATTGGGGCCTTTAGGCACTTCTAGAATAAAATATTGATAAATATGCAGCACGGCCCCCACTCAGTATGGTAGAGCTGTGTGTGGGAATTATATGGCAATGAAATGTGATCCTGAAATGATTGACTGAGCATTCTGATGCAGTTGAAAAAATAAAGGGGAGGAGAACATTTAATTCCTGTTAATAATTTATCATGCACAAAACAAAATCACTATTGGGGGATGGATTTTTTTCATATTTTTGACTGGCAAATTTTCCATAATCACTTTGCTCTACATGGAAAATATGTTGATTTTTATTTTTTAGGGCACAGGTTCCACACTGAAACCCTGGAGAAGGCTTAGCCTGTACTGTTTTTCTGACAGGTATAAAGTATCACTAATTCTAACAATTAGTGGAAATTCTGTTAACCTTATATATAGGTTACACTTATGGTGCTGGTTGTTCCAATGATCTCATGTCATCAGAACATGCCTGTTCTCTCCTCAATCCATGTGATATTAGTGCTGAGTACTGCTATAATATGTCTTGTTCCTGCCCCTTTGTGTTATCTGTGCTGGAGGACAGGATTCAAAACTGCAGCCTGACACTGAGGCTTTGGCACAGCAACAGTTTTCAGAGAAAGCTGAGCAATTCAATCCCTTTTCAGTCAAACTATTTTTTAAAATATATTTTAGGAAATACTTATGCCTTAAGAGCTTTAAAGAGGTTATTTGGTTTTGCTTTTATTGGCAGACATCAGTGTTAGTTCTTTCCTTTTTTCCTCCGGACCTGGAAACTTGCCAATAAAAATCCAAATCCTTAGGGTAGTGGGTGGAGCAATGGGGAAATAGACAAGTATGCCCTGTCCCCCAAGAAATAATCTGTATATTTGATAATAGCACAAATGGATGTTGTGGGGAAGATTTGCACTTTAAAATAAAATATTTCATATGTTTTTGCCAATCATAATTGTAAAAGTTGAGACTTAAGTAATTAAGGCTAGTCATTATAAAGAATGCCCAGTTCACTCTATATATAGATGGAATAATACCCTTTTGTATTACCCACTTCTCTCACATTCACTAATTTAACCTAATGTTTAAGTCACTAAAAAGTACACTGCTGTTGAGTTTCAGAATTGCCTTGAGATTGTGTCCCAGGAAGTATCTTCTTTCCACTAATTAAAGGCTAATTCTGCCTTGACATTTTTTCACAAATTCTGCCTAGTTCAGCAGCCTTCTTTGTCACTTTTGACTGATCTATTTATATCTGTGTGGGTATCAGCTTCCATTGACCATGGTTCTTAACATAGCCTCAGAAATGTTTTGAACCATGTAAAGGTTCCTTCAGTGAAGAGCCAACAGTGTAATGACTGCTGTTGAGCATAGAATTGGAATTGGATGCAATCTTGCCCTTGTACGAGGTATTAAGATGAATTTTCTCGTATGTTACTCCTTTCCTAAGTTGCCACAATAGCTGCTATTTCAGGGTTTATTATCCTAGCTATTTAAAAAATAACTTCAAAATACCAAACTATTGACTGGATCACCCTCTCTCATGTTAAAACCTGCGTAAGAAGGTGAAAGAGGAAGAAACGTTTTTAAAGGATTCCATTGCTGAACCTCTCACATATAGTGCTCCCTTGGAGTAAGGGTTTGCCCCTTCCCCCCATAATAAGCCACACTTCAAATCCCATATGTGTCTCAGGAGGTCAGTGCTATGCATATGGAGGCCCTATGTCCCCAGCTCTAATAGATCTATACTGCCAGGTTTCCCCTCTCCCATGGCTGCTGCTGACATCACCAGCCCCATTATGAAACAGTTAATAGAAGCTCTGGTAGTACTCCTTTTCCAAGTAAGCTCCATTGGGAATGTTGTGTCTTCCTCCCTCCCAATCAGTCTGAGGCTGCCCACTCCCCTTCCCTCATTCTCCTTCCAACTGTGGATCCTGATCCCACAGAGCCTCATCCACGTTGCCTTGGAAATAGTAGTCTTACCCCTTCTATGCAAGAATGGGAAGATCATGTCTGTGGTGATCTGGGGGGAAACAATCTGACGCAGTAATTAACAAATAAGTTGACATACCTAATTTGAGTGACAGTATTTAAGATATACAAGTGCAAAACCAGTATCTCAAACCAGTAAACCTCCATCCCTTTCATGTAGTTTATCAGCCAAACTGATTTGATAAAAATATGGTAAAGCTATTTGTTCCTGCACTAAGACCCTGTACACCAAGTTCTAGCCTACAGTATTTTTTTTAAATTTTGAATAATTTAGTGTTTGATAAAGTGAGAAACTAATAGTACTTATTTGAGCCAGGCTGAAGGAGTAGATACTGTGCAAGCTTCCCACACACAAAGCTTCCAGTCCATACTGCTGTTCCAGTTTGGGGAGGGCTTTCAAACAGAGATTACCAATCATACAAAATTGTGTTGTGGTTTTGTAGTGTGGAGACCAATCCTAGAATCAGAATTACTTTTTATATTGGATATTATAACACCTGAAAATGTTTTAAAATAGCCTTAGCTGTTCAAAAAGGTTTCAGATGATCTTGTCAGGAACCCAGAAAAATGTAGGAAATAATGTAATCAAATTATAGTTCTGTGTGCTGCAGTTTCTAGCTTCTCTAGGCCTAAGGTGATGGGCCATCATAAGACTCGTAAGGGAAGACTCAATAGAACCAAACAACAAGATGAACAGCCTAGTAGGAATTGGAAACATCCAAAATCACATTTTTTTACATACGTGAACAATCTGTCTGTTATGGTAGATGGATCCCATTGGTGACTGACTGGATTCCTCATACCTTTTGTAATAGTACCAGCATTCATTTTCATGTTGATCCACTGTGTTAGCCGGTGCTGGAATCCTATGGACTTGTGTCAGGTGTAGCTTGTTATCTCTACCCAGGACATCAGAATAACTCATTAGGCAGAGAGAACTTGGGTGTATGATAGAGACGTCTCTGGAAGGAAATCCTGGGGAGAAGCTGAGGATGGGGTTTACATTTCTGTTGTTGTTTGAATTCCCAGTGAAGCTAATCCCAAGTGTGGAGTAAAGTTGGTCTAAATACAATGGTGTATTTGTACTCTGTTCCGGCCAGGACAGGAACTCCACCGGCTTTTGCTCTTTACAAGCAATGTCAGAAGAATCATTAAGTTTAGAGAAGATAGGTGAAAGCCAATTTATGTTTGCACACATGATCCGCCCATGGCAGAAAACAATTGATTCTTTCTGGAGAAAACTTTGCACTGAGTAGTCATGACATGCTGCTTCTAAATCATATTGTTTGAATAGTAATGCACGAACCCAACCTGTATAAGTATGACACACTTATATTTTTAGAGGTATTGTCCATTTAGTCTTATGGTAATTCTGAGCTTTCTTCGTTTCCATAGTTACATCAGATAGAAGCCAGTACTAGAACATACAGTGTTATTTAATCCCTGGGCACCAGTTAATGGATTCCTCAGTGCTGTGTGCTAATGCAATAGGAAATTGTTAGTGCTAATCCCAGGGTTTAAGGTTAATTTTATAATGTTAATTCTTCTTCGAGTGCTGTCCCTGTGAGTGCTCCACTTCAGGTGTTGGTGCGTCCTGGCGCCGTCAATCAGAGATTTATGGTAGCAGTATCTGTGCGGGTCGCGCATGCGCAATAGGCTTCTCACAGTGCTATTGGTGCCACGTCTAGTGTGCGCACAACCTGAGCCCTCCAGTTCTTTCTCAATCATCCTCGGCTGAAGACGGAGCTCTGGGGCAGTGTTCATTACTCTTCCAAACCTTTCAGAAAAAAATAGATTAGTTAGTCATATAGAAAGTTGTAGTTAGTGTTAATGTTAGTTTTTATTACCAAAAAAGTTTACTTTTATCCAGTTTACCATCCCTGCACTGGGGGTGGTTAACTGTTAAGATGCCTGGCTCCCCGGGCTTTAAGCGATGCGGTTCCTGCCACGAAGCAATGCTCGTTTCGGATGGACACTCTTTGTGTGTCCGATGTCTTGGGGCCTACTGTAGCAATGGAAAAATAATCTTGATGGAGAAAACTCTCCAACCTGAGCCAGACCTCCTCTCCGGGCATCCCCCCCCCACCCTTCACCCCCTTGCAGGGACAGGAGACATGCCTTCCTCTAAAAGACCAAGGAAGAGGGCACAGATGTCTCTGCAGAGAGCACCGCAGAAACAACAGCGGTCTCCTGCCAGGTCGCTACCCCCGATCCCGACACATGGTCAGTTGAGTACCTGTGATGCTCCGGGCACCTTCGGCACTGCCAAGTCCCAAGCGAAGGAGGTGGAGTCAAGGCACAGACGGCGACAGGCCTCCTCCATGGCACCGAATTCACCCATAAGGGACCCGGTACCGAGCGTCTCCTCAAGCACCATGCCTCTGCCCCCCGGCACCGACATCGCAGTCAGCACCGGTTGAGAAAGCCAAGTCAGCACCAACCACGCTGACTAAACCAGCAACCCCTGTGGCTCTGTCCCAGTTGCAGCCTTGTGGGGGGCGGGACTCGGGGCTCTCCACTGTTCCACTCACGATTTCAGCTGGGGGGTAGGTGCGCCGGGGTTTTAGCTATGGGGGGGGGCACTGAGGCTGAAACCGGGAGCAGAACTGCACGGAGCACCGGCGCTCCCCCTGTAGCTAATGCCCCAAGTTCCGGCGACCCCTGCGGGGCTGAAGCCAGGAACAGAGCTGTGGCTCTGAAGCCCCAAGCCCCAGCACTACCCCTGGATCTAAAGCCTTGAGCCCTGGTACTCCTGCCTGGAACTCCAGCACTCCAAGGGTCAGAAGCCCTGAGACCCCACCCCTGCCCAGAGCCCCGACCACCCACATCTTGCGGCGGCAGCCCCAACCCACCTGTGGCTGAAGTCCTGAGGTCCCCCCCCCCCCCCGGCAGCTGAAGCCCCAATCCCTGCAGACCTAAAGTCCTGAGCTCTTTCCCCCTCCCCTTCCCCTTCTCCCCCTCCCCGCTGGGCCCTGGAGTTTTTATAGTATGTTGGTGGGGGGCTCAGAAAGAAAAAGTTTGAGAACCCCTGCAGTACGTATTTGCTGGGTTTGGGTTTTTTTTGGTCTCCTTTGCTGCCTGATTGATTACTTCCAGTTCCACATGGTGTCCAGTTCAAGCGTGTTCTGAGGGCAGGACTATAAAAAGCAGACCTTGCCACCTCAGTTGTTTCCAACCACAACATAAGAACATAAGAATGGACATACTGGGTCAAATCAAAGGTCCATCTAGCCCAGTATCCTGTCTTCTGACACTGGCCAATGCCAGGTGCCCCAGAGGGAGTGAACGGAACAAGTAATCAAGTGATCCATTCCCTGTCACCTATTCCCAGCTTCTGGCAAACAGAGGCTAGAGACACCATCCCTGCCCATCCTGGCTAATAGCTATTGATGGACCTATCCTCCATTAATTTATCTAGTTCTTTTTCAAACCCTGTTATAGTCTTGGCCTTCACAACATCCTCTGGCAAAGAGTTCCACAGGTTGACTGTGCGTTGTGTGAAGAAATACTTCCTTTTGTTTGTTTTGAATCTGCTGCCTATTAATTTCCTTTGGTGACCCTCTAGTTCTTGTGTTATGAGAAGGAGTAAATGAAATTTCCTTATTTACTTTCTGCACACCAGTCATGATTTTATAGACCCCAGTCATGTCCCCACTTAGTCATCTCTTTTCTAAGCTGGAAAGTCCCAATCTTATTAATCTCTCCTCATATGGAAGCTGTTCCATATCCTAATAATTTTTGTTGCCCTTTTCTGAACCTTTTCCAATTCCAATATATCTTTGGATATATATAACAAGAGAGATTCAAAATCCTTAGCAAGTTAGATAAGTGCCTTGTTTTTTTCTGTAAATCGATAGTTATCATAGTGTTAGTTTGGTGTTACTAGTAATTTGCATGGTGGATTTGAAGAACCGGAAACACTAATTTAGGCACTGTCCTGCAGTTTTTCCAGCATCTGACACCCATACTTGGTGCCTAAAATGTTTAGGAGAGGGGCACTCTCCTTCTTGGTGTACTATATGCAGGACATTTACACTGCGAGCTAGAAAGGAGAGGCAGAACAGACTCCAAGCCTTCTTCTATAGGAAGCCTTGTTGGCTAAAATCTCTGGATCTGAGAATGGAAATAAGAAGCCTGGATTGCTCCTAGGACCTTCTTGGTTCCAAGAAGCCCTCTGCATCTTAGTCTTCTGCTTCAGCTCTGAGCTGAAGATCGAAGACTAACCAGTCAGCAACAAAAATCTCAGACTCACTTTCAAAAAGGGTACTGTCACTAGCTGAAACTGGCTTGGACAATAGGCATTCTATGCCTAAGTCTCTAAGGAAACGGGACCTTCGATTCCAAGGAAAAAGAAAGCCAAGATCAAGCATCTTTCTGGGCCTGGTATTGTCTCCTATTTGGGAAACTCATCGGATCCTTCAGATCGCGAACGTGCAGATCCAAGACAGACGGGAGACTGAGATTGCACTTTGCAGTCAGTACCTGAGAAATCAATAAATCCCTATATTGCATTGGCACTTACACCTTCTGAGGTAGTTTCCACACTGGTACTTGTGGAACTATACTTATCAAATCCATTTTGAGTTTCACCAATAGAAAAGAGAGGTTTGGATAAGGATCTGACACAACAATCTTCTTCTCACAAAAAAATAAAAAAACACAAGGCGGAGTCTTCATCACATGGATCTTCTGTGATGCTGGTGCCACCTCTCAGAACACGTGCTAGAAAGACTATCTCTCCCTTGTCACTACTACAGATTCCTACCTCTGTGGTATCACCAATTTGTTCCTTGTCAGATCCGGGCTTGAATTCACATTCAGAAGAGGAGGTGGATACAACAGTTTACCTGGAGCCTCAACCTCCAAGCTATTTTTGGGAGACAGACTATCACAAATATGCGTTTTCTCATGACTGAGATGGTACAGAACTGGACAAAACATCATGAGTGGCAAGTACCTCCCTGGATGCCGTGGTCATATTGGCCAACTCCAGCGTTTCTATTTCTATCTCCTTCAACAGCAATTACCTCAGTTCTGCATGGGGGCAAGAAAATTTCAGTGGCTCCAAGGGATTCAGTGCCAAAACATTAAAAATTCTGTACACAATATTTTAAGATAAATAACACTATATAATCACTCCAGTTTCAATTATTTTGGTAATTTATTTCAAAATATCTGTCAGCAACTATGTCTGGACACTCATTTCACATAGAATCATAGAATATCAGGGTTGGAAGGAACCTCAGGAGGTCATCTAGTCCAGCCCCCTGCTCAAAGCAGGACCAATTCCCAACTAAATCATCCCAGCCAGGGCTTTGTCAAGCCGGGCCTTAAAAACCTCCAAGGAAGGAGATTCCACCACCTCCCTTGGTAAAGCATTCCAGTGCTTCACCACCCTCCTAGTGAAATAGTGTTTCCTAATATCCAACCTAGACCTCCCCCACTGCAACTTGAGACCATTGCTCCTTGTTCTGTCATCTGCCTCCACTGAGAACAGCCGAGCTCCATCCTCTTTGGAACCCCCCGTCAGGTAGTTGAAAGCAGCTATCAAATCCCCCCTCATTCTTTTCTTCTGGAGACTAAACAATCCCAGTTCCCTCAGCCTCTCCTCAGAAGTCATGTGCTCCAGACCCCTGATCATTTTTGTTGCCCTCCGCTGGACTCTTTCCAATATTTTCACATCCTTCTTGTAGTGTGGGGCCCAAAACTGGACACAGTACTCCAGATGAGGCCTCACCATGCTCCGTGTTTCAGAGTTTGCGGTTTTGGATCAATGAAAAGACATCTCTACTGATACCTTCACAGAGTATCTCTTTCATAGGAGCAGTTCTAGACTCCAGAACAGTGAAGGCTTACCTTCCAGAAGACAAGAATCCATCTCAGAAAGCGAAGTTCTTTCTCTCCCTTCTAGGTCTCATGGCATCAACCACATATGTTACACCCAATGCGAGACTAAAGATGAGATTTCTTCTACACTGGGGGCGGGGCACAAGAAACTTCAAACCTGAAGACACATGAACCTAATAATTACTATTCCAAACAAAATCCAGAAAACTCTCTTGTGATGGATGGATCAGGAGCAATCCAACTGGCACTCAGATCTTTCCTCCCTGAAGTGAAAGGGTGTGGGTTCAGGTGGCCACAGACAGCATGATAGCAATGTATTATATAAACAAACAGGGAGAAGCCCACTCTTTGCAGCTTTGCAAAGCGGCAATAAAGCTTTGGGAGTGGTGTATTCATCACAAGGTTTATATGGCAGCACTGTGTGAACCAGGATCCCTCAACCAGTTAGTGGACCAACTAAGCAGAGTGTCCTCCCAGATGCATGAAAGGTTCTTGAAAGAAATTGTAATCAGGGACATTTTTGCTCTGTGGGGTACTCCAGATATTTGCCAAAAGGTTCAACACCAAATGCTGTTTGTTTTGTTCAAGTGCAGGAGACAGCAGTGGTACACAGATTTACTCCTTCTTTCAAAGGGAAACTTCAAAGTACTTCCACTGTTACTGGACCTTCTGTCACAGCAGCAAGGGAAAATGTACCATCCAGATCCACTTTTGTTACATTTGACAGCATGGGCAATAGATCTTTGATAGAATTAGAGAAATCTTTCTAAAGATCAAAGGTATAACTGTTATGTCATTTAGGGTACATGTAACCAAAACTGCAGTATACCAATAGATGGTAAATCTGTATTCTCTCGTAATATCATTGAAGTTTCTAAAAGTTTATTAAATCTTTATCCCCCCTATTCCTGTTCCTGCTTGGAATTTAAACGTAGTGCTTTCACAGCTTATGTTTTCTTCCTTCAAACCATTATCTACGTGTTCTGCATTTTATCTTTCAATTAAGACTGCATTTATCATAGCAGTAATGTCAGCTAGGAGGGTTAATAAACTTGTGCCTTGATGGCTGACCCTCCATTTACAGTTTTTCATAAAGACAGTAGTTCTTTGTCCTCACCCAAAGTGTGGATTCCAGAAATAATTTCGGACTTCTACGTTAGCCAATCCATTATTCTATCAGTGTTGGTTTTTCCCCGCCAAATCACATTCAAATAAGAGTGGAGTGAAGTTACATTATTTGGACACTAAAAGTGTTATTGTTCTGTTTAGATAAGATCAAGGATTTCAGATTGTCACACAGATTGTTTGTTTCATATGCAGGTAACTGTAAAGGAAATCCCATTACGGCACAAACATTGTCTAGATGGGTCAAACTATCTATAATAGAAACTTATAAGAATTCCTAACATTATCTTCTTTCTATGATTAGGACACACTCTGCTAGAGCAGTGGTAGTATCCATAGTGTATCAAGACAGGTCCCAATAATTGAAATTTGTAGAGCAGTCGCATGAAGTTCAGGATGTATCTTTACTAAACATTATGCACTAGATATTGCAACTAAGTCTGATGCTCTAATAGATCCGTTCTGCAGTCCTTATTTAGTTGTAATATTGTAATATTACCAAAGATTTTAAAAAGTAACCTATAGGCCTATTATACAATATCCTGTGTCTGTTACTGAATGAACATAGTCAAAATATTTCTAAAGTTGAAATATTTGACTTCTTAATTAGAATTTATATTGTTCTTTTCTGCAGCTTTAAGTAGGAGAGAGTATCATAGCATGTGAATTAATGATTGCTATTTTCTTTTGCCAGTACTTCAGCTTAGGCTGCAGCAAAGACGGACAAGAGAACAGCTGGTGGACCAGGGCATCATGCCACGTAAGACTAATTTTATTTACAGTAACTTGTATCATATTTCAAGACATAAAATAATTGAAGATGAAAATTTCTAAGGAAAGCTGTCATGATAACTTTGTCATTTGATGATATTCATTTAATACCTACAGGAAAATTATAGCTAATTTAAATAAGAGGTATTTAAAAAACAAGATAAAGTCAGTAAACTAAATTAATCTGCAGACAGAATAGCCACTGTGGTAGCGTCCCTCTAGAGTTGGAGACATTTGAAATAAGAGCAGACCAATGATAGAAAATACTGGGCCTAATTATTCTTTACAACATTTTAAACTGTGAGTAACTTCACTGCAAATGATTGAATTACACCAATGAAAGCAAGTGGACAAATAAGGCTTTCTGAATGACTTAGGAAGTCATTTCCATCTCTAATTCTATGATATAGTCTAAAACAAAGTTACTGTTTATTAATTTAGTTACAAATTGAAAATGTAGATAATTTAGATGCTGTTTATTAATCAGGTACAGTTTGAAAACTCAGTTAATTTAGTTATGTTAGTTGTATTTACAGTAATATGTATCTGAAATTACTACATTGTATTTTTAAAAATATAAGGCTTCTTTGTAAATGATTTCAGTACTTTAAAGTAAACTAACTATATTTGGTCCTAAGGTCCATTTTTCCCCTTGACTTTGCTTATTTAGGGTTAGTGCCAGCACAAAGGTACCCTAAAGTCAGTTTACTCAATAGCAGAAGATCCCATGCATAAAGGGTTTGAGTGGCATAGAGCTGCTGTTCCAGCTCCAACACCACCACCGCTCCATCCCCCAAGAAAAAGGAGAGGGCTCTGGTTGTGGTGTTTTTATGCCGTGGCTATCCCTGACTGCCGTAACGTTCTTTAGGGAACATAAGCAACTGGAACAAGGTAGAGCAGCCTATAGCTATTCTAACTTATGCTGGGGGACCAGCTGGGTGGAAGGCAGCCCTAGGATCAGGGGAGTGCAAAGACAGATTAAAGCCACCTTTGATACCATCATCCCTAGTTGCACTGAACACTCCCCACCCCCCTGAGCATCTTTACCTTAGTCCATTTTTAGAATCAGTGGAAGTTGACAATGTCTAGTAAGAGAAGACTGGACTCCATAGATTATGGACCCCATTAGAAAAATTATTCTTTATTCAATAAACAAATATACCAATTTAAAATTACAAAAATGCATTAGTTACAATTATTATAAATAATATTCAAGTCTTCACCATTGAAGTCACAATTCCTTGCATGGCTTCTTGAAACTAATCTCTTCTTAGAGGTTTCCAGTTACCCAACACACCTGAGACTGCTTCACTATAGTATCCTCTTAGCCTTTTCAGTACAGTAGTGGCTTATCAGTAAGGCTACGTTTTAGTAAAGGGTATTTTTAGTAAAAGTCATGGACAGGTCACAGGCAGTAAACAAAATTTCACGTCCCATGACCTGTCCGTGACTTTTACTGTATACCCCTGACTAAAACTTTGGGGGTGGGATGGCACTGGGGGGGGCAGTCGCTGGGGGAGCATGGCTGAGGGGGTGCCACGGGTGCTGGGAGGGGAGAGGGTTGGTGGGGCTGGGGCAGGTTTCCTACCTGGCTCCTGGGAAGCGGCAACCTCCAGCTCCTAGCTCCACACACTGCCTCCACTCTGTCCCAAGCTCCGGTTCTAAAGCTCCCATTGGCTGGGAACCACGGCCTATAGGAGCTGCAGCGGCAGTGCCTGCGTGCGGAGGCCGCACGTGGAGCCAGGAGTTGAGGGAGGGGAGTTCCTGTCACCCTTCCAGGGAGCCCCCTTCTCCCCGCAGGTAAGCACCACCCCACACCGCAATCCCCAGCCTTGAACCCCCCACACCCAAACTCCTGCTTCTGGAGAGCGGGGGGTTGAGACTGCCCCAGCAGCAGCCAGTGCAACTGGCCCAGGGGCTGCCTGAGTTGCTCAGTCGGCTCCCAGGGCAACTGCAGGGGCCCTGCAGAAGTTAGGGAGGTCACAGAAAGTCAGGGAATACCTTCTCTCTCAAGCACAGCTGGGCTTTCAGCTACAATGTTGCAGACTTCTTACACTGTGGAGTGGGCTCCAAGGAGGCACCTTTCTTTTTCTGTCTGGGAATCAACAGACTTCATCAGGAAAGTGAGGCGATAGCACTTTAAAAAATACAAATGTGTCCTTGATTTTTTCCCTTGTTTATATTTTCTTGAAAATTGCTTCAGAATGAAACACAACATTATGGTGCTAGTCTATTTTAACTGTTCTTTCCTTTGAATATTTTGTGTTTTTACAATGTTTAAAAACAAATTAGTGCAGACAGTTCTTAGTAAAAGACCATTTCTTTACCTGTCTGAATGTTTTGTGCATTGATCTTTCCTGTATTTATTATTAGAGAAAATAAATCATAAGTGAAGGGTAATGTAGTGGGACAGATAGACAGCTTCAGTATTGTGAATGGTGGCTGATAAAATTCTACCATAGAGCACTTTATTGGTAAATAGCTAGGGGACACCAGCATATGACATGGGTGACATAAAATATTAGAATTTATTAGGGCATCACAGTGTACCTTAAAATATTCTAATGTTCTCTGCATATGCATGAGAAGTGGAGTTTGTTTTGCCTTGATGATCCACTGCTTTGCTTAACTACAAATCCCAATTTAGAATCTATACCTGTGTTATATCAGTGAGTTACAGTAATTTTCTATGTGAGAAAGACTTAACCTGTACATATTTTAACAATGAGCTATAATCTCAGAGTGGAATGCCTCCCTGTGCAGAGGGCCAGCACAAAGAATATGCAATACTTCAGTCCCACTTAAGCTTTCTGCACAGGGATGAATTTAACCTTCAGGAAATACAAGCAAATAATAAATAGAAAGAGTCAGATGTTGGGCTAGTAAAGTGGAGTCCCACATCTGATGTAGTTTTGAGTGCAAGATGCCTATCCTTAACTAATACACTGATTAGAGCATTTCATTTGAAAACCATTTCCTGTCAGTTTAACTCTTTCTTTCTTCTCACAGCTTTGAAAAGCCCAGCTGCATTCCATGAGCAGAGAAAGAGCTTGGAACGAGCCAGGGTAAGGGATCTAGTTTATACTTTTTTTAAAACTATCAACATACTGTTAATATCTGAAAAAAGAAAGCTAGTTTATTACTTATGAAAAACAAAAATAGATCAGTAATGTGAGGTAGGCAGTTCTCAGACTGCATGGGACATTTTATTATCATTGTAAATAGTCTATGGTAATATTCTGGAAGAATCCTTAAAATTGAAATGCAACATTTGTAGCAAATCTCTTGTGTTGAGGGCAGTATTCTGAATTCTCCACCGGTCCCAGACAGGTTGGGGGTTTAAATGTGATGGTACTCTACTCAAGGTCTGCCCCCCAGTCCAAGAAGAGCACTGTTAAAATGACAGCAGAGAAAGATGGCAGGTTTTGTGCAAGGAGGCCTTGTCTGTGCTGAAGTTTTTAGGCACCAGTGCAGCTGTATCAGTGTAGGTAGTCTGGTGGCTAAAACTGCATTGTGGACAAGCCTTAATGCAGGCAAGAGGAAAAAAATGCCACCATCATATTATCCATCCTGATATTTCTGTGCTCTAGGACTACAATAACAGTTGTAGTGCCTGCCTGCTTTCTCTGTAGATTGATCCAGTTTTGGATCATGGTAAAAGTATTGTAAAATTTACTGACCTTTCCCCTGCACCAATTCTTGCTAATTCTCCCTTCCCCACTGGTTGCCATGGAGATACACCAAAGAACAGAGCTCCGTGGTGCATGGGTTGCTACATACTACACAGAATCATAGCAGTTCCACTCCCCTTACATTCGTCCACAGATGTGGAATGCAGAATATTGCCCTTAGATCTATTTTCAGTCTGCCTGTCTTCAGATTTAAGAAGTCACCACTGATCTGGATCACATTCAGAATAACCTTAAATTATGTAGAAATTGATGGGGCCATTGATACAGCTACTGCCGTGTACAGTACTGTTTCAGTCCACCTCCTCGTACTTTTATATGGAGGATAATGGACAAATTGACATCTCCTAATACATATCCTATATAACACTGGTAGGTCAGCTGACAATTTTTATTAAAGACAGTTTAAAAACTTTAATAATAATCTGGACTCTAGGACAAGGTTAGTTATGCCTGAATTACTCTGCACAATCCAGTAAGAGTCAGTTATTGTGCCATAACTTCATAAAACTGGCAAACTTTAAACTGTGAAGTCTAGTCATCTAGATCTTCAAACTTATTCCAAAGAGATGGGTTTCTTTTAAGAAAATTAATAAGTATGTTACTTTGCACAGCAGATTTTAATAGCAAAGGTCTGAACTGTGGTAATATGGCATGGACCTGCATTATGGAATAGCGTATCTCTGGATTGCTCCTGGGTTGCTTACGCAGGGATTGTGACTCAGACACTTAAGCTGTCTCTGGTTCTTACACGGGATGTACTAATGTGTGTAGAGAAGGCTCTCTATGTACCAACACAAGGGCCAGGAGCAATTTGCTCATTAGTGCTGGCTGCTGCTTTGAAGTAGGGATGTCACTAACTTTCAAGTAAAGAAAAAAATTGACTTTTAAAAGCAGTTCAAAGGCAATTTCTGTCTTGGTTACTGTAGTCATTTTATGTCTGTACCAGTGTGCTGCATTTCCCAAATCCCAGTTCAATCACACCAATTAGATTTAGATTTCAATCTCCCTTTCTTGCTCTGTGTGTTTGGGTCGTAGTTAAGAGGAGCGAGTGGGGGTATTAGGCAGAGAGTCTGTTTAAGGTGGGTCATTTTATGGGATCCTTGTTATTTGTAAACTATTCAGGGGAAGGGGAACTAAGTTTTATCCTAGGCAATGTAAATTGCTAACTATACTTACTGTGCAATATAAATACTTTAATAATCACAAACATAAAGCCACAACCTAAGCTTTAATGCAAAGTCTTGCCAAAAATTCTAAAGCTTTAATGGCTTTCTTCAGAGGGAAGAATTTTCAATGCAAAAGAATAAATCTCTCCCCCAACAGAAAACAGTGATACTCAGCTACAGGAATATAAGCCAAGCAGCAATATATTCATAAATCCAGTTCTCGTAAAAGTTTGTGTGAATGAACAAATTGCTTTGTTCTATAGTTATTAGCATTAGTATGATGCTTTTTTTTTTTTTTTTAAAGACTGAAAATTTTCTGAAGCACAAGATTCGCAGCAGACCAGATCGATCAGAATTGGTCAGAATGCATATTCTGGAAGGTAGGAACCCATGTATCCTGTTTTTCAGGCTAACGGTTTATTTTAGTTTTGGGCTATCTTACTGAATCAAGCTTTGTTAAGAGGTACTTATTAAGGTGCAGGACTGTTTTGCATGCCAATCTGTAGTTCAGCTAATTGGTACTCCATGGAGACTTGAACCAGTGGGGAGGAATCTTTATCCTTAATCCATAGGACAGCAGAGAAGACACTCCTGACCACTGCTCTCTTCTCAGCTGTGAGGAGGATGCTGCTATAACCACAGTTTCTCTTAAATAAAACTTGTGTTGTATCATATAAAGTTAATTGCTGTATTATCTATCTCCTATCTCATAGAACTGGAAGGGACCCCGAAAGGTCATCGAGTCCAGCCCCCTGCCTTCACTGGCAGGACCAAGTCCTAAGAGTTGTACATAAAGTATACATTGTTGCAGTCTTTCCAGGAAGCCCTGAAACAATCTTACAATTTTAAGGGAGGTTTTCCACAGTAGATTAACCATTAATGAGCTCATCTCTGCACATTTTGTTGTCTTGCTGTTCAGGTAAATTTAATACTCAGAAATAATAAAATCAGTTTTTGAATGGGACTGCATTAGCATGTTTTAATATTGAAATCCCATTGTATGTACAAACAGCAGTAATAAAACCAAAATGAATTAACAGTATTCCATTTGGTGAAATAGTCTGCTGTTTTTCGTTTTCAGAACATGAACTTGGGATACTACACTCAGATCAGGATTCTTCATATTGACAGGCCATCTGCATTTTGTCATTAAAATTAGCACGCAACAAACATCTAACAACCTTCAAAATTACATTTTAAAATTAAGCCTTTTATAGTTGAGTTTGGCAAGAGAGGCTCCAAAAAATTTGTTTTGAAGTTGAAAAACAACAGTTTAATGGATTTCATTCATATTTGTTCTGGGAAAACTGTCATTGGGGCTAAAATCATATCAAGTTTCTGCCCAGTATATTGGGAAACAGCCAAGACGTTACATTCTGAAAACTGGGGTTTATAATAGAAATACCAACTCGCCCTTAACTAGAAGATTGCTGCTATAATGTATACATTTTTACTAATGTGATCTGCTTTTAGATTTATGAATCATACTAGTTCTGTGTGTCATACTTTTGGTTTCACACACATGATTACCATATATGCTGATATTATTACTGTAGAATAAGAAGTGCCTGCATTCTTTAAAATGTCCCCGATGGGTTTTTTCTTTCCACTTCAGCCTACTTAATGAGTCTAGAAGAATAAATTGATAGTCTTACTTTGGTGACAAAGGCCCTGATTCGGCAAAGTGCGTAAGCAATTGTGTAATTTAAAATGACTTCAGTGGGACTACTCAAGTGCTTAAAGTTAAATAGGTGTTTAAATTCCTTGCTGAATTGGGGCAAAAGTAATTGAAGAGAGTTTTTTGGGTCAAATTTGATTCAAATTTTAGCTTTGTAAAAATATGCTCATAGAATCAGTGAGGATTTTTTTTAATAACGAAAATCTTTTCAAATAAACAAGATATTTCACTGGAGTGATTTAAGCAAATAAATATTACCCTCTGGAGTTTTCAACTCAAACATAACCCGGAGAATTGCAAGTGAAATTGACAAGAAACTGGCTATCATCAAATGCAAAATTGTGTAGTCTTCTCCCTAGTGAAAGAAATGTCAAAAGTAACCAGTACCATATCATAAATTGTGAAGTTGTGTAAGTTGTTTTAATTATTTCAGTAACATAGACAAGGACACTTTTGTAATAAAACATTTAAATCTGATGGTGCCTCTCTAATAGGTCAACACCATTTATACAGCTGCTTATACTAATAAACAGCATTTTGGTATCCTGTCCATCTGTTGTAGTGTACAGTAAATATTACACATCTTGTTTATGTTGTGTAGATTCTGTAGCTACAGATTGCATCCTAAATTGATGATGGGGCAGGGTCCCTTGATCAGAGTGCCTAAGACAATGGGGTGTTGATTTGGGATCCCCAGGCACTACTATAATTTAATAATAAAATTAATAATTATTATTAAATACTATGTTGGTTGGTTGAGCCTGTATGACCAAGTTTTTGACATGCATGGAGGTATGGCTTTGAAAATCAAATGCTATTTTGGTGGTCTTAATATGAGACAAAATAGTTAACAGAATCATTAAAAGTTTTATCTCTTTTAGAGACATTTGCAGAACCCTCACTGCAGGCAACTCAGATGAAACTGAAGAGAGCTCGGCTGGCAGATGATCTGAATGAGAAGATTGCTCAGAGGCCTGGCCCTATGGAACTGGTGGAAAAGAACATCCTTCCTGTAGACTCCAGTGTTAAAGAAGCAATTATAGGCAAGTAGAAGATCTACAACTTGGATCTGTTATCAGTAAGGCAATATGAGAAATTAGTAATTTGAACCTTAACTTTAAAGGTTAGTTGAAAAAAAAAATAGTTAATTAGCTATGTATTATGTCAACTTCAAAGATACCTATGCCCTATCAGCACTAAATTGAGCAAAGTAATACTATTTTTATTCAAACTCAGTTTTAAATGTACAGTTGATTGGAGTATAAGGCTATGTCTGTCTTACATGAGTGAATCTTTTCATTATTAAAAATAATTAAAAATTGACGCTACATAAATGATTCTTATTTAGTCACCTCCCATCTTAAGGGAACATCCCACTAAATGCTCAAATATATGGAATACAGTTCTTTTTATTCTTTCTTAGAAGACCATCACCATTGAGCAACCAATTTTTGGACCCTTGAATATCTTTTAAGATGGCTTTTATTGTGTTAAAAATAACATTTAGATACAAAAATAGTATGCTAGTTGATTTCCAACATTTCATGGCTCCTCTAACTAGCTAAATACTGACTTTTGAACTAAAGAGTTTATTTTTTGTAAACATCCTAGCAGTTGGACAAGAGAGTTATCCCCAAGCTTTGGATGATTACTCATTTGATGAAGACAGCAGTGACGCTTTATCTCCAGATCAGCCTGCTAGCCAGGAATCCCAGGGTTCAGCAGCGTCTCCTGGTGAGCCAAAAACAAGTGACTCACCATCATCAGTCACACCGAACACTACTTCTACCACACAGGTACAGTTTATAAATGTGAGAATCAAATCACAAACCTATGTATTGTAGTACTGTATTGCAGTAAAGAGAGCACTGATAAAAAAGCACATTTACCATACATGATATTTTACTTTCTGCGTGTTTTTGTGACATTTCACTTAAATGATGCTCATTTTAGGTACTGTTGATCACTGTTGGAAAACATATTTGACCAAAAAGAGGTATTGAAGGCTCCGAACATAACATAGGAAAAGGAGGAAGCAAATAAAGAGCACTAGTTGTGTTCTCACCTTTCTTTATTTCCCTCATTTTTTTCATAAATATTTATCATTTTTAACTCCTCTTTTATTTTATCTTTCCTACTGGCCACCATCTCTGTGTCTCTTTCTATGATATATATGACCCTAGAAATACTACTACTTCTTGAACACCAGATTTCATTCATCACACTGCCAAGCAACCCACAACTTCAGGTAACTAAACTAAAGCAGGCTGTTTCAAGCTTTTAAAAACTCTCAATATTGTTTTTTCACATTTCCAACGTACTTCAGAGATGACATTGAATTAGATATTTGGGGGAGGAAAGATAATACCCAGTTAAAATCAGACACAAAAAACAGATAAACCTTTGAAAAAGACAAACTTTCATACTGTTTTCAAGCTCTCTGTGTAGTCTAGAACTGATGATGAATTAAATTATCTCAGATTCATTGCTTGCTAGTATCTGTAATTATTGGATCCTTTTTAATGGACTTTAGAGACACTTGTTTACCTAGATTACTTTGCAAATGCTTGCAGTAAAAGAGTTCAAAAAAGAATTTAGGGTTCAAAAAAGAACGAGATAAATTCATGGAGGATGATAGGTCCATCAATGGCTACCAGGATGGGCAGGGATGGTGTCCCTAGTCTTTGTTTGCCAGAAGCTGGGAATGGGCAACAGGGAATGGATCACTTGATGATTACCTGTTCTGTTCATTTCCTCTGGCGCACCTGGCATTGGCCACTGTCGGAAGACAGGATACTGGGCTAGATGGACCTTTGATCTGACCCGTATGGCCGTTCTTATGTTGCTGCACTGGAATGTGAAGAACCCAGTTTGCTGTTCCTAGGTTCCAAGAGTGAAATCCTGGCTCCCTTGAAGTCAATAGCAAAACTCCCATTCACTTCAAGGAAGCCAATATTTTACCCCATGCTTTTTCCAGAATCTGTAGAACCTTTGCAGTCATCCCAGAAGAATGTTTTGTCTTTAATAGTAATGGTTAACTGCAGTTGCTACTGGCTTTTTAGTACCTTTCTTCGTTCCAGATAGTTAACTTGTATAAATCATCATAACTCTATTGAAGTCAGTCAGTGGAGCTATGACAGTCTACATCAGCTGGGGATCTGGCCCTGATCTCCAGAAAAGATCACAGAAGTAATGAAGATGTTGTTTTTTATATTTATATCGTTTTAAAACCGTGTAGATGTTCAGTATTAAGAAACAAAACAAACTTGCTGTTTCTCATCTAAGCTAGATTTTCTTGTTTTCTTGCATTATGTATCTAAATTAGATTTTCCAAAGAAGAGTGAAAGTAAGGAAACCTGTAATACTAAAAGGAACAAAACTGGCAGATGCAACATTTCTCTAATCTATAACAAGATAACTGAATGAATGGTATTTGTTTTAAATAGATTAACAAAAAATCAAATGTAGATTTGACTCAGTAGCTTCAAAATAGTACTATCCACTGCCATGGAGAGATCGGAGCTTAATTGTTAGTCTTTGTAGCTTATGTTCTTAGGTCAAAGAAGCAACATTGCTTCTCTCAGGTGCTTCATTGACTGGTCCAAAGGTAGTCTCCTTCAAAAGGATGGCAGTTTTGTGTCTCTGACAGTATAAATTATTAGATCTAAAAGGAAAACAGATTGCCTCTTCAGAAGTAGAGGCGATTAAGATTGATCCAAATTACTCCATTAATAAGCTCCAAGGGCCTAATCAGTGTCATCTCATTACATTGGTGTACATCAGTAATAAACCCACTGTAAATTATCAATTCCACTGTAAATATGAAAGGAGTATTGGGACCATAGTGTCTTGTTTCAAACATTTTTCAAAAATCATGTAGTAGCAGACAGGTGGAGGCATAATGCTGTACTTGAATTTATTTTCTCAAAAGCCTGTCTCAACCAATTTGTAAAATTTGTAGACTTAAAGAACTAAACACCAAGTTACCCTATTATTTTTTTGGATTATTAGTCTAACCGTTTATACTATTTAGAATAGGGTTGTCAAGCGATTAAAAAAATTAATTGCGATTAATCACGCTGTTAAACAATAATAGAATACCATTTATTTAAATATTTTTGGATCTTTTCAAATATATTAATTTCAATTACAACACAGAATACAAAGTGTACAGTGCTCACTTTATATTTATTTTTGATTTAAAATATTTGCTCTATAAAAAACAAAAGAAGTAGTATTTTTCAATTCACGTAATACAAGTACTGTAGTGCAATCTCTTTATCATGAAAGTTGAACTTACAAATGTAGAATTATGTACAAAAAATAACTGCATTCAAAAATAAAACAGTGTAAAAGTTTAGAGCCTACAAGTCCCCTCAGTCCTACTTCTTGCTCAGACAAACAAGTTTGGCTACAATTTGCAGGAGATAATGCTGCCCGCTTCTTGTTTACAATGTCACCTCAAAGTGAGAACAGGCATTCACCTGGCACTGTTGTAGCCAACGTCGCAAGATATTTATGTGTCAGATGTGCTAAAGATTCATATGTCCTTTCATGCTTCAACCACCATTCCAACATGCGTCCATGCTGATGGTGGGTTCTGTGCAATAACAGTCCAAAGCAGAGCGGACCGACGCATGTTCATTTTCATCATCTGAGTTAGATGCCACCAGCAGATAGTAGATTTTCTTTTTTGGTGGTTTTGGTTCCGCATCGGAGGGTTGCTCTTTTAAGACATCTGAAAGCGTACGCCACACCTCATCCCTCTCAGATTTTGGAACGCACTTCAGATTCTTATACCTTGGGTCAAATGCTGTATCTATCCTTAGAAATCTCACATTGGTACCTTCTTTGCGTTTTGTCAAATCTGCTGTGGAAGTGTTCCTAAAAAGGACATGTGCTGGGTCATCATCCAAGACTGCTATAACATGAAATAAGTGGCAGAATGCTGGTAAAACAGAACAGGAGACACACAATTCTCCCCCAAGGAGTTCAGTCACAAATTTAATTAATGCATTATTTTTTTTAATGAGCATCATCAGCATGGAAACATGTCTTCTGGAACGGTGGCAGAAGCACAAAGGGGCATATGAATGTTTAGCATATTTGGCATGTAAATACCTTGCAACAGCAGCTACAAAAGTGCCATGTGAACACCTGTTCTCACTTTCAGGTGACATTGTAAATAAGAGGCAGGCAGCATTATCTCCCGTAAATGTAAACAAACGTGTTTGTCTTAGCAAAGGAAGGAGGACTAAATGGACTTAGGCTCTAAAGTTTTACATTGTTTGTTTTTTGAGTGCAGTTATGTAACAATTGCGTGAGTTAACTGCGATTAATCGACAGCCCTAATTTAGAAGAAAATATATATATAATATAATATAAAATAAATAAAATTTGGAGTTGCATTTTAAGCACTCATAAGATCTATCCACTGGTGAAAACTAGAACAGTTTAAATACGCAAAATGGAATGTTGAGATGCTTGATTCCCTCTTTCACAGTTCATCTGAACTGCAAAAATAGCTTGAGTTTTGCAAACAAACAAAAAATCTTCACTATAATGTAGTTGTGTGGTCTAGAAAGCACAGTAACACTGTCTGACCTTGAATATTTCTGCATCTTTGAACATCTTATAAAAATGCAGATGGAAAACAACTTGCCAGATTATCAATGGAATGAACATCATTTGCCCTGCAAATTAATTTTAAGTTTGACCAATTCCTAAAACAGAAGGCTATGTGTATAATATAGTCATCTGAGCACTGTTATCATGAGTGCCTCTCGCTGGATTCTTACAGCCAGTTTTGGTATCTCCAGCCTTTGAGTTACTCAGTAGACCATTATTTATGATGCTTACTTGTATTAGATGTTGCCAGACTGTTGGTTTTCCTCTAGTGTTAATTCTTTGTGCCATTTTGGTCCTTGGCTTCTTTGAGACAGCCAGCATGGATGCCCAATTAATATAAGTATGGTCCTGGGCTTTTTTGATAGGGGGACATTTATCCACTTGGAACTGGAGACCACCAACTCATTTAAAGTAGGTTACCAGACTTCCACTAGACTTTCACATGCATCCGAAGAGGTGGGTATTCACCCACGAAAGCTCATGCTCCTATATGTCTGTTAGTCTATAAGATGCCATAGGTCTCCTTGCTGCTTTTACTAGACTTTTAGTCACTATTGATCAGTAATGAATTTGAACTTAAGTTCAGTTCCTTTCAAGTCACTATTCCCTAAATAAAATTATCCCTGCCTTTTTCTTATTCCTCGTTACACTACCAACACCTTATTTTTTCTTTTCCTATGTCTTGCACTTTTTATCCAGATTTCCTCCTTATTACATATTGCTGCACTCATGAACACTTAAATGTTCAACCCAATATCTTGCAAGTTTTTTTTATTTCTAATAATCCATTGATAGTGATGGTTGGGATTTTCTGGTGCTTACACTCATACATTCTTAATTGTATACTCTAAAATAAATGTGCCGCTTTTGCAATGTGACTAAGAATAACTATTTTACAGTTTATGGAAAGATTTAAGGAGGAAACAATTTTAATGCCAGAGTGATGGGTATTAATGTAAATCTGTAATATCTCTTTTGGTTAGTGATGGCTGTAATCTAGTGCTGGATTTTCAGAACAACTTCATAGGGAGCTCAGGGTGTTTCATGAAGGTTCTATACAAAGTACAAAATACAGAACTGAGCATTTTGGAACATTTTCCCATTTGTCGTTTAAACTCGCTTTATATCGGTACACTTATTTTTAAACTGAGCCAGTTGACTTTTAACATGGCCCTGACTCTTGTAAAATTGCAACTACTTTACTATACTACATGGCAGAAACTGGAATTATTCTGAACCTTTTTCCTAACCGCCACCATGATACAATGCAAAAAAGATTGCAAATTTCAAATTCTAGAAAAACATGTCTGTCTGAGGCAGCTGATAGTATACATCATTTACAGTGCATTCCTTCCTGAGGTGCAAATTGTGACATGAATTAGGTTCCATATGGAAAAAATTTAATGTGTGTTGAGTGAAATGAAAACAAACCACATGAAATCAGATCAGTAAGTGAAGAGTTAGGCTCCTTATGGATAGTTAAATAAAAATACTTGAAGCAATGCATGCCAAAAGCCATTCAAATGGTAAGTGTTAGATAGATACATGGTAGCAACAACAAAACAACAGAGCACTTACAGCTAATTTGCAAAGCACTTCAAATGGGGCTTTAAATCTTCTAGTTGCAGATTTTACACTGTGTTCCATACTCTTCTACATATACATCTAGAAGTATAAAACTGCTCCTCCACAGACTGAAACAGATGCTTATCTTCATGTTCCTTTTGAAATATAAGAATAAGGGCTCACATGTGGAACATGTGCCTGGGAATTTGCTCTTTCACTCTGTTAATTTCCTCTGACAAACTTTGCATTTTATTACAACAGAAAATATAACGAATATTTTGAAAACAATGGAGTATAGTCAGGACTCTTTGAAGACTTCCTCCTGTACATGTTTCCAGGCCTTAAAGCATTAAAACATTTATGATCCCTCAGACAGATTGAGTGATGACCCAAAAGTCATCTTGCTTTCACCTCAGATGTTTGCATCTGGTAAGGATTAGGTGTTTTGACCTCATTACTTCAAACATGTCAAGTGATGATAACACTGCTTAATAGCCAATTTATTTTTAGACCAATTTCTGAATACTGAAGGACATTGCTCGATGAAGCAATGTGAAATGATTACTTTCCTAATACACTCAAACTAGCTGTTAACCTGGTGCATGTTCACTTTCAGTTAATAGAGAAAGTGCCGAAATAACACATCTGTGATGGGAAATGGGAGATTTGTTCTTTTATTGTTGTCTTTACATATCTCCTTTAAGAAATAGAGAAGTGGCAACCAATCCACAATTAAAACCTGTTAAATTAGAAAACATGACAAGAAAGTGAAGGACATTGTTTGCCCTTTCCTACCCTGCTTCCCCACCCCAAATAGAGCTATTGTAAAAATGAGGAGTCCACCAAGCTGCATATTTCATATGGTTTGCAGCCCTTTCAATTTGCAGCTCATTGTCAATGTGAGAACAGGTAATTGACTGTGTGGCAGTGGGACTGTTCAAGTTCAAGTAACATGATGTTTGCTTGAGAGACAACAGTTTGATTCCTAGTATCAGTGAAATGGCAGGGTTTGTTTGGTTTGGGGTGTTATTGTTTTTTAATAGTACTAATAAAAAGCCATATTCTGAAGGGAAAAAAAGAAGAAATGTTGACTGGCTAGGTCAGGGAATTACACAGGACTACCACTTTAAATTTAGTTCATTGACCTCTGATGGCTGTAGATTTTGTTCCATGCAGGTAGGATACTGTTTGCGTTTGACCTTGCACTATTAAGAAAACCTCGAATATGGTCAGTTTTGTAAAATTCCATTCATTGAGAGTTGGCTGTAGTATCATTGCCTAGGTAAGTATAATCATGGGTACTGATACTACTGCATGCTTTAGGATTTAAAAGGCTGAATAAGGAAAATGAGTAGTGCTGCAGTTACTCAAAATACGTTTTATTTTAGCTTTTTTACAAGTATATTGTTCACAGGTAACCTCCTTCTCTAGAAAAAACATAGATATGTTACCACACAGCACTTCCTAATCAAGCCTACTTTATTCTTAAGGTAAAAAGCTTTACAGAAAAACATGTTAAAAATGATAAAAGACCCTGTATATATGCTAATAAGCTTACCAGAATTAACCTTAACATGGACTCTGGCAGGAGCAGTCCTTCAGCTCTACCCAAGGGGAGCCCTTGTGGTTACCTATTCATCACAGCTTCAGCTCAGAACAAGCACCCAGTCCCTTCCAACCACACACTGAGAATGTCTGAGCCCAAGGCCCATTCTAAAACCAGGCTATTTATTTAAAATCCCTTTCTTTGTCCGTTGGTCCCTGGGGAATGTAATTTGAATTAATAAATGCGCACCTTTCCAGTGGGTGGCTTCAAAGGGCTGATAGCAGAGGAAGTACATTAGCATCTCCCCATAGGTGCTGACTACATGCCCTGGGCTGGAGCACCCACAGAACAAAAAAATGGTGGGTGCTGAGCACCCACAGGCAGGCCCCCCCCCCCCATCAGCTGTTCCGCAGCATGCAGGAGGCGCTGGGGAGAGGGAAGTGAGGGCGGGGTGCACTTGAGGGAGGGGGCAGAATGGGGTGGGAAGAGGCTGGGCAGAGGTGGGGGATTGGCAGAGGTGGAGTGGGGGCAGGTCCTGGGGCAGAACCGGGGGGAGCACCCCCCGGCACATTAGAAAATCATCACCTCTGCATCTCCCTCTCTACTAGAAAAATACATACAATGCCATAATAACACATACACTTTGTATTCTTAATACAATGTACCCCAAAGATATTAATCCTGATTCAATAAGGTTTAACTTAGTTCAATAAGGTTCGTTCAGTATATTGTAGGAAATTGTCAGTCTGTCACCCCACAAGAATTGGCAGAGAGATTCAGGGTAGATATAATACCTCAGAACTACCTTTCTTATTTTGTGAAATGAACTACATTTCAAGTTGATGGTGTCCCAGTGTCCCTTTTAGTTGTAAACAAACTGGAGGGAATTTAAAGAACTGAGATTGAGGTCTGCAAAGGTTATAAAAACTAATTGATATGGACACAGTGGTAAAATGAGGATAGACACATGCATGGAATTAAGCGGCAGACCCCAACTTTTATGAAACTTTAACACGGGGAGGGGGGGGGGTGCTACCCAGGCATGTAATTGGTTCCAGTGCAGGAGTTACAGGGCTCCTTACCATATAACACATAATGTGGGTAGGCTCCCCTCAGCCTATACACCAGGACTCAGCTCTCTCTGAGTCCTAGCACCCTCCCTGGTGCAAGGGGGACAGAGGGTGCAGCAGGGTGGGGACCTTAGCTTACAAGGGCCATAGTCTGACCTCAGCCCATGAAGGACGCAGGGTCTCAACCTGAGCCCAACACCCATCACCGAAATCCCAGGTCTTTTACCTCTGGGAACCTTTCGTTTTATTCTCTTAACTATCCTGGGAACCAGTCACAGGGGCCACCACTGACTAGCTTGGTCATTTCCCACCCAACTATGCTGCCTAGAGTCACAACACCTGCCCAGTCCATGTCTACACATGCTGTAGCAGCATGTCAGCACTTCCATCTGACAGATGTACACCATCATCCCTTCTCGCTGATTGTAAGGGATGTCCTTATGCTGTATCACTGAACACTCTTTCTCCAGGAATATCTTGGTACCCCCTTATTTACTTTCTTTCTAGCGTTGTCTACATGGGTTGGGTCTGCTCCCAATCCTGACCGGCCTATCAGTGAGTGCAGAAGAGGCATGAGCTGATCCCACTGCATGCCTCTTCTGAATGCAAACAGCTTTGGCCCTGAAGCCCACTGAGATCTAGCTGCCATCCTGAGTGACCTCTTGTGCACCCAGTTCACTACAGGGTGCTCACAAATCTAAATGTGCACAGTCTGGGTAGCTGCTGAAACAAACACAAACATTAAGTTAATTACATTTTGCCGTTCCCTGCCATCTTTTCATTGGTGTAAAACTTGATTTCCAGCGCCTTATTGCTTGCACCTGCCACAGGCCAAAACCTTTTGCAGCTGCTAATGTTGCTGCCCTCATCCTGGAAGAATGAGTACCAAATTTACCCGCAGTACCGCAAATATTTTCTCAGTACTGCGCTTACTTGATGCCTTGTCAGGAAGCTGCCATCACCATGTATAAATAGCGAGCCTAGCTGCAGGCCCTGAATTTTTAGTGACGCTTTTATCGCCTTTACAGGGCACAAACGCTTTTCTGCACATTTCTTCGATGCCACATTAGCCCCTCTCCCCTTCTGGCCTATTAGGTAGTACCTTAAACACAGAAACACCAGTCCTTGCAGATAGCTGTATGTCAGTTACATTTAATGCACGCTGGGACCTGTCTGCAGCTGTTTTAGGCACCAGTTCACCCGCTCTCAAAGTGCCAGAGAAGGCAACAACAAATGCCACCTTAAATAACATGGTCTCCCTCTCAGCTGCAGCCCCAGACAGAGCCTTTGACAGCTCTGTCAGGGTTTCCAGTATTATGAGTAACCTGTCCTCCCTCTGATGCACTAGCCAACCAGAGATAATGGAGGGAGCCCACCTGTGGTGGGTCACAGGCACCACATATTGTGCCATCTGGTGTGTGGGTATGGGCCACCCACAGTGCAGTCCTTCCGGTACCCTAAATTCCATGGACTCTGAAAGGCTTATAGACCCTCAGAGTCCACAGGACAACCGAGTCTTCGACTAGCCTCGCAGCTGTCATGAGCCAAGGTCCCGGAATTGTTGGCGCATTGCCCGTGGATCCCTGCTGGCCAGTGGCAAGTTTCCGAAATCTGTCGTCCTGAAATTGACAGAGGATTGGCAACACCATTATCCATTTCCAGAACATGCACTGCATAAAAAAGGATGTTAAACTGCAGGCAGTGTAAAATGAAGGCTCTCACCAGCCTTGTTACCCAAGCAGTCTTTGCCAACAGTCTATTTATAATATGGATCCTGGCCACGCCAGAAATCGGACTTTCTTGTTCTGAATGTTTTCTCCCCTATTGACTGCCACCGGTGTAGGAAAAATCTCAAGGAAGGTGATGTCCCTTGTAATACCCTGAGCCATCCGGCTTTCTGGCCCCCTTTGTGCACACCACTCACCTTGAAAGTAAAGTAAACCCCAAAACCGATACCTCCCAAGGTAGATTATACCTACAGTTCAGTCCTGAGCAACCAGCCCCAATGCCATATTGAAACCTCCATTTAACTCATCCAGGAATCTTTCCCACTCTTCTAAGTCTTCCTTCATTTCCCTTGTCATTCTGGTAAAGTGATGGGGTTTTCATGCTCCAGAGAAAGCAGATGCTAGATGAGCACAAAATGCCCGATGGGGAGGATCACCCTCAGGCAAGTTTAGGTGCCCTATGACCACTTATAGTTCCTTCAGAATAATTTTCTTTGTCCCTTTCAGAGCCCATATCCGTGCCCTGACCAATTCCAACTTCTCTGTAGATAACCTAGAAACCAATGAACTGAGTCCAGTTCACAGTGCCCAGGTATGTTAAACTTTGGGCAGGGCTTTCTGTTTTTTCTGTGGTGAGGGGGGCCCTGAAGCATTCGACTACATTCTGAAATGCCTGAAGCACATACTGACCTGTCCCTAATCTTCCTGCACTTGAGAAGATGTTGAGATTGTGTATGAGACTGGCCTGTTTCACACAGTGCCTATCACCCACTCCAAAATAGAGCTCCATCATTTGAAAGTGGCACATGACACTGAGTGCCCCATGGGTGTGGCTTTATCAAAATAGTAGTGGCCTTCAAACTGAAATCAAAGCAAGTTGAAGTCCCTTGGATGCATTGGAAGCAATCAGAATGCAGATTTGATGTCACATTTTGGCAACATTGCCCCAGGGCAACACTCCGTAACCATGCTACTGCAGCATCAAATGACAAGTATCTGACTGAACACAGGTAGGGGTCAATATAATCATTTTACCAATGAGCACTGGGGGTAGGACAGGTGATGGATAAGCCTGTATTCCCCCTTCGCCTTCTTCAGTACCACACTCAGGGAAGAGGAGCAGTTCTGGCACTAGACTATATGGGAAGGGACCTGCCACTTTCACTGCTGCCACCTCCAAGGTGATCTCTGCCCTATCTATATGCTCAAAGCCTTTAGTGGACTTCAAGTTGTCTATCCAAGAGTGGCACCTCACTCTCTCATATGGGATTTGATAATCAGCTGAAAATCCGTTCCATAAATAAGCTATGTCTTTTTTCCCCCCAGGATAGTTCAATAACAAATTCCATAGCCCTGTATCTTAATTGAGAAGGAGCCTGTTCCATTATTACTACCTCTCCCTGTAGTAATTCCTGAAGTACTGGGACCTGGAAAACCCCCTTTCCTACAACCTTGTTGGAACTGCCCTTTACCCCCGAAACAGGAGAGTGTGCTGTGCCTACAGCAGTGTTTGTACCTGCCTGGGGTATGAAAACATTTCCCGTCATTAATGCAAAGTACACATTGGCTTTTATACCCATATTTTGAAAATGAGGTTTTGGCACTAACAACTCGCTGTCTGTGAATGCCAGCTAGGCAGGGTGATAAGGAATCATACCTCCAGCCAAAAGTGCCTGGTCTGTTTTACCCCAGGGTAAATCAGGCTCCTCTGCCACCCTCTGTCTAAATTCTCTGTCATGCCTTAATCATGCTACCCCACCACATGTAGCATAAGCCATCGCTATTAACTCCTCAGACTTGAAGAAGGAGAGACACCTCTTGGGGCTCCCCACACAAATTATACTCACATAAATGTGGAAGGCTGCCAACTAGTTCAAGAGTTTGTCACCTTAGGTCTGCAGAGTTTGTCCTCACCTTTTTTTTCATATGTTATTTGCCCCCTCCTCTGTCTGCTTTCCCCTGAACAGCAAGGTAAATAAATTCACAAATTCCCTTTCCAACCTTTTCTTTAAGCCCTTTAGACAGATGATTCCCGAGTAGGTGACTGGATCCCACATAACCTGTAGGGCTTTAGCTGCTGTGTCACCTGCCTATGTTTCATTAGGAATAATGCTACCTGATGCAGGGGGCAGCTCCCTAGTTGCTCGGTTTCCTTTGTGGGATATTATGCTCCCTTCCTCCAAACTTGTGAGTGTCACCTCCTCCTCTGAGAGTGGCCCACACTTGTCAGGCAGGCTGCCCAACCTATGGGCCACTAATGCCAGTGATTTTACCGGTCACCCCATATCCATTGGAGTGGGTGTCCAAGGGAGGAGGGACCAGAGCTATCACCCTTGCCCCGAGTTCCAAGATTCACAGTCCTCCCCATCAGTATCAATGAGCCTCTGGGGACCCACTACCACATCCTAAGGATGCCTGTTGGACTTTCGGCAGGTTATGGGAGTGAGGCACTGGCGTCATCCTTGTCCATTTCAGTGAGACTTGGACCCTCACTTTCTGCAAACACAGAGCCTGAATCTGTGACCTAGACCTCCTGTATGAGGGTTCAGGACCTCATTTGGGAGGAATGCATTCCTCTGACTCACCACCATCTGCAAAGTGAACTGTCCCTGCTGAGGTCCTGACTCCTGCCCAGCTGCTCTCCTCCTCTTGTGACTCTTCTGTCAAGTCATTGATCCTCACTTGATCTCCCTTCCTGTGAAGACTGAGCACATCCTTCCTCCACGGGAGCTGCACTCCCAAGCCCACTATTCCCCAGCAAAGCTTCTGGAACAGTTGGCACCTGTGCTGGGCTAAATCCTGGGAGCTGGGGAATGCTGGCCAGTCAGCACCTATCTCCCCCAGCTGGCCAATGGGTGCCAGAAACTCCCAGGGGGAGGAAATACCTATTGTCCCTTGGCGAGTGCCTCCCTAGGACTGCCCCTTTCACAACTGGCCCCATCAAGTTCCCGCACCCGTTGATGCAGGTGGATGGCATTTTGTAGAGCATGACTGGGAGACAACGGCTGTGCAAAGGAAGGAAAATAATTATTTATCATGTTACAAGGAATATGAATCAGGGGGAACGGGATGAAACTAAGAGGGCGAAAATTTAGGCTGAATATCAGGCAAAACTTCCAGACAGTGACACTTATAGTACTGTATATAAAGGCTTGATCTTTTGCTGTTACCTTCAGTGAGAGCTGGAGAAAGTCCTAAGACTGTAGAATATTCTCTGAAGGGAAGCAGCGGAAAATCCCATCATTAGAGATGTGTAAATCTAGACTAAGAATTCACTAAATATATAATACATCAACAATCCTGCATAGGCTGGGGAAAGGACTAGATGGCCTAGTTAATCTTTTTCCAATATCTTTAATTCTGTGTGTGTGAATTGGTCATACTTTGTTTTATTTATTTTTTTACATGTTTTTGTGATGTGTTCTGGAAGTGTTCAGGTGCTGGATTTTAATGAATGTTTCTTTGTTTTTCAGCAGTATCTCTCATTAACCTCTGCAGTCCCTGAATTCCTAAAGCCTGCCCCCACCACTGAGCAGCACACTACACACTCTACAACTACTACTACCACTCTGACCACAAATACTCTATCTGCAGCAAAGCCTGGGCCAACTCTGGTAAAGGTAGGTTATAATGAAGGCATTTGATGTCTTTGCTTTAAATCTGCTCTCTCGAATCCTGTATATAATGAAATTGAATATATCATAGTGTTATAGTGCTTTGATCTATGTATATAAAATATCCTGCAGTGTTCAGTTGAATATACAGTGAAGTCAACTGAAAACTGGCATACTGTGTTAGATTTGCCATTCATAATTTGCAGGCTCTGCAAAATGCTTACGAGCCATCCATATACTGTAGTTGTAGATAGACCCAGCAAAATTCTGCACACTGAATCATGTAGTAGGATTCATACTACGGTTGAAGTACAAAAGAAAATGCAAAACTGAGACAAAGACTGCAAGTACTTGCCAAATTGCCTTGATACTTTGTATTTTTTATTGGTGAAATTCATCCCTCCCAACACAGAGTCCAGCTATTCTGGCTTTGCGTGGGGGACTAAATGGGAACAAGGAAATTGCATTCACACCCCGACCCACAAACAGGCCATAGGGCTGCAGTGCATTCTCTCCCCAACTATTTTCGAAGCCTGTGGACTGGATTGTGCCGCCATGCTGCCTTGTGGTGGTTTTAGATCACCAGATCCTCATAAGTGAGAATCCTATAGGCCCGTTCATAGTAGCCCCTTCTGCACTAATGTATTTGGAGCTAGCATGGAACTTTTGCACAAATTTAGATGTCCCTGTGTGTAAAGGTCTACAGTTCTCCCCTCTTGGAGCCTCTGAAGGTGTTGTGGAAGGCATTATAGACACCCTACACATCAGGATGAACTTCACTGTCATATACTTTTATAAGGGATGTGCTGTGTTGTTGTATTATACTGGTATACATTTGGAGGATATTCACTGAAATTCATTCACCAACTCACTTATAGTGCAAAACCTTAACAACTTCAAACACCCCAAAATGCATGATTGTCAGGAATCAGGGCCAGTAGCAGAGCCAGTCTCCGGGCAACCTAGCTGAGTGCAGCCAGCCTGTAGTAGGGTGCCTGCTTGGCTACACTGCCTGATTGGTTGGAAGAGTCCACAGACTGGCTCTTAAGCCTAGTAGTAGCAGCAGTTCAGCAGCCACTCAAAGCATTTTCCCATGGCTGCAATAGGTCCAGTGCCTACTTGTTTCCAGCCAAGTTCCCACTTTTGTCTCCAGACTTGCCTCGCTCCAGGTAACCTGGTCCTGACACTTGGCTCCAGTTACTGACTTTGGTTTTGAACCTTTTCTCTGGTGTATGGCCTCTGACACTGGTTCTGACCCTTGGTTCCGATTCCTGACTACCGACTCCTGCTCTAACCACTAGGCCCAACTCCTGGATCTGTTCTAACCATTGGGGACGACTGTCCACATCCTGGTCACTGATCATTAGTGCACATATGTCAACACAGATTTTCCCCTTTCAGAATTTTTGTGCTGTATATCTGTCTCCAGTTTTTCACTGGAAATAGCTTCCAAGAGTTCACTTAAAGAGTGCCCTGTCCAAAAGGAAGTTTTTTATTGGGGGCACAAGGACCCGCCAGTGAGGGTATAGCTGAAACAATCTGTATGTAAACCCTACTTTTGGGATTCATAGACTTGCATGCGTTCATGTTCTCATTTGTTTCTTAGTTAGTGTTCAGGCTTGAAATACAGAAAATAAACCTATTTTAAGAAGTATGAATCCAACTGCAAATAATTAAAGATGTTCAGAAATCCATCTCCTAAATTTAAATGAAAGGGGAACAGTTAGTAATATTCCCAAGTCATGTGCTCTTTGGAGCAGTCCTCCAAACCAGGCACTGATAATTACTGATTCTTTTGAACACTTTGTATACTGCACACTCCCAATTGCATCTCAACCCTGCTTGGAGACTTGGAATTTGTTTTAGTTCTCTCCTCAGAGATGAGCTTCCTTGAGGTAAAAAGAAAAATTATATCCCAGGATATCTGTGGATATGTTTTATTCCAGAATCACATTTTGCATACTGTTATGAGGAAGAAATATCAGCAAATACCCGCCTCAGCCAGGTTTGGTGTGCTGCCAACTGGATCAGTAATCTCCAAAGGAATGAAGATTAGGGCATCCCTTGCCAGCTGAGATAAAGTCATTTTATGAGGCATTTCCGTAGGATAATTGAGAAACAGCATTTCAATCAGTGGTGACAACTGTAAGTTTAGTTTGTAGTTATACTAACTAAGCACCTTAGAAACACAGTTTATATATATATATATATATATAAGGTCTGTCAATTAATCATAAGAATGGCCATACTGGGTCAGACCAAAAGTCCATCTCGCCCAGTATCCTGTCTACTGACAGTGGCCAATGCCAGGTGCCCCAGAGGGAGTGAACCCAACAGGCAATGATCAAGTGATCTCTCTTCTGCCATCCATCTCCACCCTCCAACAAACGGAGGCTAGGGGCACCCTTCCTTACCCATCCTGGCTAATATCCATTAACAGACTTAACCTCCATGAATCTATCCAGTTCTCTTTTAAACGCTGTTATAGTCCTAGCCTTCACAGCCTCCTCAGGCAAGGAGTTCCACAAGATGACTGTGCATTGTGTGAACGTCTTCAGAGAACCACTGGGAGAATCACAGTTAACTCATGCGATTAACTCAAAAAAATTAATCACAATTAATCGCAGTTTTAATTGCACTGTTAAACAATAGAATACCAATTGACATGTATTAAATATTTTGGATGTTTTTCTACATTTTCATATATATTGTAGTCTGTGTTGTAATTGAAATCAAAGTGTATATTATTTTATTACAAATATTTTCACTAAAAACGATAAACAAAAAGAAATAGTATTTTTCAGTTCACCTCATTCAAGTACTGTAGTGCAATCTCTGTCATGAAAGTGCAACTTACAAATGTAGATTTTGTTTTAAATTACATAACTGCACTTAAAAACAAAACAATGTAAAACTTCAGAGCCTACAAGTCCACTCCGTCCTACTTCTTGTTCAGTCAATCGCTAAGACAAACAAGTTTGTTTACATGTACAAGAGATAATGCTGCCCTCCTTATTTACAATGGTACCAGAAAGTGAGAACAGGCATTTGCATGGCACTTTTGTAGCTGGCATTGCTACAGGTATTTACGTGCCAGATATGCTAAAAATTCATATGCCCCTTCATGCTTCGGCCACCATTCCAGAGGACATGCTTCCATGCTGATGATGCTTGTTAAAAAAAAAAAAGCGTTAATTAAATTTCTGACTGAACTCCTTGGGGGAGAATTGTATGTCCCCTGCTGTTTTACTCACATTCTGCCATATATTTCATGTTATAGCAGTCTCAGATGATGACCTAGTACATGTTGTTCATTTTAAGAACACTTTCACTGCAGATTTCACAGAACACAAAGAAGGTACCAATGTGAGATTTCTAAAGATAGCTACAGCACTTGACCCAAGGTTTAAGAATCTGAAGGTGTGGATCATGCTTTCTGAACTCTTAAAAGAGCAACGCTCCGATGCGGAAACTATAGAACCCAAACCACCAAAAAAGAAAATCAGTCTTCTGCTGGTGGCATCTGACTCAGAAAATTAAAATGAACATGCGTCGGTCTACACTGCTTTGGATTGTTATCAAGCAGAACCCGTCATCAGCATGGACGAATGTCCCCTGGAATGGTGGATGAAGAATGAAGGGACATACGAATCTTTTGCGCATCTGGCACATAAATATCTTGTGACCCCGTTTACAACAGTGCCATGCAAATGCCTGTTCTCACTTTCAGGTGACATTGTAAACAAGAAGCGAGCAGCGTTGTCTCCTGCAAATGTAAACGTACTTGTTTGTCTGAGCGATTGGCTGAACAAGAAGTAGGACTGGTGGATTTGCAGGCTCTACAATTGTTTTATTTTTGAATGCAGTTTTTTGTATATAATTTTACATGTACTATGCAGAAGAAAAATTCTGCTTTTAACCATCTTAATTTAAATGAATCAAGCACAGAAAATTTCTTTACCTTAGCAAATATTTTTTTTAATTTTCCCTTTATTTTTTTAGAAGTTTACATTTAACACAGTACTGTGCTGTACTGTGCAGTACTGTAGTGTGCTGTACAGTATTTGGGGTTCTTTTTGGTCTCTGCTGCCTGATTGAATGCTTCCGGTTCCGAATGAGGTGTGTGGTTAACTGGTCAGTTCGTAACTCTGAGGTTCTATTGTATTTTCAATTCCAAATGGCCACAAGCTGAGCTGATTACTCTAATGGACAACAGTATTTCTTGCCATCTCATTTTTCATAACTGACGTGTTCCTTTATGCCTCAACTTCATTTTTCATCCAATTGCTTTGTAAAGATGTCTGTGTAATAGCTGTCTTATTTTATAATTTTGTCTAACTTTGTCTCTAAACAGCAAAGTCACCCGAAGAACCCAACTGACAAGCATCGGAGCAAGAAATGTAAAGAACCTAAGCCTAGGGTGAAGAAGTTGAAGTATCATCAATATATCCCACCTGATCAGAAAGGTGAGAAGAACGAGCCACAGATGGACTCCAATTACGCTCGTTTACTACAGCAACAGCAGCTTTTTTTGCAGCTGCAGATCCTGAGCCAACAGCAACAACACTACAACTACCAGACCATTCTACCTGCACCGCTCAAGTATGTGAAACTTTGTCCGTTTTTTTCCTTTAAAGGGATCGATTTGCTTTTTTCTTAAATAAGGAAAAAATATACAGTAAATGTAGAATTTGTATTTTAAGGTTAAATTATGCATGTTAGGCACCAACCCTGTATTAGGGGATGGTGACTCATCATGATTTGAGGTGGTTATATGTAAAGGTAGGTCAGTGCACATACCCTCTATACTACCTATTCCTCAGTCTCCAATTCTCTGCATCTCTTAGCAGCATACATAGTGATGAGACTATAGTTTTGATTTATTGAAGGGACAGTAAAGTCTGATAAACCTATAATTGGACCTACTGGCTTAATTTTGCTCTGTGGACATTGCAAGCACAGCAGCCCCTTTATTTGTCTGCTATATTTTTCTAATCAAACATGTTATTTACATTCACAAGAATCGTGATCTCTTATGAATGCTTGTAACTTTCAACACCCTGCCTGTACACATGTTATGACACAAGCAGGCAGATCAGAGACAAAACACGACCTCTATGCACATTTTGCTATTGCTATCACAGTGTTTTTGTTGCTGTTTGGGGCATTTTGGAGGGGCTGAAAAACTTTTGGATAAGAAGGAATGTTGGGCTTTGTAAGCTGCGATAGGGAGGTTAAAATTTGGGCCTAAAATCCTGTCTAGGTACTTTTTACACTCCTCCCTTTCTCCCCTCACCATAGTATATGAGTGACTCACAAACATCATTAATCCCCAATATGCCCATGAGGGAGAGAATCTAATTTACAGCAATGTAGCATTCTGTTTCCAGCCTTTCTTAACAACGGATAGTAAATAACTAAAAAGTATAATCTGAGAGTAACAAATGACATTTGTATAATTGCCATGTATCCTATCTTTGGAAGCAGTGATGTGCTCTGTGATATCCGCTGCTCATTCTGTTACATGTAGAGACATCACAAAAATATTTTTATCTTGAATCAAATTGAACAAAGAAAGTGCAGGGAATTTTAATTAAAATCCATTTTAAACTGATATTAATACAACAAGCTTAGCCCTGTATGCTGTAATAGCAGTTTGTTCTTTGAGTGCTTGCACATGTTCATTCCAGTGTAGGGGTGTGCACACCCTGAGCACAGTTGCTGGAATTTTTTCCCTTAGTGCTGGTATCTGTCGGCTTGGCTCTAGTGTCTCTGGTGCCGCACGCTCATAGCGCCGGTATAAGGGGCCTTGCCATGCCCTTTCAGTTCCATCGTACCACCCATGATGGTTGCTGGAACTTCCCTCGTTGCTCAGGTCTGGACATGATCACACAGGACCATGCTGCTCCACCCAAACCTTAGCTCTCTTCATCTGATGGCCTGGAACCTTCATGGCTGAACCCCGAAGAACAAGCTTGCTCAGAGCAGGTTCATAGAGTCCTACTGGGCAGTAGAAAACCCTCCACTAGGGTGATGTACCTGGAAAAGTGGAAATGATTCTCCATCTGGTCTTCCCAGCACGGAGTTCTCACTATGCAGTCCTCATTGCAGCTCATTCTGGAATGCCTTCTGCTTTTAAAGCAGCCAGGCATGGCCTTTTCTTCAGTCAAGGTCCACCTGGTGGCCATTTCAGTCTTTCGTTCTAAGGTTGACAGTAGGTCGGTTTTCTCACATGAAATGGTAATTCATTTACTTGTAATACTAACTGTACGCTACATAAAATACCAATATATTTTCCACAGCAAACTTTTCCTCTGCAAGCAATTCAAGAAGCATCTAAAATATTTAATGAGTCCAGCTGTGTTAATTATGCATCTGAGGAAAAGTCAATTTTCTGCCATTAAGTGGATACATTTTAAATTTAGTACTACTGCTTCTTAAAAGTAAATAACATATAACAGCTAGCACTCATATTTTTATGCTTTTTTACTTGCAGACCTCTCAGTGACAAACAGAATAACAACGGGAATATACCACTGACCACTTTGAGCAACAGCACACCTACGCCAGTAGCCTGCACACCAAGACAGAACAGTAATATTCCCAGCAGAAAACCAGGACCTCTTCCTTCAAGCTTGGATGACCTGAAGGTAAACATGAAGAGGGATTTGTCTATGTGCAAATATCAGCAAAGGTTATAACTTGCAAATTGTTACTGACATTTTTATAGAAATGTTTTTGTCATTTTCTTTTACTACCAACCTAGATTTTTTGCTTTTATTTAGTTTTTTCCCCCTCCAGTTTCTAAGAAGCTCCTTTCTTGTCCAGAGCATTTAATAAATTTTATCTAATCCTTACAACACTTCTCTACTTCACATAAGAAAGGAACATAGAATAGATTATTTGCATACTTTATCTGTTCAGTATATGAAGGCTTGCCTGGGAGAATTAAAAAGAGGAAGCTGTTCAGTTGAGGTTCGGAGCAGGGAAACCTTCAACTAGACTTAAAATACAAAGCAAAATGGAACAGGGTTTTCTGTTTGGCATCCCAGCACCAGTCATCTCCTTTAACATTACCAATTTCAGTAATGCTGGACTATTTGCTATCTCTGAAACAATCTGGATTGTCCATCAGTTGTATAAATGTCCATAGAGCAGCAATATCTGCTCATCATTCCCCAATCCAGGACCAACTTTTTTCCCCACCCTATAGTGGCTATATTCTTGAAATACCCCATGCATGTTTTTCCCCCAGTTCAGGAATTTCCTTTGTCTTGGGCCATCTATATAGTATTAGGGTTGATGAGTCCCCCCTTCGAGCCCTTAGTAATCTGATTCCTATACCAGCTGTCAATGAATACTGCCTTGCCTTTCTGGCTTGAAGAGTAGAGCAGATTCAGGCCCTCATGACAGATCCTCTATACAGAGTATTTCATAAAAATAGGGGCACTCTTAGATGTCACCCCAAGTTTCTACCTAAAATTATTTTAGATTCCATATAAACCAATCTATTCATCTCCTGGTTTTCTTTCTTAAATCTCACTCGATCCCAGGAAAGCTAAGTCTCATACACTTGATGTAGCAAGGGCACGGTCTTTTTACTGAGAACAAAATGATTCAAGAACATGCCCAAACTATTTATGGTCTTTGCTGATTGAATTAAGGGGCAAACTATCCTCACAGAAGTTATCCAAATCAGTCTCCAGCTGTATAAGCCATGTTATGAACCAGCCAGAGTAGATCCATCAGGCTACGTTAGAGCCCATTGCATTAGGGCTCAGGCAGCATCTGCTGCCTGTTTGAGGAATATTCCTGTATCTGAAATATGTTGAGCAGCTACATGGGGTTCGCTGTACACATTTACAAGATGCTATTCTTTAACACAGGCTTCCAGAAATTGGAGGCAGTTTTCTAGGGTTCTCCTGCAGTATTTTTTAAGTAGAATTCCTAGTACCCACCTCCATGCAACCAAACAACTGCTTGTTAGTCACCAAGAGAGGAACCTGTGAGCACAGTCACTCACAGAAAGAATGGTTACTTAGCTTACAGTAACTGTGGTTCTTTGAGTCGTGTTGTCCACACAGATTCCACACCCCATCGTATTTTCCTGCAAATATAGAGTTCTACTCCTATGGCATTGGTGAAGGAACTGAAGGACAGGTGGGTCTACTTTGCCCTGTATATTCTTGGTTGGGGGCACTTAGAGTGCAGGTGTGGCCCTAACAAACACTGTTAGCCAAAAAAACAGTCTTTTGCACATGAGATACATGTGAACCAAGAGTGGAATCATCAACAACACATCTCAAAGAACCACAGCTACTGTAGGGTAAGTAATCATTTATTTTTAAATCAAAATTTTGGTGGAAAGAATTATATAAAACACATACTGTAACTTACCCCTTCTGTCCATAGTTCACCCCCAGTGAGTATGTCAGTATACTTATTTGACTGGAAAATCCAGGCTCTCTCCACCAGAAGTTAGATAGCTAACTTGCTTATGCTTTTCATTCTTGTGAAAGAAACCCAGATGGCATATGGTAATAATTGGTCAATTTCTAACTAAAGGTGACTAATGCACTGAGTCATCCAATCCTCCTGATAAATTTCTGATACAATAGGTCCCATAATCTTGTCTCATGCTGGCATAAGAAAGTGACTCAACATGCCAAATTTTGTGTATTCAGTGCTTTAATGTGCACATTTGTCAGATACCATAGATTTGTTTCAGAAGTTTTCAGTCCAAAATGAAGAGATGATGTACTTTCATACTTCCCAGATGAGTCTTGTTTGTGTTAAAGAAATATGCAGTGTACTTACAGTGCTATCTGAAATGTTTGTCCATTGTATAGCAATGTAATAGTATTAAAATGAATTTTTGGCTTTCCACCAAAAGGAACTTGTTCATATAGATATGTTTCTTTACATAAATGTTGCTATAAAGAATCTCTTTTGCCCACAAAAGACCAGTGCATAATGATTAGTGAATATGCTGAATATGCTTTTAGCAAAATGCAATGCAAATAAAACAACATGCTGGTTTGGTTTTGTTTTGAATACTAAGTCTTATTTTATCCTCAGGTAGCTGAACTGAAGATGGAATTGAAATTAAGGGGATTGCCAGTGTCTGGAACTAAAACAGATCTTATTGAGCGTTTAAAACCCTACCAAGATCTTAATAATAATAATGGTGTCAATACTAATAAAGTGGTTGCAATAACCACTTCTACTGGTGTCATCAGTAACACGGGGGAGGTAACTGTGGCATTCCCTGTTACAACATTAAATAAATCAGTGGGGAGCTTCCCTTCAGAAACATCGTCTGCTGGAACTGGCTTCAAATTAGCACATACTGAAAGCATTAGCTCCCCTTTGCCCATTTCACCATCTCCTTCAGAACAATCAAGTCTGAGCACAGATGACACAAACATGACAGATACTTTCACAGAAATGATGAGCATGATGTCACCATCCCAGTACTTAAGCACTTCACCTCTAAGAGTGACTGTGAATGAAGACAGTCTGAGTCATGCCAGTGGAAGCATTTCAAGCATGGAGCTTGATGCAGCAGAAAAGGACCGCAAGCTTCAAGAAAAAGAGAAGCAGATTGAAGAGCTCAAAAGGAAGCTGGAACAAGAACAGAAACTTGTGGAAGTACTGAAAATGCAACTGGAGGTTGAAAAACGGGGTCAGCAGCAGCAGCAATCCCAGACTCCTGTTAACTCCATAACTACGCTGGATCAGAAACAATTAAATGCTGCTATCAAAAATGAAAATGCTCTCACTGATTGCTCTAGTCCAAGGCAACCAGTATCTGTAACCAGCCATTCTTTAGGACAGCCAGTGTCTACTGGTGGCCAGAACCTAGTTGCTAAAAAGGCTGTTGTTATCAAACAGGAGATACCTTTGGCCAAAGCTGAACCACAGAATGTAATCTCTCAATTCTATGTGAGTTCACAGAGGCAGCCACAAACTGCAGTTGTTGCCCAGCCTCAAGCTTTACTAACTACCCACGGAACAACACAATTGCTACTCCCACTGTCTATCCAAGGACCGAATTCAGCCACTTCAGTGCAGCTACCAGTGGGCAATATACAGCTACAGGTATGAAATGTTTTCTCTATCTTTAATCATTTAAATTACCCATTATGGTTGTCAGCCATGCTGCTCAGTTTTTATATACAGAGTAGAAAAGCGCTGTTTATATTCTTAATAATTGTAAAAATATTGACTTTTTTCATGATTGCGTTAGCCTTGAGTAGAAACTATCAAGAGCCAATTGTTTCAGTTAGCTTCTTTTCCCATACTCAGGCATTTCCTAGATGAGTCCTTTTTGCATTCTAACAAAGATATTTTGAAAAATTTCCTTGACAATTATTCTTCCAAGGATTAAGCCTACTAGCCCAAGAGGCAAGTACCTGCAGTCCTCTATCCCTTTCCACATGCACTTCCTCCTGCCCCCCCGTAAATCAACTCTGACTTTCCACCACCACACAAGTCATCAGTTCTTCCCTCAAACATAAAATCAGTTCTGATGCTCATCCCTCAGATAAAATGAATTTTCACACTCACTTATCTTCCAATTAATCAATTAATTAAATTAATTAATTCTGGCCTCAACAACCACATACCTCCCACTTGCTGGGATCTCCCCTGCCAGTGTAGCTTCGGAAGCCCTATCTCCTTGCTTGGAACCTCTGCTACCTTCCTGGATATGCAAATAGCTCTTCTGCACATGGGCCACTCTGCTCCTTGCTCCCCTAACCTTCAGGTAAAGCAGGAGATCCAGCCCCTTTGCTCCAGCAACCCCACTTTACACAATATAAATCAGTTAGGTGATTCTAGTGCAACTGATCTGCATGACATTCTGTACTACTGAAATGTGAATGGAAACTTTGGAGTCTCCTTGATCTCCTTTCATTCAGATTTTGTAGTAGTGACATCACTTAGTTTTAGTAGGCTACCAAGCTAAGACGGAAAAAACCTGATGACTTAAAAGTATCACCTATCATACCTGCATGCAGTGATGGTGCACTATGTTTAGGAAATAGAGACTGCCCAGATTCTGCTGGGGGAGAATTAGCTTTGGCATAGTAAAGTTCTTAATGTTTTGGGGTTGTTTTTTTGGAGGGAGGGAAGGGATTTACATTACCATACATTTGAGGTTCAAGGAACAGGTGTATAGAAAGGGGTTTCTCAGTTGTGTACAAATATTTTACTATATATTCATGTGCTATTGCTGTTTCATTTGCTGTCTGTCTCAACAAGAATGTGGTGGAGTTTTTCCAGACTGTACAGAAAGTATCCTATTCAGTTTTTCTGATCTATACTGGATCAGAACATATAACTCCAAATGCTGTTGTTTGCAAAATGCGTATTGGGACTTTTCTCCCAAGTCCAACTGTGTGTTTTCCCATCTGCTTCTATTTTACTTTTACATACTCAAATATTGGGCTGTAAATGGAATCTGTGGAATCAGAAAGTGAAACAATATTCAAACCATGTGACTTCTTGACTGATTGTAAATTACCACAACTGAGGATTATTGATTATGCCATAACTATACTGTAAATAGCTAAAAATGTTGAATGTCATTGTGTAAATTTCATTTGTCTTTAGGCTCAGTCACAAGCAGGAATTCAGGCTTCATCACAAGTATCTGCGCCTGTTTCATCTTCTGGTCTAGTTCAGACAGCACCACAGATTCATGGTCCACCATCAAAACAAAATACCGTCACCCAGTATGTGCTCAGTCAGGCCCAACAAATCAGAAAGGTTTGTGACTACTGATGAGATATAAATGTGAAATTATTGTATACTGTAATTTGAGGCATTTCTGTTACCATTTGCTACATGGGTAACCTATGTGCTCTATTAGGACATGTTGTCAGATGCTACCGGTGTGGTGCTCTGCTTTCTTCTATGTTGATATCACTCGGCTGCGTGCGTGTGTTCCCTCTGTGTGCTGCCCCAGCTCTGCGCAGATAGCTGACCCAGCAGACCCGAAGAGAACCCCCAATGAGCACAGAGTCTAGTAAGATGCAAAGTCACGTTGACCAGGTTTATTGCGACCTTGGACACAGTTGCAGTTCCCCGTAGATTACTTAGTCTACCGGGCATACTACGAGAAAGTGCCTCTTGGCAATGGACCAGGCTCAGTGGTGGGACTTTCCACTGCTCCCTCGGCCGGACAAAGACACCACCCCAGGGATACATTCTTATACACAGGTACAAACGAGTTACACATCACTCCTGACGTATTGAGGTGCAACCCCTCTACGCAGCAAGGTACAACCCCTCTACGTAGTAAGGTGCCGCCTCTCACCTTGTACAGATTGGTTCGATCAAAACAACTCTATCCATCATTTTACCCTTTTGCCCCTGTCATTGGGATGGGTCGGCCTGTTCCTTGTTATGTGTGAAATGTACAAGTATTGGAGTGTTCTGATATTTAGTGTTCAGTACTTTTTAGGTATGTATCTTTTTGCAGCATCAGCCCTTTCCTTGCCAGCTTCTGTGAGCAGGGCCTGCCTCTGGCTCACAGCTTAACTTTGCTTTATATTAGCAAAGTCTTGACCATTACTTTAGTTCAGGCCTTAGGCCTCATACCAGGCCTCTGATACCAAGGTTTATATCTCAGGGCCTCCTCTTACTACAGGACATATTATCCTTTCTAAGGCAGACAACCTGGTTTACTGGATACTATACAGTGGACCAGAAAGAATGATTCTGTAGCCCGGTGGTTAGGGTGCCCATCTGGAAAACCTAGGTTCCTGGCCCTGCTCCAATGAATATTTAAGTATTTTATACAAAGTGAAACAGCTTCTACGGGGGAGATTGAGAGAGATCTGTCCCAGAGTACCCTATACTCTGGTGGTTAGGGCACTCACCTTAGAGCCAGGAAACCCTGTTTCAAATCAGTGTGTGGGGATTTGTACCAAAGTCTCCCACATACCCAGTGAGTGCTCTAACCACTGGGCTGTAGAACATAGAAGGGATGAATTTCCTCATATTTTTTGGTGAGAAAGGCACCTAAGCCGGATCTGGCCTAACTCCAGGGGTGGATTCAGGGTTGTGAATGCAGAGTGGAGGGAAGTACCTCCCTGCAGTCCACAATTAGGTGCCCACTTCCCTTTAAGGGCCAAAACTTAGACCACACCCCTTTCCGACATTTTTTGTGCCTACTTTAGGCAGCTTCCTGCTCAGCATGCTGGCTTGTGTGAATCCTGTTCTTTGGTACATAACTTGGGTCTGTAGATTCCACTACACCCCAGGATGCCTACATTTTAGGGATTGCACTGCTGAGTCTAAGTCACCTTTCTGGACCTAGCTGTTAACCGCTCTGTGCACCATATTTTCCCTATGTGAAAAAATGGGGCTGATGGACCTTAAACTTTAATAAGGTAGGTATCATGAAAGAAAACTACTATATTAGTACTAGCTGTTGTATTTCTTTGTTATTAAGCATATGTTATTGTATTGATGGGAAAAAATGTTGTTCCCATTTTTCCATTTATTTCTTTAGATTGTGCTCAAATACCAGCTAACCTACTCAAATAAGGACTTTTTATCTTAAAGGGGTAGACATTACTGTCTTTATGTAGTTTTGATAATCCAGATTTACAAAAGGGCATGTATTTTAGATATGCACTAGGAGTTTATATCATCTTTTTCTAAGAACTAGTTTGAAATTAAATCAGGCCAGAAATTAGTACAATTGTGCTTTATTGGTGGCCAGTAGGTGGAGATGTTGTTATTTTAAATTGTTTCATGCCTCAAACGTGCCAGAAACCATGTTCCTCTCAGTACAACACTGATAGGTCATGTGCTTCCTGGAAAATCAGAGAGGAAAGCAGTTTAGATTTTTTTTAAGTATAATCATCAGCAAAAGCTATTTTCCAGACTCTTCAATCAGACTGAAGCAGTATTATAAATTTCAGGTGAGTGAAGGCTCAACATTGCACAGTGATAGTCTCTCTTCAGGAACAGCAGTGGTGACAGTTGCTCCAGACTCTTCTGCCTGATCCACTGAAAAATACAGACAATTATTGTAGTTATAGAAAAAACACTTTCCCAGGTAGAAGTTAAGCAAACAAATACATAAGTAAGAAAGCATAATTGCTTTTACTTTCCCTAATGATTTTAATGTCATTTAACCATAATTGTGAATATAAAAATTTTTGATAAAATATTAATCCTTTACAGGTTTTCCCATCTAGTACATCAAATACAGTATTTCCCTATCAAAATCCACCTGTTACAACACTACAGCAGCCTTTTATCAATAAGGCATTAAACACTAGCCTTGATGCTGGGAAGAACCAGGTTCCCTCAGTGCAAAATGGACCCAGTAAGGTAAGATTTGCTCACTTCTCCACAAGACTGGTGCTACATTTTTTATTAAGAAAATGTAAGCATGAGGAATTAGTGTTGGGTGTATATGAATATTTTACATAAAGAATACATACAATGTCTAATCTAGCTGTAAAAAATAACTGATAGTGTGTGATTACTTTTAACTAGATAGTTATCTGACTTGAGAACTAGGGTAAATCTAATATTTATATAGCTGATCCCCTTAAGAATAGTTTACTTTACCAATATGGTACACTTGTTTGTTCATTATGTTGTTGTTTCACACAGCCTGACTCACCACCTGAGTCCCAGCCATATATCATACAACACTCTCTATTCAACAATCCAGTAGCCAAGACAAAAGACCCTCCACGTTATGAAGAGGCCATAAAACAGACCCGCAACATGCAGGCATGTCAGCGAGAGGTAGGTTAAATAAGAGAAAATAACTATCAGATAATTTTTTCCCTTTTTACATAGAATTATTAGAATCAGTGTCAATGTGTTGGTCCGAGTGCTAGGATTTTCCTGCATGCACTCCATTGCTTAGACCAGGGTCTCAAACTCAATTTACCTCAGGGCCAGGGCCAGTGCCAGTCCTCAAATCCTCTCAGCAGGCCAATAATGTCACTGAAGATGGTGTTCAGAAAAGAAAACGTTTATATTGTATTTTTTATTTTGAATTTCTTAGCAATAATAAAACTGTCATACAACTTTATACAGTTCTTCGCCTGCCAGAGAGTTTTTAGTGTTTGCCAGACACCTGGCAATGCTTCAGTTCTGTCAGTTTGTTGATGTTTGGCCTCAGTGACTGAGCAGTTGAAACCTTCAGGATTGCAACAAGGTGTGCATCAGATAATTGTGTTCAGTATTTTGACTTGTTAATAGTCATTGTGGAAAAAAGTGATGCTGCCTCCATGGCTGACTCTGCCCAGCGACTAGTGATGGTATCTCTGTCCCTCTCCCCCAGCCAATGGGAGCTGCGGGGTGGAGGAGGAGCATCTGCAGCAGACATTGCCGGCAGCGTGTCTGCCTGCGTCTCTTCTCCACGGGCTGCAGTGGGCAGGTTCTCCGGCTGCAGATGGCCCGGGGGCCAGGACTTTGAGACCCCTGGCTTAGACCTACACTATTGACATTTGGATATATATAGTGATCTTTTACTCCAAGAGCTCTGTTTTTTCATGATTCTGTTAACTGAATTTATCCTTTAGATAAAATTATTTCAGATCTACAAAATATTGGTTGTTTGTTTATTAGCTGTATGGAAATTATTAATATTGTGATATTATCAAATCTGACACCTTGTTACCAATCTAGTAATAATTACCCTTCAAATGACATTGCATGTCTTCAGCTCTTTAAAGAGTTTGTCTGACCCATAATACCTTGAAAATGGCTAAGCTGTATTTGATAAGTGTACGATTTATTATTTTTCCATTGTTTGTATTTGTGTAAAATTTTTCAACAACATTTAAAAGGTACATTAGCAGGACCACTCAAAAAGATCCCCTAATTTTAATGAGTATTGTCAGTACTATTATGAGGCATATTGGAGGGTGAGCCTTAAAGTGTCACCATGACATCATTCAAGACAGTTGCAAGGCAAGATGCTCATTTGCTTTATTTGTATTTCATTGTAATAATTTCTTTAGAACATTATTTTAAAAAAAATGTGTAACCAGTAGCCCACCCACTAGTCTTGGCTGGTGCTTACGTGGTAGAAGAAGCCTCTGTTTAAAAAGCTATTAAATACATCAACATTACTTACATTATTTTTAAAAAAATATTTCTCCTTGCCTTTCAGCATTTTCCTGATTTGCTTTATGCTAATCCCCTCAGTGACAAAACTGTAACACATATGACAACCCCCATCTAATATCATTCAAAGTATTATTTAAAAGCATGGCATTACTCCATCTTTTATTGGTGAGGCTAAAGTCATTTAAAAAAAAATCTAGAGCTATAAGCCAAGCTAATGTTAATAGTGTTATTGAGGGAAGCTGGCATCAGTCACATCTTATATTAGGGTCTGCATGACAAGAAATTCTCTCTCTTACAGATTTCAAATGCACACAGTCAGCAGATGGATGATCTCTTTGATATCCTCATTAAGAGTGGAGGTAAGTCAGATTAACACTATGTGTAATGTATAGACAAAACTATTTAAAAAACCGACAGAAATTAGAACAAGAAATTAAGATGCGACGGGAAGAAAGGAGTAAGGAAGAAAACGGGGCCACTACAGCAGAGGGGTCTCCTCTGCTGGAACAAGTGGCTATTTAGGTAGCAACCATGGCATTTATTATTCCTCTTCAATTCTCTAAGAACAGTGTACCTAAATGCAAAGTATTTCAA